>NC_138730.1:9020905-9198405 GCF_965113295.1 Leuciscus leuciscus
CTGTCTAGTATCCATCCGGCTTTTATATAAAGGCATGTCTTTTCTGACGTTTTAAGGACATTTTTAAGTCATACAATTAAATGTTTGTGTGTTTTTCTAACAATAACTACAAAAAGAGTCACATGGACAGTAACTAATTCATTTGCTGTCTTTGACACTTCTTTGTTTTATATTGTCTAAAGTGAAGAGTGTGGATATTTATCAAGTATGTATCAATACCCCAGGCTTTTAATTTTTTTTGTGCAAACATTGGTAAAGACCAGATAACATTGAACGAACGCTCTATTAACGTTACTGGAAGAACGTTTGTTCATATCTTGAGAGAACCTTGCCAGGATGTTGGTTGTATTCAAAATGTTTCAATTGTGTCCTTTTTTTAGGTGAAACATACACCAAATCAATAGTTAAAATATAACATACCCATTAAGTCCTGTGATTCATGTGAGAGGAATCTATAGCAATAACGTTTTCTCCGGAGTATAAAGTTCTCCTTTTACCCACATCAATTCATTAATGTATATGATTAAAACTGTCACAGTGTCTTACTATTAAAATTTCCTTGCTGCCTTTGATAATGAAAGTACATAAACACAAAGCGGCCAAAAAGGAAGCCCTCATTTCGAAACCAACCCAGCAATGTTGATTCATATCGCTAGAAAACAACCGAACCCCATTACAACCCCGAAGTCATTTACGTGCATTCCTCCGAGCCTCTACATGTGACTAAGAATAATACAGCGCAACACTGCGAGTCAGGTGTGAGTCCGCGGGCTCGACCCGCTCTCCTGCTCCTCATTGTTCTGCTGGGAGGTTCCTCTGGACGGGAAACGAGCAGGTTGTTCCAGACGGAGGCTGAGAGTGGAACAGTTCTTTATTCAAGGGCGGGAAGTCATTCCATCAATGCAGAAAAACACCAAAGAAACGTTTCCTTCCCCCTCCGTTTCCCAGTGAAAGATTCAGTTGAAAAGGCACAATTCTTTACCCTGGAGTTGCGTGTTCACACACACACACACACACACACACACACACACACACACACACACACACACACACACACACACACACACACACACACACACACACACACACACACACACACACACACACACACACACACACACGAGACGTCTAAATATCCACGTCTCAACAATGTCTTATTTGGATGTTGTTCTATTTACTGACGATGATGATGATGATGATGATGATGATGATGACGACATGACATAAAAAAACTGAATGACAGTATAAAGGCACAACATTGAAGACATAAAATAATATTAATAATGAACAAACATTACCCACACAGCAATTGAAAAGAGGACTTTGCCAGACGTCTCAGTAACGTTGAGATTTGGTTGAAAAGTGAAAAGCCGTCTTTTTCAGGCTGATGATTCAACTTGACTTCAACCTGGCAGACGCACGTTTTCATGGAGAAATAACCCCCTTACTGCAGTGTGATTTGTATTATTATTTTCATGGCTGTATAAGGGATCTGAAACAGTCGTCCATCCTGGGCTAAATTTGGACCAATTCAGATCGACTTGACAAATCCCAATTTTTATTGACTATGTTTGGGCTAAATAAAGGCCATGACAGGCCGACTAGATTTAGCCAAAAAAACGACGTCCAAAACACAGATGTGTTGAACTATCCTGATGTCGACAGAACTTGCAACCATAGTTGGCTAACGATGCTTTTGGGAAATGCACCATTTAACGTAAACTTTTTATGTGTTTAGGCCCCAAAAAAAACAACGTCCAAAACACAGCCGTGTTGAACTGTCCTGATATCGATGGATGCTTTTGGGAAATGCACCCCTGATTGAGGGGTTGTTTACACGACACCGGTTTCTACTAAAAACGTAAACTTTTTATGCGTTTTGGCCGTTCGTTTACACGATAACGCCGGTTTGGGTGCCTGAAAACACAAAGTTTTGAAAACGGGTTTCAAAGTGCAAGTTTTTGAAAACGGTCTCCGTGTGAACAAACTAAAACGAATCTCTGAAGACGATGACATCATGTATAGTGTATATAGTGTTTCATCGCCATCTAATGGTCTGGCAGCAGAATACAGCGTTTTTAGTCGTTTACGCGGATCCGTGTGAATGGGGATCGTTTTGACAATGGTGTCGCCTGTACGTGGAAAACTCAAAGAAAAAACGTCTCTGTTTTAAACATATCGTTGTCGTTTAAACGAACCCTGAGTTAGGGGTTTCTCTTCATTGTGATTGGTTGATCAGGGTCCAATCAGTGACTGGGCTGTACTCATATTATAAAAACATACAATTTTATTGATTTAATGTCAACTTAAAATGGCATTAGCGACAAATTTTACTTCTGTAATGTGATTTGTTTCTGAGTGAAACAGGAAATTCCACAAAACTACCGTATACTGGGACTATTTTATTGAGAGTTGGCTTGGAGGGTTGAAAAATTTGAGGTCTTGGTGACATTAGCCCGAAAACAAAAGATGTTTTAGAGGTGAAGCAAGTTATTACATTTTAATGAAAGATTAAAAATAAAAATAGTGTTTTCTTTGGAATCACGTGCAGCGATTAATCACATAATATGTGGGAAAATTGTCTGATTTTTTATTCCTTGTTGATTTAATGCAAATTCTGAACTTAAGGAGGATTCGGCTGTCATCCTTTTGCTTGGTGTTTGGATCTAGTTGTGAATGGGACAATTTACTAAATTTCAAAGGAGATTTTTTAAAGAGGTTTAAAGAGTTTCCACTGTTGACATATTATCCAGTCATATTTTCAGGCGTGTGGTGATGTATTCTGTGTACTGAGCATGTATTTCACAGATGACAGAGTCCAATAACAATCCACAGTCTTGTGGCAGTGCTTGTACTCGAATTAGCAAACAGTGTAGAAAAAGAGGCCCTTGTTGTCAGCGTCTTGACTGACAGGAAATGGCCCATAATCAGAGCGCAGTTGAGCGCCGCAGCATTCCTGTGAAATGACACAAGTTCAGCCGGGTAATTAGCTCATTAGTTAACATAAACACATGGCAACCTCTGCCCAGCTGGTGGCGTTAGTGCCACACACACACACACACACACACACACACACACACACACACACACTAGTCTTCTGGTTTAAGACTTTCACTGGCTGTAATCCTATAAAGACTCATTGTTGATCTAAGTAATTCTGACATCTGTTACAATGAAGGTTTTTCAGTGACACTTTATAATAACTTCCACGAATAACAGTAACAAACATTCAGTTATAAAACACTTAACAGCTCATTGCTTATGCATACATTTAGAATGCTGGAAATGCCATATAGTCATATTTGAATCTACATCAACTACTGATCTGTGTGCAGCCAATAAAGGTGAGGTTAGGGTGACACGAGTTCGACTCCCAGCTCCTGCTTCTGTCCCTCCTCTTTCTCCCACAACGCTTCCTGGGATTTTTTATTTAAAATTCAAAAACATGCCAGCAAAATAATTAAAAGCTATCAATCAGAAGACCTAAATTACTTTGAATATTACTAAAACAAATGTATAAAAACTCAACACTTTTGTTGAGAAGTGTTCAATGACACTATGATGAAATGCACATGATTTAGGTGCTCGTTCTCACAAACCTGAATAAGTTGGCAAAACTCACAAAATATGAGGTAATCAGTTACATCTAAATGTTTAAGTTAAGAAATTCAAACTTTAAAGTCCCGTGAAAATCCAGCTTTTAATGTTGTTTATATGTCTATGTGGTGTTTTTAATGTGCTTTAAGACAAACCATGTGTAAATTCATAAGTCGACAGCATTGCTGAGTATTTTCTCCTTAAAACTGCAGTGAATCAAAGACAGTCTCAAAAACACGCTTTGAAATCGCTGGTGTTTCTGACGTCACAAACTACCTTGTAACCAATCAGATCAACGTGTGATCGTCAACCAGTGGATCTCTGAGCTGAGTGAGTGAGTGGAGGCGGGGCTCATTTGCATATTCATAGACTGCGTATACTAAATGAGGCAAGGGTGTCGAGTTACATTTAAGATATTTCAAGGCATGAAGTTTTTTTTTTTTAAGAAAAAAAAAACATTTAAATGTGTCATTATGGTGATCAATTATGAGTTTTAGGGGATACAATTATTAAATACAGGGGGACTTTAAGTAAGCTTTTATTTTGTTCTCATACATTTCAATTACTCTTAACTTGAAATATTTGAGTAAGCTAAGTCATACATTTAACTTAAAATTAACTTAATATAATATTTTGTTTTTTGTAGTGGATACTTGGCTAGCTTTAGCTAGCTAATTCAGTCAATGCTAACTTGCTAAGTGGTATCACAATGCTTTTATAGCATATCAATTGCTGAATGAGTAAGTCAATGTAGAACATTTAACATATCTGTTCTCAAAACAAGCTCATGCTCCACTCGTCAACTTGATGCCCCCCCAAAAACCACCCAAACCAGAAATAGATATCCCAGCCCAGTTTCAGTTAAATTTAAGTTAGTCTAAATGAAAATAAAAAAGTTTTATAAAACTCAAAACAAAATGCATTAGTTTTGTGAACTCAAAAATAGCTCATAAATAATACTCATACAAGTTAAGTTGATTGAACTAATTTGTTTAATTTAAGTTTCGTGACAAAGTGACATCACCAACTACAGGCCTGTAGGGTTGGGTACCGCACTCGGTGCTTTTAATGGTACCGACCGAATTGCGTCGGTACTACCGAGTACCGATTCACATTCACGGTACCTGAGAACGCATCTGGGCGCGAGATTTAAATACGAATCCTGGATGTTCTGCGTGTCTCTGTGTGAAAGAGTGGCGCAGACTCGACTCTAGCTGCATGGGGAATTAGCTGATTTCCACAGACACGTTTGTCTGTCAGTATTTTGCAGTTGACAGAGTTTGCCGATGGTCAATGTTTACTATGAACAGTGTGATGGAGCAGATTTTGGGGAACAGCGTTCAGATGCAAGGGTGATCGCCTGCACACATGGAACAGTTTACGACATGAGGCCCTGTTGTGTGAACCTCAGATTATGTGTTAGGACAATACATGTCGAGTGCTTTTGAGATGTTATGTATTGTTTCTTGTTTGGCCTTGAACTGGATATTCAGTGACTCCTGCAACAAGACAAGCAGAATTAGGCTACGTCTATATTAACCCAGATATATCTGAAAATGCATTTTGTTTCAGTTCACAGTAGGGTTTCAAGCGTTTTCCAAAACCTGAAGCATCTGAAACCCCTTAAATCAAAACCAGCTCTCTGTCAAGAGTAATATCAAATAACATGCTGAATCATACATATGTTCTACTAGCTACTTATTAATATGTCTATTTAAATGTTTTAAACCTACAATATAATATTGTACGATTTTATGACTTACACAAGGCATATTTGTTAAATGATAACTACGAAGGGAACAGAATTGCATTTAAAATGGTCTTCTCAAGTAATTTTATGAACTTCCTGTTAAAGCTCTGCCTACTTCTGTTTTTATCCGAATATAGATATGAATAATTCTGAGATTGTTACATGTACAGATACAAGTATTGTACTGCTCACCCCTAAACCAGACCCAGCCAACAGGGAACATTCTTTCAACGGTTTTCCAGTATAACGTTCATTCAAAGTTATCTGGTATTCATAACTTAAAGTCCCCCTGTATTAATTGTATCCCTTAAAACTCATCTTTGATCACCAAAATTACACATTTAAATGTTTTTTCCTTGAAAAAAAAAAAATCTTCATGCCTTTAAATAGCTTGAATGTAACTCGACACCCTTGCCTCATTTAGTATACGTGGTTCTATGAATATGCAAATGAGCCCCACCTCCACTCACTCACTCAGCTCAGAGATCCACTGGTTGACGATCACACGTTGATCTGATTGGTTACAAGGTAGTTTGTGACGTCAGAAACACAAAAACTGTCTCAGTGTAGACGGAAGGGCAAAACGTTTTGGGATTAATGTGGTCGTGGCCTTAAACTCAAAGACATATAAATTCACCCATCTAGTGCTAGTACTTGAAGTGCCATTTCACACCATTTGTTCATGTAACTGGGACGATGTGGAAAAGAGGTTAAGGCTCAGGGCTGGTAGCAGAGCCAGCTCTTCCATGTTAATCTTGTTGGTCACACTGCAGACCCTCCCACAGCAAAATTTGGTCCAAAATCTTGCTCAACTGTATATGAAACATTAAATAAGTTCAAACAGAAGTGCATATCCTCTCCTCCAAACACAACAAGTCTTTTTTTTTGCATCCCCTCTTCCTCAGCGTTTCTCCCTTCCTACTTCCAGATCATTGAGCGCTCTTGTTTCAGACATGCGGTTCTGTGAGTCGGGCCCCTGAGGGCCGGGGGCCGGGCTGCTTATCACAGCACTTTATCAGCATGAGGGAAGGGGATGTGGGTTACAGCCAACCAGCGGCTGTCAGCAAACAGGCGTTTTGTAACCTGTAACCCAGAGACGTGTGATTTGCGAGAAGAGAACGTGCTGTTTGAAGGTGTGAGCGGCTCTATGAGTGATCGCATACAATCACTGAGTGTGTGTGTGTGCCATTACCTGAGCACTGAAGATAACATGTCTGGCCTTGCAAGACTGATACATGCCAAAACCATTTATGAGTACTTGTTTTTACATTTTGCATTGCCATGTAAACCGGACAACAACTTGCTTGTTTTGAAACTTGACATGATTGACCAAGTCTGAAATAATTCACCCCAAAATGAGAAATCTGTCATCATTTATGCTCACCCTGGGCCACATCATAAGTAGATCGTAGAAACCATCGGAACCAATGGAGTCCATGATCTATTACGGGTTACGATCCTCTTTAGAAACATTGCCCTGATTGTTCCAAACCCACATGATTATCATTTGTCTGTGGAAAACAAACTGAGATATTTTGCAGAGTGTCTTAGCTACTCTTTTCCAAATCTTGAGGGTGGATGTGGATTAGGAATGTCAGTTTTAAAAAACAAACCAAAAAACATACTGTTTATGCACTAAATCCCATGTTGTCTGGAGGCATACAATAGCTCTTTGGAAAAAAAAAAATATTATTAGAAATGTATAATTGTGTGAATGTTTTTTTGGGGGGGAACATTTATAAAATACTGAACTCAGTACAGCTTAAAAACTGTATAATAAACTTTTTATAAAATTACCTAATATATTAGTTTTTTTTCTCAAATTATATTTTTGGTTTGGTTCAAACATTAAATTAAGATTTAATATGAATCAAAAATATAGAATTTTCCAAATACAAAACAAATTGTAGAAAGATTATTTATTATAGACCATGTACTTAATCAAAATATTTTATTTGGACTTAAGCCAAAATCATACTTAATGTAGGTCAATATAATATAAGTTTGGCTTTTTACAACTTAGTTTCACCATAAACAAAAGCAAAATTAGCTACAATATTAAAGTAGGATTTTCACTTAGAGTCCCCCTGTAGTAATAATTGTATCCCTTAAAACTCATCTTTGATCACCAAAATGACATAATTAAAAGCTTTTTCCTTGAAAAAAAAATCTTCATGCCTTAAAATATCTTAAATGTAACTCGACACCCTCGCCTCATTTAGTATATGCGGTTCTATGAATATGCAAATGAACCCCGCCTCCACTCACTCACTCAGCTCAGAGATCCACTTGTTGGCGATCACACGTTGATCTGATTGGTTACAAGGTAGTTTGTGACGTCAGAAACACCAGCGATTTCAAACTGTGTTTTTGAGACTGTCTTTGGTTCACTGCAGTTTTAAGGAGAAAATACTCAGCAATGGTGTCGACTTATGAATTTACACATGGTTTGTCTTAAAACATATTAATAACACCACATAGACATAAAAACAACATTAAAAGCTTGATTTTCACCACACCAGTTTCACCACTTTAAGATAATTAGATCGAGTTTTATTAGAGATTAAGATAAAACTAAAAACATTTTGTTAGTCGATTTTAATTTAGTTTATTTACTATAAATGAGGAAGACCTTCAAATTCGAAGACCTTAATTTTTGTTGTGATGTCTTTCTAAAATGTGCACAAAAAAGAATCGGAAAAAATGAAACACAACCGTAGTATTAACGAGACCGGATAAAACCCAAATGAAACAGGAGGACTTAAATACAAGGAACAAACAACGGGATCTAATTAGGACACATCTGAACAGAATGACTAATCAAATGAGTAACCATAGAAACTAACAACAAACTCAGGCAGGAAGGAAAACAAAACAGAACAGAACTGTGACTTGGATTCAAGACAAAATACTAAAAATAGTTTATAAAAAAAAAAAAAAATCTTTAGGGAGTGTTTTTTGCACTAAGCCAAACTGAACAAAACAGGTTTAAACAGAAAACCATGATTTTTTATCAATATAAAAGTGCGCTTTAAATAAATAACACGGTCGTTTCACTTTTTCTTTTTTTTTGTCAGCGTGTCTTATGCAAACCACTGGTATGTGAACATTGGACTATTGTAAACAAAGGTCTTTTGCTTGACAGATCTCAGCTTGTGTTACACACGTGGACAGGTGAGGCCGTTCACCAGAGGCCCAGGTACACACACAGGGGTGCTTGTTCTGCTGTCACACCTCACACCAGTTTAAAGAGCTCAGGGCATCGGGTTACATTAGCATCCTTTTTTAGCTCCAGACCTCAGTCCCCGCTCAATGCGTATAATACACTCTTTCATCAGCACATCATTAGCCATATGAGACATTTTGTGAAGGAACATCAAGGAGGCCGTGTTGAAAATGGAAATTGCGCCACACCTCAAAGCCGCTGTGATGAATCCTTGAGAGGGCAGATTTGCTGTAAGTACGAGCCACTCGGGGCTCTCAGGGCTTCAATGTGTCACAGGCGACTTTCATTTTCAGACAAAGCTGAGTTTATACTGGCATCCGAGCGGATTAGCCCATGGCCCTCTGTCTAATGACACGAATAGCTCCGCTAATGGCAGTCCGGGAAGGTTGTGGCGGCTTTGAGGAATTACAGGGACTAACATGTGACTTAGGCTGAGGTTTGTAAGAGGGAACAAGGGCTGATGGAGGTGATATTCACTGGAAAAAGACTATTGTCAAGCAGTCTTGTTTGTGAATCTTTAATAAATTGTGACTGTAGTTGTATTTGCTTATTATGACCTAAGTTTTATATAAAAAAATAGCCAGTGAGGGGTTGGCTTAGGTGTTCAAAAACGTGTAAATAGTGTAATGTAAATAAAATTAGGTTACACTTTATTTCGATTGTCCACTTTAAAGGAGAACTTGGTAACTTTTTTAACTTAATAAAACTGTCTAGAATTCATTTGGATGGTTAAACAACCTGTTCTGGTGATATTGGTGACTTTCCCCACTCCCCCCAGCGTTCCCAGGCGGAAAACCAACCTTGCAACTTGGGGACTACCGTCCCGGCAAATTGGAAGTCTCGTGAGAAGCGACTAGCTGTCATTAGAGTATTAGTAGACTCTCTGCTTAATATCTGCTAATACTTTATTTTGATGGTCAACTTTAGACATTTTTCTGACTATAAGTAACTTTACAACTACATGTCAACTTATTCTACTAACCCCAAATCTAACCTAACAGTCTACTAATACTCTAATGAGAGGTAGTTGACATGTAGTTGCAAAGTTACTTATAGTCAGTAGAATGTCTAAAGTGGATTATCGAAATAAAGTGTAACCTAAAAATTTTAAAATCATACCGTAGCCTATATGTCTGTATAAAAACCATGTCATAATGACAATTATACCTTAATGTATAATTTCATGATGACAACTATACCATTCGCATCTATTGACTCATCGAAATCAATTGAAGGTTACCTTAATCGTAGTAGGAATGAGCGAGAACCGGTTGCGAGTGTGTTTGTGCACGCTATCAAATGGAGTATACTTCGGAAGGCATGTAGTGTTCACATAAAAAATGACAGACTTTGGGCTTTGTCCTCAGTTAAAGAGAGAGACGGTGTAATCAGGTGTGGTCTGCTACCAAGGCAATTTGTGTTTAGAATGAATTAATTGAGAGGAATCATCAGTAATGACTTCATAAATCATAGCTGGATGGTGCCGCACCTTTCCATCCACACTTTAGACAAATCATGTTCTGGCCCATTACAAGGGAAAAGGAGAGAGAGAGAAAGAGAGAGAAGGTTATGACAAAAGCGCTGGAGGTACTATGAAACCTCATACTCATCTAAACAAGTTTGGTGGTTGAAAAGAAGTAATAACAGTGCAGACAATCTTGGCCGCAGAGGATATTTCATATTATGTTTGTTTTTTGAAACCACTTAACAGTTCTGGAAAAACAACATGTTGGAGGGAAACATCCAGTTGGTGTTGAGCAATTAAAGAGATAACAATCACAGATTGTTAAAAGATGCTGTCACAGTAAAAAACTGGAAAAGCACTAGCGACTCCTGAAGATCAACACTCCCTGAATCAGATTTATGGAGACGTCTTTGTTGAAATATTTAGTAATTCATGCTTGTTTTGTGATCATTCACAGACTGGGAAAACTGTACATGTATAGACTTAATCATATAAGGTTACAATAAAAAGAAGATACTTCTATAATAAGGCACAATATTCCTATATTGGAACCATCACTCTCAAACATTAGGTGTGGGGGAGCAACTGATACTGTTACTCATGTTATACAGTACCTGTTACAACTGCTTGTACTATTACTAAGACTTCTACTATTACTTATACTATTATACCTCTAGTTTTGCTACTATTGCTACAACTATATCTACTACTTATAGTTATTACTAAAACTACTATTACTACCATTGTTATTTACTACTACTCCTACAACTACTACCACTACCCTTAGTAATATAAAGACTGCTGCCATTTCTACCACTACTTGCTTTTACTACTATACAACTATTAGTACTAGGTCATGCTTTTTTTAAGGTGTCTGTGTTACAGTGCAATTATACATTTAAGTATTAATAATTAAGTAAATGTACTTACTATAGGTTAGGATTAGGAATAGGGTTTGTTTAGGGTTAATTGCATGTAATTATGGATACTTTATAGTTATTACTACAGTAACTACATGTAACGTGTAACAAGGTCACTGTGAAATAAAGTGTTACCGTATAATGTTATCAAAACTATTACTAGAATTACTACTACTACTTTTAGTCCTGTTACAACTACTGCTATAACCAGTACTATTAGTACATCTGCTACTACTTTCAGATTAAGTACAACTACTGCTGTTATTAAACCTACTATTACCATCACCTCTATTACTACTTCACTTTTACTGCTTTTTCTGTTACCACTACTACTACTACTACTACTACTACTACTACTACTACTACTACTACTACTACTATTACTACCTTGTACTAATACAAATTTTAGTTGAATGAATAAATGCATTATTAAAACTACTATTACTGCCACTACTACTATCAACATTAATATTGCTACTTCTGTTTTTCTACCACTTCTCTTACTACTACTATTGTTACTACTTCTACTGTCAATACCATTGCTTGTACTGCTATACCTTTCGTTGTTTAGTTGTACCTTTACTATTGCTGTTATTAACACTTTTATAACTACCATTATTATTACAACCATTTCTGTTACTACTTCTGTTTTTACAACTAGTATCACTACTTACTACTGTTATCACTACCTCTGCTATTTCTACTACTATTTATTTTACTTAAATTACAACTACTGCTGTTATTAAAACTAATATTACTTTAACTACTATTACTACTGTTATTACTACCATTGATTGTACTACTACTACTACTACTACTACTTTAGTTCAATAACAAATACTGCTTTTACAACTACTATTACTACCCCTATTATTACCACCATTACTATTACTACTACTGTTTTTACTGCTACTAGTATTACTACTATTGTTACTACTGTTATCACTACCTCAGGTATTGCTATGACTATTTCTTTTAGTTAAATGAACCACTGCTGTTATTAAAACTACTATTAATACTACTGTTATTACTCCTATTGCTTTTACTACTACAACTTTTGCTCAATAACAAATACTGCTATTAAAACTATCATTACTAACAACATTATGACCACCAGTACTATCACTACTGTTTTTACTACTAGTAGTTTTACTACTGTTATCACTGCCTCTGGTATTGCTACTACTATTTATTTTAGTTAAATTACAACTGCTATTATCACTTCAACTACTATTACTACTACTGTTATTACTATGATCGCTTGTACTACTACTTTGTTAAATTACTACAGCTGTTATTAAAACTACCACTACTACTACTTCCACCACCACTAGTATTGCCACTTCTGTTGTTACTACTAATACTCTTTCTACCAATGCTTGTACAACTACTTCTTTTAGTACTATGATTACTAATACTGATATTATTTCCACTGCTATTACTACTACTGTTAAACTATTCTATTTAGTTCAGAGAAAGAGAGAGTGAAATCTCGTTCCCTGAAACTGAAAATCCGAGCCCTGTCCCGCAGGAGCGCAGCAGTAGACAGTGGTTAAGTGCCTGTGACCCTGTGCCGGGGAAGATTGGCCGTCCTGAAGGCCCATTTCCTGGAGTTTAGAGGGGCCGTTCTCTCCTACTCTCACAAGGCAGAGCTTCCTGTGTTAAAGACCAAATAAGCTTCACTCCAAGAGACTATTTAAAGCGGTCCTGCACATTTTACACTTGGTTTATTCCTTGATAACAGCGAAAAACAAGTTAGATGATTGCTTTTCTAATCGTAAACTGCTCAAGAGTGAATAGAGGTTATAATATGATAACCTTTGCCCTTTACAAACAACTGAAATTGATTACAGTCACTCTCTAATGTGTCAAGAGCAAGGATGCAGTCTATTGGTTTTTCAAGGTTAACACACAATAACATTATCTTAAGCGCCGACACTACAAGGGCAGGTAAACACGTCCTTGAGCTCCAAGTATTTGTCAGTGAACAACCTTAAAGTAGTCCAAACACAAACACATACACTCATGAATACTACTCAAACGCACACACGCTCGAAAGGCTTGTTATCTCCTGGGTGTGCCAGGAAGAGCCAGAAGTTTTAGAGCACTTCAGAACTGTTTTTCCTGACACCTCAGCAGACGAGAGGAACGACCCCATCACCAACGTCCTTCTCGCCGGGATCCTGAGTCACAGTGCTGAGTTATAACGTCAAGAGGGCTTTTATGCCACACTAGGAAACACGTATTTCCCAAAACATGAAATAAGGTTACAGTTGCTAGGATTGGGAGTCATTTTCAAATAACATTTACAGTTTGTTATAAATGATTCACACAATACATTTTTCGAGCACCTATGAATTTGCCAAAAAAAACTTGCCAAATACACTGCCTACCATACAGACATACAACATATTGTCATGGCAAAAACACACCTTCTAAAAATATGTGTTAAAACATTTATTTAATGCCCTAGCAACTTATTGTGACATGCATGTTTTTAGACTATGTGCACAATAAGTGTAGTTACATTGTATTTAGAGCTGTAATCAATTTCGGTTGAACTTTATGGTTACACTTTATTTTACAGTGTCCATGTTATATATGTTACATGTAATTACCACAGTTATAACAGTAAATTGTGCATAATTACATGCAACTAACCCTCAACCAAATCCTAATCCTACCCTAACCCTATAGTAAGTACATGTAGTAAATTATTATTACTCAGAACTTAAATATATAATTACACTGTAACAATGACACACTTCATCTTACAGTATGTAAACATACGTGTACTTACAGTGCACTTACTACCTAAGAAAGTACTGGGTAATATAAAATAACTACATAGGCTAAGGTCAGGTTTAGGGTTAGTACCTGGTTATTACCCAGTTATTACCCAATTACTATAATAAGTAGCTAGCATGTACATGTAGAACAGGACTGTAAAATGAAGTGCTACCTCAATGTCTGTAATTAAATCTATAATTACTCTGTTGACCCTTCTCTTACACCATAACCAACCTTTAAACCTACCCATACCACCAAACCGGTCCTAAACTTAACCATATCCACAACAGTAGCAGCAAGTGTTTTGCAAAATAACTTTTAAGTTCAACACAATTATTACATTGTTCCTTAAAATATTTTTTATTAGTGCTGGGCAACGATTAATCGCGATTAATCACATCCAAAATGAAAGTTTGTTTACATAATATATGTGTGTGTACTGTGTATAATTGTTTTGTATATATAAATACACACACATGCATTTATATTTTTAAGAAAAATGTGTTTATATATAAAATATTTATATATACATATATACATACAAATATTTCTTAAATATATATACATGCATATGTGTGTATTTATATATACAAAATAATTATACATAGTACACACACATATATTATGTAAACACAACCTTTTATTTTGGATGTGATTAATCACCCAGCACATTTTTTTTAATGTAAGTACTCAGTAGTTAAAGATACAATAAAAATGTCAACCTTTTTAAAAAAAATAAATCTCATATTGAATGACCTGATTATAGCCTGTAGAGTCTATAACACTCGCTTCTTCTTTCATAACTCATTTCTCAAAACGTCTCGTATAGCACATTTCCCTCCACGCTGTCCTGCCACAGAATCATGACAATCCAACGATCCTTCCAGACTGTAAATTACCGTAACCTAAAATACATATATAACTCTGGGCAAATCTACGCAGGTATGTGTGGTGGAGGGTTGGCACTGTTCTGCGGTCAGTTTCAGCTCTTTAAACTCAGAGTCTGAGCATTCATGAGGGAACGGCCCAGCTGGTCTGGGATCATCAGCGCGCCGGCAGGTCTAGGACAGGATGCATATGTGGCCCTGCGTGTGGCTCATATTCCACTGAGCGATCCAGCCTTCCAGGAACACGAGGAAAAGGAGTCAAAGGAGGAAAACTGAGGTTTTGCTGCTATAAGTCCATCCACTGGTTTTTTTGGAAAGAGGGAATATTCGTCATGCATCTCTTTCTCTCTCACACGTCGGTCCTTCTCGTTCTCTTTGTATCATTCTTTGTCTTTTCCTTCATGTTGGCAGCTCTCTCTCGCAGCCACCGCTGCACAAAATTCCTACTCTGCACATTTTGCAGACGCTGGTCTACAGGGAGGAAATAGAGAGGAAATTGTGCTGAAAGTGTAAAAGACTCTCTCTTTCTTTCCATCTCATATTGAAAAAAAAAAAAAAGAAAGTTTTTGATGTACTGTACACATAAATGGCTAAAAATAAGCATTTAGTAAATATGTTCTCTTTAAGAAAAAATGCAGTAAGATTAATTAGAAAGAACTGCTATTTTCTGATACATATGTGGTACAACATGTGTTTTTCATACATGCATTTTGGGTTCTTTCTGAAAAAAAAATTAAGTAGTATTCTCCATCTTTTTATAATACTTAGTTGATTTAATGGTTTAAATGTTTCATACTGTCCACGCGTGATATTTTGATTCAAATATATATTTAAAAAAAAATATTTTATATAAAAATAATATATTTGAATCTGTGCTGTTTAAGTTTTAAATTTCATGGGATTCACAATAATAAAAAAAAGTGATGATGTCATGAAGGTCTGAACTGTTTACACACTGCTAAATTCACCTGTGTTTGACACAGACCATAGTGCCAGCTTGTGGGAAACGTATCTGTCTTTTTATAACCGCTGGCTCTGAGGTCACTGACCATGACGAACAGGAAGAGAAGCGTAAATCTGAGCTCAAGTTGATGCCTCTGAAATGTCCTGGCACGTTTTCTGCCCCCATTAGACACATAATAGCAGTGCTCGCCGTACACACTCAATTTGTCACTTTTTCACTCCTGTCTGTGTTTGGTCTGGAGCTCAGTGTGGTTTGTGAAAATGACGCTGTGTGTTTTTAGAGGCAGGGAAATGTTGAGATGGACTTTTGCCATAAGGGTGCGTGTTGTTACACTGAAAAGATGGTTTTTATTTAGGACCATTTTATTACCTGTGTTGTGCAATTGTGGTTTTAGTTTTACATTTTACATTTACAGCTTAATTCTATTGCAGCAGTCCACCAGATGGCAAGATAAAAATTAATAAATAAATAAATCTCAGACATTTGATATAAATTGTTTGCCAGATTGCAACATAAAACAAAGTTTATAACCTTTTTTTTTCTTTTCTTTTTTTTCTGGACTTCCATATTGTTACATATTTTGATACTCGAAAAGATGCTCAAAACCAAAATGGACTCGATGGCTGCTGGCCCGGCGTATAAAAAAAAAAAAAAAATTCCGGACTTCCATAATGTTACATATTTGGGAAAAATATGTTGTCTGGAATTTATTGGATCTTGAAAAGTTTCTTTGACAGGAGGTTAGATGGAAAGGTGTGAAAAATCACTCACAAAAGGATAGCAGAAGTTATATCTAAATATAAATATTTATTTGGAGTAACATCAGTGAATTATGCACAATAGAGAATAGGTATTAAATTAGTTTAAGTGAAGTTAAAGTGAATAGTCGCTGTATAGCAACCAAACCTTTACATATTGCACAATAATAAATACATAAATGTAATGATACTGAATTGTTACAATATGAGATATTGCATGCAAACCAGGTGAAGTAATATCAGCATTGAGTTCTTCTTTCTGAAGCGAGATAAGGAGAAGGTGTGGTGGGTTCCCTAGGGTGCTTCGGTGTCATAGTAGATGGATGGGAGTATTTTTCTGCGTATGTGTCTGCTCATCAGTCAGGAAGGAAGAGTGCAACTCTTGCTCCACATCCTGACACACCGAGACACATCCTGGCACACGGACACCAGGAATGCATGTAAACCTTTAAGCTGCAGAGTGTGAGATGTGTATTAATCACACTGAACACATGGACTGGCCGTGATTTTGCAAAGTAGCTTGATCAACATATTTAGCTGGTCCTGGATGAAAATTGTTCATCTCCAGTGCTTCTCAAGCATCCCAAACACTTTCCCTTATCAGACACACCCAATCGAGGACTTGAAGTCTGTAATGATGAGCTAATGAGTTCAGTCAGGTGTGTTAGATGAGGGAGACATAAAACATGTGTAATGGTGTAATGGCAGTTTGAGCGTTGAGTGTTTGGCAGTTGAATACGTGTACATACTGGTGTTACCACACTGGAAATTCATAAAGCATCACGTGCACCACAGTAATTAATGACTTTGTGATGTTTTAGCCATGATGATTCATGCAAAACAAATAGCACAAGGGTAATAACAAAAAGTCTCACACATTCTCAGCTAAGATGAAATATCTAGTTCAGTCATGAAACTCTAGATGGTGTAGACTGATAGCTATCTGCAAGCAATCACATCATTACTGCAGGGCACAAGCTGATTGGCCTCTGCTCATCCTGCAGCCAATGAGATTATCAACATTTAAATAGTCTGGTTCAGTGTTTGCTGAAGGCTATCACAGTTCCTCTAAACCCCTCCACCTCCCCAGCTCCTCCTGCCTAGATCTGATACGGGATTTATGTATGTCTATTCATGCAGCAGCAGCATATCTTACAGATCTAGTCCACCAAGACCAAATGGTTTAAAAAAAAAATTGACCAAATCCATTTTTTTTTTTATGGATATGACAATGTTTATGTATTTAATACATTAACATTGTCATATCCATAAAAAAAAATAGTCTCCGTAACCAAGTCTCCATGAACCGGAAGTGTGCAAACAACTTTCTCCAGTGTTGTGACGTATTTCCAAGTGAAAGGGAATACTGAACAGAGGGCAGGGTTTTACTCTAGCGCTCCTCCTCTCCATCTCTGCTCATAACGGTTTGAGGGTTTGAGGGTTTGAGGGGAGTGGTTAAGCGTTTTCAACCCAAGCCGTCAAACTGACGTCATCAGAAAAGGAACGCCATTCCAGACCGGAAGTAACTTTTCATATTTTGATTAAAGATTACCATGGCAAATAATTTTTTTCTGTGTATTAACTTGCACGGATTAATTGTTCACCACAAGACTAATAATATGCTAACAAAGTAAATAGGGTCAATTTTGATTTCATGTCGACTTTAAACACATTCCCTTTCTGTTAAAAGATACTCAAAACCAAAATGGACTCGTTGGCTACTGGCGCGGCTCAGTTACTGTAGATGACATCATAATAGGCCGCCACTGCTTGGTTCTGGTCAGCCGACACAACTTTTACCCACGAAGACCGATAGAAAACAACAAAATGAAATGTAACAAACACAAAACAGAATGCTGGATGTGTTAATGTATGTGTTGACTGGAGGGTGAACTGAAGGGGAGTGTGGGGTTTGGATAATGTCTGTGTGCTGCCAGAATTGCGTGTGAAACAGTGGAAGCAGTGGAGAGGAAAATTATTATGTGTGTGTGTGTGTGTGTGTGTGTGTGTGTGTGTGTGTGTGTGTGTGTGTGTGACGCCAGAGCTGTCCTTCTTGGCCGTGACGATCACTTTGTCAAAACATGCTAAAACTATTCTGAGAGTTTTCATGATTGAAATGAACATAGAGTGAGCTAGACACAAAGACTGAATGAAAATGTGAAAACCTGCATAGCTGTATAAACCTTAGGCATGAAGACATTATGGGTGACCACAAGCATTACTACTGTAGCTGTCTTTACATGGACCCTAATAATCTGATTGTAATCGGACTACTAACACAGTCAAAATAAAAGAGTAGCCATCTCAATAAGAATCAATTGGCCAAATCTGATTCAAATTTTATTCGTATTGTAAGGGTGGTTTAAACATTTTCTAATCCGATTGAGAGGACATGTAAACACTTGATCGGATTGGAAACCGAAACTGGAACGGGAAAGTCCTGCGCTTTAGGGATGGGCAATATGAACTTTAAAATATATCACAATATTTTCTACCAGATATTGCGATAACGACATCAATGACGATATAAATATTGTAACATTCACCACTGTTTTTGGCTACAAGTGATGTCTCCATGCATTCTTGAGAGCCTCAGAAACCCAAACATTAATCTAAAGTAACACGTACCCATCATCAAATAGGCTCTTATAATATACCAATTACATCAAATATTTAAAAAACAGTAAAAATCCAAACACCAGTTGCAGAAATGGAAAAGTTGCAGATATATGTTTCTTCTGTAAAAGTGCAGATGTTTAAATAGTGCAACTGTACTGGAAAATTTATTTATTCTTACTCTCATGGTGCAAACAGTGGCAAAAAATAGTGCAAACAGCAAAAGTAACAATCCCTACCATGTCTTCAGATAGGTTACAAAATTACAAGAGAGTGGAAAAAATCAAGCATAATTTAATGAGAGAACTTACAATAATACTAAGATGAGATAATAATACTACTACGAATTCTACTTCTAATAACAATATACAGCGCACTAAGGATTGATGAGCTGCTGGGTTCATGAATATTAATCACGTTGTCTACGTTCGCTCGAACTTATTTGCTGATATCAAAACGGACAGAAATAGGTGAGCGGCAGCCAATGAGCTTTTTGCACATTAGTTTCTGCTTGCTCATAAAGGCTGAATAATTCCAAATGAACTCGGCGGTGAGTTGTGCGTCTCACACTATTGTTTACCGTGCGTCAAATACACTGTGCATTCATTGGGATGAACTGAAATAGTGCGCTTTACGGATTGCTTGACGGAGAGCAAAACTCTCAATATATCTGTGTGTACCCCATCCAGATTGTAGAGGTAGTTCCTCGTTCAGCGATTAACTCCGCCTCAGCGTCACGTTCGCCTTCCACCATAGTTGTTTTCGCGCTGCACATGAGCTGCGAATGGGTCCCGAACAGAAATACATCATCAACTAGGATTTATCGTTATTATCACAGGAAGACTAATTCTTATCGTGAGGAGAATTTTTACCGGTATATCGCAAACGATAAGATATCGGCCATCCCTACTGCGCATGTGCAATGACGTAGAAATGCCAACATTATGTATCACGTGAGGAACAAGCCGTTGTTGTTGTCGTTATTGTTGTTGAATGAATTGTCTTAAATTACTATTTTACTTTTGAAACTCTCTATAACTTGATATGACTTGATCAACACTGTTCAATTGAGCTTCAGCATCTGCCAGGATCTAGTTCAATGGGGTTGGTGGAGACTTGTGGCTAAACGTCCAGGCTAAGGTTGCAGGTTTGAAACCGTCATGATCGTCATGATCCATAAACCGTCACCACTGTGTCCTTGAGCGAGTCACTCAGCCACAGATTCCTCTGGGGTGAATGTCCCTGTAACTCCACATGGCTCCGCTCTATGATGACGTCCTGCACCATCGTAGAAGGGCTTCCACTGGCCACTTCCACTTATATGTCATGTCTAAGTCATTTAAATTACACTTGGAAATATTTTCTTGACATCTTGCAATTTCAGGCCACTTGAGTTCCTGAACATGATGAATGATGGGATACGCTTAGCCTCAAAAACTGCACCGATGCAGTATTAGAGATAGTGTGGATTTAGTGGGCATTATGCCTGTCACAAACTGTGATTTCGGCAACCATGTAAGATCATTGCAATTCTCACTGTGCAACATGGATCTAATAAACTTGGGTACGAAATGTATGTAGACTGTATGATGATGACACCGATTGAATCGTAGGCTATGACACAAGTTAATACAGAAGAATAAAGCATCATCAGCATGTGCTAGTGGTAAACAAATAGAGCAAGATGAATCACACTTTGGCAATTGTGATTTTTATGTGCGCTGGAAAAAAGAGGAGGAAGCGAAAGAGGAGAATATGGTCATGGTTAGGGAAAAGAGGACAACTTGGCATGACAATTTTGCAAATGGAGCTTGAGGTAAATATTTTTTAAGTTTTAGCACCATGTCGCATTTACAGTATCAAACCGTCATTTCATGCTGCATTTTTATTGGCTAGTCAGTAGATGTTGGTCGTAGCAGCAAACACACTGTGAGATGATCATGCTAAATTTATAACACTGTCGAAGGCTATCTTTGGTCTCAAAACACTAGGATGTAGGACCAGCGTTTAGGAGCCACGACCACAGAAATCACCACGTTTGGTCATCTTTTGTCTGGGACAGACTAAAATCATACAATGTGTACTGGGCATAAAGGGCACTGAGCTTTGACATTTATCAGACCTGAGACAGTTTTGTGCTCTTACTTCATGTTGCAAGCATGCTTTCTCACGTGGCCAAGATTGCAAGTGTAGGTATTGGGACAGGCCCAATGTTTAACTGGGAGTCTTCTACTTTTATTCAGTTTTACTGGAGTTAAACACAACAGCGACATTGAAATTGGCTGAAGTAGAGTTGATTTTGTTGTGTTTTGCCTAAGAGGAGGACTACATTCTAAAAAAGACTGGGTTAAATCAACCTAAGGGTTGGGTAAATATAGGGCAGAACACATGTTGGGTTAATTTTACCCAGCAAATTTTGGTTTTTTATTTAACCCAGCATAATTTTACTTCATACATTAATGAATAATTACAGATTAACTTCAACTGGTTTGCTGATTTGATTTCTATCATATTTTACAGTATAGCATATCTTTATTGTTTTAATACATATTGCCTACATTTAAGATCATTTAACAAATATTAGAAGTAAAAAATGTAACATTTAGAAGTAATTGAAGTCTAATGGACCAGTCTCTGTTGTCTCGTCTCCACCGTAACAGCGTTGGATCTCGAGCCGGAGCTTGTGTCGTGTTCATCGGGGGAACTTCTAACTTCAGACCGCCACCCTGCGTTTCACTCGTAACCGAAATATGTGGCGACTGGCTCCATAAACAAACAGTGGACAGTTCTGAGAACATATTTTATATACAATTTTATGCAAGGCATCATGCGTTTCCATCACGCGAAAATAAGACAGATGTGACACTCGTTTAGGTGACCCCCTGTATGTTGCTTTGCAGAAAACGAATTTATAGAAACCTGTATTTTACCGAAGACTTGCACCAGTTTGACTGAGCTGAGAACTGCTCTCTCCTGAAGAGATCATGATAAATAACTCAACCCCTGGGTTGTTATGTCTAACCCAGGAGCTGGGTAACACAAAAACTAGCCAAACACTGAAAAAAAAGAACCCCCAAAAAAGAACCCAATATTTTTTAGAGTGTACTAGCTTTTTGGTAGTCTATTAGCTCAATACCTGTTATAGAATGAGTCTATGTGTGGGCCCTATCCTTGATCAGGATAAACAGTAACGCTGCACGGGAATGGCAGGGATTCCTGGAAGTACGGCAAGGGAACTTGAAGCTGTGGAATGAGAGCTAGTCCGCTGCCATGCCTGCTCATGAATATAAATAGAGCCTGGAATGTCATAAATCAGAAATGTTGAGAGAGTGATGTGGCCTGGATGCTGTTACTTTCCCTGCCGGTTCGCCCTTTCTTTACCACATTTCTGCTTGATTTCTCCTTCCCTTCCAAGATCAGGTAACACAAAGAAGAGGAGGTCTGGGTCTGGCACTCACAGAACACAAGTGCATTCATCAAGCCTCCGGTCAACCGTCTGGGGTGGAGGACTTGACAGCTGAAGGAATTTGGCAAATTTGTGGGAGTTCACTGCTGTTAATCAGGAGGAGTGAACAGGATGTGGGACTCCTGCTCTCCACCTGATTACCACCAAATGGAGGACCAACCTGGACCCGGGCTGTGGAGCCGGCAGCTGGACAGCAGGAAGAGCGCAGGGTGTGGAGTGTGTGTTGTGTGTGTGGAGCGAAGGGTGAGGGGCGATTGATGACATGATGTGTGCTGGGATTGGAGGTGTCTTGAGCAGGAAATGTCCCTGACACTTTGGTCGTGAAGAGGGCTGAAGAGCAGTATATTTTTGTATGTGTGAAACAATAAAACAGGTTTGTATGTGGGAGCAAAGTTGGCATGGTACAGGCACACAGTCATGACTGAGAAATTGAACAAATGTAACAGAAGTTCAATTTATGTGACCTGTGCGGGTAAAATGAGTCGGAATGCACACAGGCTAATTCGAAGCTACAGGCAAAACAACTAAACAATGTCAATTTTGGTCGATTTTGAGGTTTTCACAAAAATTGGTTCATTAAGCCCTTGTCTAGCAATCCCAATGCTCCATATAGCGATTAGACATCTAAAAGTATCTTTATTTGTGCGTTTTCTGAGAGGAGTACCTTTCCTTTGTCCATGAAAAATGCCGTTTTTGTCTGCCCACATCTCGAGCTGGTGAACTGAATCTAGAGTCCAACATCCAGCATCACTCTGTTTATTTGAGTGCTCCAACATGTCAACAACAACCAATGGTGGAAGTTTAGGGCAGGACTGTATTATATAAAATATATAATATTAACAAAATAAAAGACCACTTAAGTGTACTTAAAATACTCATTCATGAGTTTGAGTATGTTTCTTAAAAACTTTTTTTTTTAAAGGGCACTTTGTAAAAAATTTCTAATTAAAAGTTTTACTTTAATGTAAATGTTTTAACAATCTTTTGTCATACTTTAAAGAAGTACACTTATTTAGATGTGTTGCCTAACATACTAAAGCACAAGCACTTGATTAGAATTTGAAGTAGTGTGTTATTCAATATTACATTTAAAATTAATATATTTTAGTTTACAATAAATGTTTTTCAGCAGATTCAGCACTTTAACCATTATGTCAAAGACAATAGAATTAGGCTAATTATGACATTACATGTAAATATGTACTTAAGCTCAACTTAAGTGGCTCAAAAGAAGCACTCTTCGGTTTAACTAACTTTATTTAAAGTCTCCCTGTGGTGAAAATCAAGTTTGTGGTGTTTTTAATATGCTATAAGACAAACCATGTGTAAATTCATGTCAACACCATTGCTGAGTATTTTCTCTTTAAAACTGCAGTGAACCAAAGACAGTCTCAAAAACACGGTTTGAAATCGCTGGTGTTTCTGACGTCACAAACTAACTTGTAACCAATCAGATCAACGTGTGATCGTCAACGAGTGGATCTCTGAGCTGAGTGAGTGAGTGGAGGCGGGGCTCATTTGCATTTTCATAGAACCCCGTATACTAAATGAGGCAAGGGTGTTACATTCAAGATATTTAAAGGCATGAAGACATTGTTTTCCAAGGAAAAAAACTTTTAAATATGTAATTTTGGTGATCAAAGATGAGTTTTAAAGGATAGAATTATTGACTACAGGGGGACTTTAATATAAATTGAAACTATAACAAAACTATTTATGTATTTATTTATTTATGTATTGTAACTAACATGCAATTAAGTCTCTGAAAACATTTAGAAGAATCTTCTTCTTCTTCTTCTGCCATGGAAGTCTATGGCAGCCCATAGAACCGCTTGCGGGAAAGTTATGAAATTTGGCACACAGATAGAAGATAGTCTGAACTGTCACCATAGCAAATTTGGAGTCTCTAACTCAATCCCTCTAGCACCACCAACTCTTCAAAGTTTCACTCATGTTTATGCTAATACGGGCTAGAAACAAAATTTAGATTTTTTTTTTTTAAACCTACTTTTTTCGAACTCGTCTTAGACGGTTTCTCTGATTTTCACGAAAATTTAACCAGATCATCTTCAGACCACGCCAACAAAAAGTTGTGGAAGTCAAGTTGATTCGTCAAACCGTTCTCGAATCCCGCCCAAGCTAGTGTTACGTAGCGCTTGCGAAAACAGACTTAAGGCTGTATCTCCGCAACGCTTTATCACATTCAGACCAAACTTGGAACATTTCATCATAAGCATGACCCGAGGCAATATGCTGTGTTTCAGTGCAGCTGAATGGTCCGGATATACGAAAAATGGCTATTTTTGCTTATAACTTGTGACCGGTGTGTCCAAAAATCATAAAAGTGATCTCTAAAGATTTGGGGCATCATGCCGAGTCGAATGATATCCAAGTTTCCCATATCGGCCATCTTGGCCGTCAGCCATTTAGAATTTTCTACTAAGTTGCTGTATTTTATAAATGTATCGTTTCGAAACTCAGTAAGGGTCATCAGTACGATGCCCTGAAGGAGCATGAGAAGTTTTGAACCAGCGCCACCTAGTGGTAAAATTAAATCTCAAATGCTTATAACTCTGGGTGTTGACTTATTGTCACGGGAGTCATCTTCTTAGATTCCTGAATCCTTGCTGAGTCCAACGATACCAAACATGCTAGGTTTTGCCTTACGGTTTGTGTAAGCGTTGTGATTTAGTGCATAAAAAACCTTTGCCAATATCTTCGAAACCGTTAGACTGATCGAGACGAAACCACCGTAGGAAGTTTGGAAATATAGGTCGATGGCCTAATGCCAATGCCCAAATGTACAAATATTAATAGTAAGTGGCAAGAAAATGCAAACAAAGTCAGGTGTGGGTACATTTTTTATGTATTTATACAAATAAATGTCTATAACTCCAAAACGAAATGAGAAATTTTCACAAAATTTGACACACATATGTATGGGCTCACTCTGAGGACAAATAAAAAAATGGTGGGATTGTGCCTCTTGTTGGCGCTATAATAGAACAAAACATGAAATTGCCATTGACTTCAATACAGTATTGTGATATAAAATACTATACTTTATGAACGCTTAAGCGTATCGGCACCATGCCTT
Source organism: Leuciscus leuciscus (assembly GCF_965113295.1). Lineage (NCBI taxonomy): Eukaryota > Metazoa > Chordata > Actinopteri > Cypriniformes > Leuciscidae > Leuciscus > Leuciscus leuciscus. The sequence goes on from NC_138730.1 coordinate 9,046,442, forward strand.
GAAGGTACTCAAAATTTTCAGGTGCAGCACCACCTTGTGGTAAAAATGTTTCAAAACAAAAAACAATAAATGTGCCTATTGTAATAAAACTGGTCTTAATATCTTGGGTCAGGCCGAGAACATAGATACCAAGTTTGCCATATTTGGCCAAACTTCCTGTCCGCCATCTTGATTTTCATTCAAAACCTACTTATTCAAACTCCTCCTAGACCGTTTGTCCGATTTTCACCTAAATCGAATTGTATCATCTCCTGACTGTGCCGACTAAAAGTTGTGGATGTTGTATTGATAGATGAAAGCGTTTTCATATACCGCAGCAGCAAAGTTGAAGTGTGATGCCAAAATGACTATTCAGGCATTATCTCTGAAATGCCTTGACTTATTGACAGCAAACTTTGAATGTGTCATTGTCACCTTACTCTGACCACACCACATATATTTCGTAACTGCGCCACCTATTGGTCAAAAGTGACAGACCATTAAATCATATTATTAGTGACTTTATATATGATTTTTTTTCACCCATTTTGCCTAAAATCATCTTTAAAATGTCTTTAATTGCTCATTGTTGCAGTTGGTGTGACACATAATTTTATAATAAGTGCTCGTATATTAAAGTGCTTCTTTTCACTAAGGGCTGTATCTATAATTCCCCAGCTTCTCCATGCTATGTGTGTTTTTCTCAGTGTTAGGTGGGGTTGTGTCTCGAGAGGGAAGATCTTTGTGACCTGGGTGTGCTGGGTCAGTTCTCAGTGTGACTGCTGGGCTTGCTGGGATGTCACTTCACATCCACCGAATTCATATGGGACTTTCTTTGGCTCTTTTAGTCTATAGTGTTAAACCTCTCTCTCTCTCTCTTAGACTCCCTTATCCACAAATCACATTATCTTTAATTCCCTGTTGTTCTGATATTTTGCTAGTTTTGCTTGCTCACACCTTCTCTCTCCGTCTATCTCTCTTCTGAGTCGTGAACTCTTGCAGAGCTCGATGAATCCTGCTGTGGCTTGATGTTTGTTTTTCAGGGTTGCAGTTCTTTTCTAATAACGCCCACACTTTTAATGCACTGAGACCGTTTTACACTGGCTGAAACTCAGAGTAACATTCATATTCAGTTAAAATGAAAATGGACAGACTAAATGACTGAAAATCTTTATAGCATGGAATAAACATGATTGAAACATAATTTATAATTTATCCTCACATTCATTAATCTTTTTCTTTTTTTTTTTTTGAGGAGATCATACACTGTTGTGACAACTATAATAATTGTAATGTCAAATTTTAATAAAGATCTTTAAAATATAACAATTATCTAATTTGTTTTAGTTGACGTGAAGACATTTTTGGAAAGTTGACACGTCCCGTAAAGCTCCATCTCAAACTATTTTAAACATTTCACACATTCTTAGTAACACTTTATGGTAATACTTTATTTTACAGTGTCCTTGTTACATATGTAACATGTACTTACCATAGTAATAACAGTAAATTATGCATAATTACATGCAAATAACCCTCAACCAAACCCTAATCCTACCTTAACACTATAGTTCATGTAGTTGCTTAAAATTACTCAGTACTTAAATATATAATTACACTGTAACAACACCTTAAAATGAAGTGTAACCCACTTTATTTTACAGTGTCCCTGTTACACGTGTACTTGTTACACATGTACTTACTGTAGTGATAACAGTAAATTATGCATAATTACATGCAGCTGACTCTAAACCTAACCCTAAAGTAAATACATATTGTTAATTAATATTACTTAATGTATAATTACACTGTAACAAACTTATTCAAATTATGTTACAATTATTGTGCATGAATATTGTATGATATCATATTAATTCAGAGACTATACAAAAAAATAAAAATAAATTCTCCCATTAGTCCCTATTTGTGTCACGTGTCAGTGCTTGTTTGGACTTTAAGTTTGTGTTTTGATTGGTTCCTGTTTTCCTTTGTTCTTTTCCCGCCACTCCTTCATTTCTATGGTTATTGTCATTAAGTTCACCTGTGTTTAGTTACTCATCATCATCTGTATCACCTGTGTTCCGTTAACCAGTGTCATCTGTGTTTGTATTTAGGTTCCGTCTGTTCAGTCAGTCATGTTCAGATCTCTGTTACGTTTAGTGTGTGTTGTTACCTGTTCTGCTGTCCGGTGTTTAATTACATTAAACCTTCGTTTTGTGACTATTTGATTGTTTCATATAAATTGGGTTTGTTCTATTGTTGTTTTATTAGTTGTAAGTGCCAGCCTGTATTACTGTCTATATAAGTCAGTGTACACTGGGGGAAAACAAGGGTAGCCTAAAACATGTGCATAAAAAAATTCTAAACTAAATTTAAGGGTAATATCAGGTAGCAATTGCTTTTAAATGTAACAATTGCTGGTTGCCACTTTTTACAGTGTAGGTATCAGTATATTTTAAGGTACAAAGTAGTTTTTAGGTGTAGTATCTAACAATTTTTAGTTAGATTGGTTTATACTGTATATAATTATTTTTTATTTTTTTTACTTTTTCAACAGTGTATTGGAAAATAGTGTAACAGCAAATAACACTTTTCAAAGAAAAAAAAATACAATTTTAGCTAAAAGAGTGCTGATGCACAGATGATGTACTGGCAAACTTTACTGACTGCAGAAATCATTGTGGGTTTAATTCATTCGACTTATTTTCAGGTTCCTTCGGGACAGTTTGCGTGTCGGCTTACTGTAGAGACACTCACTCAACACGCAGCGATGTGTGTTACAGTAGTGCTGTCATATCTGGCTATGATATTTCATATAGGCTAGCCTATAACATGCTCTCACACATTTATTTTTTAGCATTATAGGAGGAGTCAAATTTACATACGTGGTTTCAACCACCAGATGCATTTGTCCAGTATCGTCTGGAATGCGTCTCCTGAAGTGGGTTGAGTGATCAGATTTAAATGATCGGATAGCTATCTGTTCAGGGAAAAGGAAACGCATGAAGTGACCACGTGTAAACCGGCACTGAGACATAGACCTTGCCTTTACTCCATTAGGACAGCTCACTTTTACATTTGACAAAATACATGAACATACAGATGCATTGTTCACAACTCAATAAAGCTCCCTGTCTGTAGATGTGTGATAATAGGTTACGGACTCCCCTTGAGGTGTGGTCGTTCAGTTTATAATGGACCGTGTGGCACAAAGATCTCGGATTATGTTGAATGGTCCTGCTTGTGACCTTATATTGAAAACTACTGAGGTTTCACTTGGAGAAAAGGAAATGTAACAATGTAACAATGAGATTGTTCCTGGCTTCCTCAGACATGAAAGAGACAGGGCAAGAGCCACAGCTATTCTGAGCCTTAAAAGCCCCATTCCTTTCCTTATTTTAAGGAATGTTTATTTGTGAAAAGATTATTTGGAGTATTTTTAGAGTCCATGAAAGGTTTTCAAGATGATGCTGGTTTCGGTGCGTGAATTCACACAGAGAACGGGGTGGGTTTGTTAGACAGCTGCCATCAGCGAGCGTTTGTACGTGTGTGTGTGTGTGTGCGTGTATGTACACCCGCACACAATAGCTGTCCTGTAATAGTCATGTGTTATGGGCAGAAAGACCCCGGGGAAGAAACAGAGCTTCCTCCGATTACACGGTTAGCACATCCGACACTTTCATCTCTGCAAACAGGACAGCGTATTACAGGTGGCAGACATGTACACACGATAACCACAGGACATGAGTAGTCCAATCAGGGGTTTTGTGGCCTGAAATCAAAGTTGATGAATCAATGAAGTAATACTGAAAACATGTCAAAGGGATCTCTTTGATATTCGTAACACATACTGTACATTTTAAGTTTACATAGGGGCTTATACACCAGTTGTATTAAGATAAAGTTGTGAAAAGTAAAAGGGTTTATTCTTTAAAAGCTGTCCATATGTTGCTATTGTATGTGTTCACTTGAACAACATGTACAGAGACTTATGATTACTAATTAGTTAGGTTACACTTTATTTCAATGGTCCACTTTAGACATTCTACTAACTATAAGTAACTTTGCAACTACATGTCAACTAACTCTCATTATAGTATTAGTAGACTCTCTGCTTAATATCTGCTAACTCTTTATTCTGATGCTCCTCAACAGACATTCTACTAACTATAAGTAACTTTGAAACTACATGTCAACTTATTCTACTAACCCCAACCCTACCAGTCTACTAATACTCTACTGAGAGTTAGTTGACATGTAGTTGTTTATGGTTAGTCTAAAATGGACCATTGAAATAAAGTGTAACCATTAGGTTTAGTATTCATGAAAAGTTTGTGTTATATTTTAGTATTGGTTGTCATTTCTAACAGTGAGTTTCTTACAGAAGAGAATATTCAAACTACCAAATGACCCTGTTTATCTTTTATCTTAAAAAAAAAAAAAATATATATATATATATATATATATAAGATTTTTGCTGCTTTCTGATTTTTATCAGATTTTTTTTTTTTTTCTAGTTTCTTAAACAGTCTCTTCTGCTCACCAAGGCTGCATTACTTGATCACATATACATTAAAAACAGTAATATTGTGAAATATTATTACAATTTGAAATAGCTGTTTTTATTCCTGTGATCAAAGCTGAGTTTTCAACATCATTACTCCAGTCTTCAGTGTCACATGATCTTTCAGAAATCTGTCTAATATGATGAATTGATGCTCAAGAAACATTTATGATTATTGTTAATGTTGAAAACAGAACAGCTTAAAACCGTGGAAACCGTGACACACTATTATTAATAAGTTTGGGCTAATTTTACTTTTTAATTAATACATTTAGTTAGCAAAGACGCATTGAATTTACCAAAAGTGACAGTTAAAACGTTTATATTGTTACAAAAGTTTTCTATTTAAAATAAATCCTGTTCTTTTGAAATTGTATTCACAAAATAATCCCGAAAAAGGATGGTTTTCACAAAACTTTAAGCAGCAAACAATATATTCACATAGAAAACAGCTATTTTAAATTGTAATAATATTTCACAATATTTAGTGTAGCCTAAAGCATAAACGCAGCCTCTGTGAGCATAAATAAAACTTGATTATTACTTAATTACTCATCAAATTATAAAGTAACGTACATAATGCTGTTTAAATTGGTTTTATGACACACCACTTCACATGTCGACAGTGTTGTGGTCTTGTTTGAATGAAGAAGATTTGGGAATTTGTTGTTGAAATGTTGGCACAAAAACATAGAATTTCAAATGCATTGAACAGTAAACCATTGTCTTAAAACAATTACTTTATTTAAATACATTTTGACGGTCCTGTCGAGGCTTAGAGACACAAAGCCACAAATCTGACCATGTTCTCGTAACCAAACGGCTAAAAGAGAGAAGCACAGTTCTAGCAGAGAACATTTGACGGAGATCTTGGAGCGAGTACAGAAGTGTCAGAGAGAGGTAAGGAATGAGGAACGGAGAGAAAGAAACACACATGCTCGGACTAAAACGCTCCTTTCAACATCTGGATATCAGAAGGTCTCCTGTAAGGAGGAATGTAGTCCAACATTTCACTTTTGTCTTCTCGCCGTGTCGTCTTGGCTTCAGACCTCCAGAACTGACAGGATTTGGCCTCCTTCCCGGAGAGAGAGAGAGAGAGAGAGAGAGAGAGAGAGACTCTGCCAGAACTTGACCTCCACAGCCTCCCCGTCTTTTAAACCTTCGTTGCCTCTTTTGCTGCCACAGAAATGGTTACATAATTGTAAAGAACCAGAGCAATTTGTTTGTTTTAGCTTCTCAAAAGCTTCCCACTTCTCTCAGCTGCTTTCAATTGCACAATGTGTTTCCCCACGGACAAGCCAGCACTCTCTGTACACAAACCAATGGAGATTTTAATAAAGAAATTCCACATAAGTCAGGCTTTATTCAGCATTATTCAAACGGTTCGGCCGAGCCAAGTCAGATTATCCTCTAGAAAAGGATTAAAAGAGTCTCCAAAAATCCAGATGTTGTAAGACAAACTGATCAACCTATCTCCTGAAAATACCTTTTTTATTATAAATAATAGAGGATTAGAATGGTTCTTTATAATATAATCATTTACAATTGATTACATTGAAATATATAAAACATATACATTTAATATTTTTTGTTCAAATAGTTCAGAATTTTTTTTAAGGATTTCAGTGAAGTAAAGATTACATTTAGGAAATTTCATAATAAATGTTAATATTTATTGTATATGAGTATATTATTATATTGACGACTCTGCGAGAGACTGGCATCAGTGCAAATATCCAGAATCTTGAATTGGACGAACTCTAGTGTCTATGATGAATATTTTAAAAGATCTCAAGAGCTACAAATACACTTGACATCTTCACCCTTTATTCAGATTTTTTTAAAAATATGTTAAAGATTTTGTAACCATATTGCAACATCATTTTTGGCAAGGCTTTCAAACAAAGAAATAATGAACAAGAGAGAACTAGCTAAATATTAATAATTAATTATGTTGTAGTCAATGTATGCTTTTTCCTCTGTACTTTTTCACAGTAAAATAAAACCTATAGCTGTAGTTTGCCAAATAATTTTGTCAGATAAATATCTTAACCAAGTTTAATGTTGTTATATGTTGTAATGTAATATTTCCCTCATATTTTCATGATTTAAAGTCCCCCTGTGGTGAAAATCAAGCTTTTAATGTTGTTTATGTGTCTATGTGGTGTTTTTAATGTGCTTTAAGACAAACCATGTGTAAATTCATAAGTCGACTCCATTGCTGAGTATTTTCTCCTTAAAACTGCAGTGAACCAAAGACAGTCTCAAAAACACGCTTTGAAATCGCTGGTGTTTCTGACATCACAAACTACCTTGTAACCAATCAGATCAACGTGTGATCGTCAACGAGTGGCTCTCTGAGCTGAGTGAGTGAGTGGAGGCGGGGCTCATTTGCATATTCATAGAACCGCGTGTACTAAATGAGGCAAGGGTGTCGGGTTACATTCAAGATATTTTAAGACATGAATAAATTTGTTTTTAAGGAAAAAAACATTTATATATGTCATTTTGGTGATCAAAGCTGAGTTATAAGGGATACAATTATTGACTACAGGGGGACTCTAATTAAAAATACAGTAAATACATTTTTTTGGGTCATTAAAAAGCAAATATCCCTTCCGGACATCACTTTTGGCCACAACTCAAACCTGAAATCACAAATCTGCCACAATTGTAATTTTTAGATAACTGAACCTAAGAGTAAAGAAAACACACACACACACAGGCAATGACAGTCAAGTTTAATTTGAACATTTTAACTCAGTCTTCCTTACAGCTAAAGCCCATCACTGAGGCTTTGCTCGTAGCTAGGGCTCAGTGATAGCTCATTTAAGCATTGATATTGATGGGCTGGCTGATGGGAAACCACCACGGGCCTCTGACAGATGAAAGCTTGAAGACTTTAACCTAGCGCTGGCCGAGCGCCAGGACGAGAGAGAGCGAGAGCACAATGGAGCAATGTTCACTGACAGAAGAGCTTTGGGCTGTCAGCAGGGCCTTCAGCGCTGTCACCGGCCGGCACACGGGCTCTTCACACGGGCTCTTCACACGGGCTCTTCACACGGGCTCTTCACGGACCACTGCACCACACCATGACTATCTGACGATTAGCAGGGGGCCACTAGGGACCATTTCATCTGACACGTGACCCTTACCGTACAAATTTACCATAGTAACCATAGTTTCAGCAAAACACCATGGTTAATACAGCTACTGTTACTACTGTGAAACCATAATACACATGGAATTACCTTAAAATGACAGGTGAAGCTTTGTAAATATATAATATATGTATGTATATCCCTTTTCTTTTTCAATTTCAATTAAACGAATGTACTATATTTTAGTTTGATATTGTTTTTTACTTAATACTGTGTATTTTTAGGGGGTTTTATGGTACTACATTATATTTACGCTGTATTTATAATCCATTTATTCACTTTTTTTTTAGCATAGACCTGAAAATTTAATTTCCAACTTAAACTGTCGTAAATCTTGAATGCTTTAAAGCACATACTTAAGTTTGATCTCTTTTCAAAGACGACACTTGGCAGATTATTGCTGAAGTGAAAAAAGTTTTTTTTTTTTTTGTGAACTTAAAAAAAGTTACAGATTTTTACGTTTATTGTTATGAAAAATGCACAAAAAAGCTATTTTCAAATTTTCAAAACATGTTTTACTCTAAAACTCCAGTCCAGTCATTTTATGAAAAAAGGTTGAACAAATTGCAACAGAAGCAAACTCAACTGATTTTGTATCCTCAATATGTCCTGAGTAAGCAAAAAAAAAAATAAAGCCCTGAAGAATCCCATTAGGGGAAAGTTTCGAAAAAAGACCCAAATATATCCTATTCATACGCCTACTCATTCTTTTTCTCACGTGAATAGGGAATACATTTTTTTTAACATTTAGATATCACCATGAAAATTACTGAGTTGATTACTTGCATCAAGACAAACAAAAAATGTATTACAATTTTTTTTTAATGGTTCGGTAACATGGACAAACGTTGCATAATCTAATTACGTATGTGCTAATTTGCATAAATACCACAACAGGTTTAAACATTGGGTTTAGCCAGGTGAAAATGTCTTGTTGAATCTTGATGACACATAACAGTAAAATATTTAATGTTAAGGTCTGAATGGAACCCATTTAGGCTACCCATGAGCATTACTACATAGAGGAAGGAAGAAGTACTTTAGAAACCAGCCAAATTCAGTTGAGTTTGCTTCTGTTGCAATTTGTTCAAGGTTGACCCCCATTTTGGCTTAAAATGACTGGACTATAAATCTAAACAAGTTGAGTTCCAAATTTGAGCCTGATATCTCAAAAAATGTGCTTTCGGTAAGATTTTGTTTAGCCGCAGTACCAAACGCTTCCACTAGATGAAAACCGTTTTTTTTTCAGGACCATTTAACCTGTTCGAATCATGTCCATGATTTTTTTGTGTGTGTGTGTTCACATAGCAAGTGACAAAACCTTCACCAAGTTTCGTACCAATGAAGTAAAAAAAACAAAAAACAAAAAACATTACATTTTTCAGTCGAAAATGACCGAAGAGCACCAGAGGGTTAGTACAGCTACTGTTACTACTGTAAAACCATATTAAATGTGGTATTACCTTGAAAATGTATTTATTTATTTTAGTGCGGTCAAATCAATTCATTGTGATTAATTGGATCTAACATAAATATTTGTAAGTATATAATATGTTGTGTGTGTATATATACACTTGATATTGATATCATATGTAAAAGTTAAAGAAATAAACTGCTAAATAGCATGTCAAAGTGCGTAACATTTTTATGATGAAAACGTAAAAATGATCAGTGAATATTAGGGCTGGGAGAAAAAATCTATTCACCTTGGTATCGCAATTTATGCGGTAAAGATGAGGTTGACAGAAAATAGCCACTTTTGTTCCAACACAGGATGAAATGTGTCGTTATCTTTGAGTGTTGAGTGACGTAATATTCCTTTCAAGTGGACGTGTGGAAGAGACGTGAGACTGATCGCACTGAAAAGCCCTCGCGCTACTCATATACTGAGAGAGAGGTAAGACAGTAGAGCTGCACAATTCATCTTTAAAAGACTGTGATCTCGATTCAAACACCCACGCGATCCTTCAATTCGTCTGTCTATTAAACTTTGACAAAATCATATCGTAACATTCAAATCTGTGTTGGCGCTGGCGCTGACCCGGAGAGATGCGTCATGAAACAGCTTCACAAACAGCCTTTTCAATGTCATAGTATCATTATTTCTGTGATACAATAGTTCAAATTATCATAGAAGTACTGGGATAAAAGTTTAAAGTTCAAATATAAACACTGATGTCTACGATAGCGATAGAGTAAATCAGCTTTTGATAGAAACTTGGCGCTTAAAATAACACATTTATCGATTACATTGCCACTAGGTGGCGACAAGTGACTTTTTAAAAATGTATTTGTTATTGAATAATTTATTCAAGAGAATGTAGTATTGTATGATGCTTCTGAAATAAAAGTCAGAAAAATGTGATGAATTCTTTTTGTAAATATGACTCATCTTATACATCATGCACAGTTTGTATAAGTGTATGATTCAACTTTTGCCGATGGTCTAGTGTACATTTTTTTTTTTTTTTATAATAAAAAAACCAACATCGAATCGCAATACTAGTAGAACCGCAATTCATATCGTATCGGCACCAAGTATCGTGATAGTGTCGAATCGGGAGATAGGTGTATCGTCCCAGCCCTAGTGAATATTAGGGGAAACAGTTTTGTTTTCCATTTGAATTACGTTTATTTTCCCTTCCCATTTGGCAGATATTTGTTCTTGTTTTCAGCATAAACCCACTCAATTCTGATACATTTTTCTGAAAACAAGACTAATATTTGCTTCTCAAGTAAATGGATCTTGATTAAAGAATGTTTAGATATTTGTACCGGAAAACAACACAAAAATTCTAAGACCAATTCTTTTTTTTTTTCTTTTTTTTTTTTTTGCAGTGAAATGTTTTTTGACCAGCAAATCATCATATTCAACTGATTTCTGAATGATCATGTGACACTGAAGACTGGATAAATCATGCTGAAAATTCAGCTTTGATCACAGGAATAAATTACACTTTAATATTCAAATACATAACAGTTATTTTAAACTGTAACAATATTTTACAATATCACTGCTTTCACTGTGGTTTTGATCCAGTAAATGCAGTCTTGCTGAGCAGAAGAGATTTATTTTAAAAACATAAAAAAATCTTACCAAGCCCAGACTTTCCAAAAGTATGTCTCAGCCGTGAGCACAGTAATATATATTTATTATAAGTCAACCTTTAGGAGAACGCTACCATAGAGATGACCTCGAAGCTAATAAAGAGACAAAACACTCATTTCGAGTAGTTTCAATTATACTGGTTTGTTTTTTTTCACCCTTCTTGTCATCATCATCATTACTTGTTTATTCTTCATATCACTTTGCAGCTCTGAGGTCTATCTTGGCCAAATGGTGATGAAACTCACGTTTGATTGTCAGGATGTTGATGGCTCTCGGTGGATTATCAGAGGATATAAATCTGTTATCAAAACACTCTGTAGATTAGACCGTCAAAATATGAGCGAAGACAATACTATAAAAGCCCAGCACTGCCAAGAACTTAGCAAATTATCAAGACAAAAGAGTGCGACAGAGTTGTGCAGTGAACGGCCAACAATAACAACTTACTTGTTGACAGTGACCTGCATCTTATTCCTCCTGCAGAATAAATCACGCGTCAAACTCAGGGTGAGAGTTCTGTCGGCCGAACCCCGGGACTATTTACGATACGGGCGACCTGGAGGAACACGAGGAGAAAAATGACAGGCATGCGATGTGCTCTGCCCCCCAGATTTTATTTGTTGTCTTTTATTCCCGGGGTACGCATTAAAGGCAGGAAAATGAATATGATATCTTCTTACATCTAAACTCTGAGAAGCGTTTCAGTGGCTCGGGAACCAGCGCCCCCCACCCGCACACACCCACGCCTGCATATTTCATCTGCTCTTCCAAGATGTTTGAAGCCTCTGACCCAGCTGGATTCTGCTTTGAGCTGGAAGCGTTCAAAGTGTTACAGGGACACTAATCATCGGTTCGAGCAGCGAGAGACGCCTCCCCGATGCGGCCCGGTCGGAGAGGGACGTTCTTTGATCCCGTTCTTATACTTGTGTTAACGTCTCCGTTAACATGTTACATATATGTGGCCCCTCACTGGCGGCAGTATTTAGATTCTTCATTACGCCATTTATTTTACACAACCAGTCAAAAGCCGAGAATAAATAGGATTTTTTTATGTTTCTGAAAGATGTCTCGGTTACACTTTATTTCGATGGCCAACTTTAGACATTCTACTAACTATTAGAAACGAGGCAACTACATGTCAGCTAGCAGTCATTATAGTATTAGTAGACTGTCTGCTTAATATCTGCTAACTCTTTATTCTGATGCTCCTCAACAGACATTCTACTGACTATGTTACTTTGCAACTACATGTCAACTATAGCCCTATTTGGATGGTAATTGTTTCTCATGTGGACATCTGTAAAAATAAATTTGCATGGCTCCTCAGTGATAAAACTCATGCATTCGAATGGCGATTTATTGACGATGGAGGATCGAGTTTTGTGATCCTACAAACCCGTGAACACACCGCTCACGGGGTCAGTCGCATGATTGTCTGCTGTAAATAAAATGTCATATGCTTGGAATAATACGAATAAATTCATATGTAATTTAATAGTACGAAAATAATGTTCTATTTATTATTTAATTGAGGTTAAATTAAATAAAGGAGATTTAAACTCCTTTTAAAAATAGCACGCACGCTATATTCGAAATGGTTCGTATATTCTTGAATTTTATCTTAAAGCAGGGCTCGGTAGTTTCGGGATTTCTTTGCTGTATTCTCGCTTTTTGCTCGCAGGTTTCTCTCTAGAGCTCCCCCCACAGCTTCGGAATAGATATTTGACAACACTGTTGTAAAAACTCGTTGGCGATTCTTAGACACCAGAGGCTAGTAGATCAACGACATCAAAGCAGATGGGACATTCTTTAAAACATCTTCTTCATTCGGGTTCGAACAGTGTGAGGGAGCGCAATAATGAAATGCATTTTAGCAGATTTCTTTTGGCCGTAAAGCAATTGTTTACATCGCAAGACCTGATATTACGCGATGCTTCCTGACGCGGCGGCTCAAAGTTGCAAGTGCAGATTTTCCACTCACGGGCACCAGGGGGGTGCGAGACGACCACCATTCAACCCGAAATAAGTAATATAATCCTTCCAATGACTCCGAAGCTGTTCAGTTAAGGTAAAAAAGTTACTTAGAGCACCTTTAAAAGGATGTCATTTGAAAATGTGGATATAAGTTAATGCAGCCTCTTATTTACATGAGGTAAAAATAAAGCTGCTTGGTTTGTGTTTTTTAATGTTGTGTATATAGCCTACATGTTTTAAAAGTGTATCATATTGCTGGAACAATAACGGCCCATTTCAAATGTTTACATGTTTTTTCCCCCTCTTTCTCCTTTTTGTTCGCTGAGGTGGAGTTGTGATGAAATGTTGTTCTTGTAAATACTTTCCAGCATTTCCAGCAAGTGTACATCTTTAAAATGCATTCAAATTACAGTGAAGTGCAACAGTTACAGCGTTCTGCAGTGGTCAGAGAGGATTTAAACAGTGTATTTTGTAGTAATCTCTTCTTGTAAACTCAGAGATGTGGATTCGGACGACAATAAAATCACAGACTAACCCCTGTAAATGTTGAAAATGCCTTACGACCCCATGAGAAACAATTACCGCCCGAACAGGGCTTAATTCTACTAACCCGAAACTCTTAGGGTGTGTTCACACTTGCCATGTTTGGTTGGATTAATATAAACCCTGGTGCGATTGCTCTGTTAGTGCGGTTCATTTAAAGAAGTGTGAACGCTGCCATCCGAACCAGACAAGCGGACCGAGACGCTTACAAGATGGGTCTCGCTCCGCTTCCAAACAACTCTGGTGCGGTTCGACTGAAATATGAACTCAACTTGGACCAAAGACATTTCAACGAACTAGGAAGAACAGAAGGCTCAAGCACGCCTGTTTTTTCTCGTCATAGTCGCGATGTTGCTCATCACAGTTCGGTACAGGATCAGAACTGGGTCTCCTCACAGCAGATCTTCATTTGTGTGTGTGATAGAGGGATTCCTGCCGCTGTTTTGACTCCTTTACACATTTTATAAGCTCTTCACAAGTCAGAATATCATCATATGTAGCTACGCACATACAACACGAGCACATTTAGCCCTGAACACAGCATTGTTTTGGATGTTCAGTAACTTCCGTCACGAAATATATACGTAATAAAAGCAGACCAATCAGGTTTTGAACATATCCCTATGCCTTTAGTTTCGGTCTCTTTAGGTTCTGTTTAAAATTCCTAGGTGAACGCTAAGCGGACCAGGACTACATGACGCTACAAATTATGTTTTATTAACAAAGTTCGGGAGGAGCACATTCAGTTAATCAACTCAGTTAACGAGATTGTATTATCAAGAATCAGTTTCTGTATACATTTCTTGACTTGCTTAAAAGGACTCTTATATGTTCGTCAGATCAATGTTTTGACTCTAGACATCAATCACCAGAACTTGGATCTGTAAAGAACCTTATAGAACTTTCCATATGACATCACATCAACTCCTCAGAGGAGGCTCTCTGATTGGATAATATGTGAACATGTTTCTAATGACATCATGCAGCTTTAAGAACCAGAGGACAAACAGCAATAGTTTACCCCTCACACACTGTGTCTGTACTCGTATAGAGGATTCAATAACATCATATGTTTCCCTCTGTCACTGTCTTTCTTCCCCTCTCCTCCCTCACGCTGAGAGGAGCGAACAGAAGGGCTGGGTGGGGAGAGATGAGGAATATCTTATCCTCCTGAGGCCGTCAAGCGCGTAACAAACGAAGAACAGAGGGAGGGGGCTGCGTTTGCCAGTACAAGATGAATACTTTGAGTTTTCTCTGCTCCATTTGTGAAGCTCTTTGTCACCTGTCTATGAAGGCTAGCAGGTCAAAGCAGAGTTTGTTTTCCAGTTGTTAAAGACGGTTCGGCACTCGTATATTGCCTGATGGGAGGGAATTCCAGGCATTTTCCCCTCTTCACACGCCGAGGTGTCTGTGGGTGTTCCCGCCCGACTGAGGTGAAAATGTTCAAACTTTGCGAATGGCATTGTAAATAGTTTTACGGTAATTACACGTTACAAGGTGTTTGTGCACTACACACATGATGGAATTATGTTTTGAGTAATATCATGTACTCAATAATGTTTTCTTGTTAATGTAAATAACATGGCTTTCAAATGATCTCGAATATTTATAGTATCTGAGATGTTACGGAAACTGGCTTTAGAAGTCAATGTGTGGCTGTACCAGTCCATTAAACTGAGTAGGTAATAAATAATATATGTTAAATGTTGATCGTTAAATTGCCAGTCACATTAAATACACATCATATCTGTAAATCTGTGCTGTCTGTTTTTGGATTCGAACAGAAGATGGGAGACTCTGATCTTCAACCTCGTTCTATAAATCTGTCTGCGGTCCCGCATCACATTCTCCACAAATCCGTGTGAAGATAGTGCCGTAAGAGTTAATGCTCTTTTTTATGGACAGCCTTGGCTCCGTTCACACGTCTTTTCCTGTGCACAAGGGTATGTGTAGATGGATACACACCGAAGACGTCTCCTGTCGTTCCAGAGATGCTGGTCTGACGCTGCTCTCATCTCATAACACCCCATTACCTCGCCCCACATCCCACATATTTCTCTCCTCCTGTCTCTCTCTCACCTTGCATAGAGGTAATTCAGCAATGAATCACCTGACGCTCATGTTAAAGTTATGTTTAAGTTCCAGCGACCCCACGTCCCTGATAGCAGGGATTTATGTGTCTGCTCAACGAGAGGTCAAGTGCTTCTACAAAGCGCCGGGGCCAGTTCTGCAGTGGTCATCGCCTAGACGTGTTTACTGCAGGAAAGATGGAATAATTAAGTGGCCCGAAGATAAAGTCAGATTTATGATGGAATCCGTGTGCAGGACATGCAATAACTTCCTGGAGGAATTAAAAGCATTAAGGAATTTCACTGGGTCATTTTTAGCTGTAATTGTTGAGAATGGTTTTGTGCTATCCAAATTTATTCTGATGGTCCCTTTTGAACATTCTGTTGGCTATAAGTAACTTTGCAACTACATGTCAACTTACTCTCATTATAGTATTAGTAGACTCTCTGCTTAATATCTGATAACACTTTATTCTGATGCTCCTCAACAGACATTCTACTGACTATAAGTAACTTTGCAACTACATGTCAACTTACTCTCATTATAGTATTAGTAGACTCTCTGCTTAATATCTGATAACACTTTATTCTGATGGTCCTCCAACAGTTATTCTACTGACTTTAAGTAACTTTGCAACTACATGTCAACTTATTCTAACCCTTAACAGTCTACTAATACTCTACTAACACTCTAATGAGAGTTAGTAGACATGTAGGTGCAACGTTACTTATAGTCAACAGAATGTTAAAGGGAGCGTCAAAATAAAGTGAAACCGAAAATTAACACCAATGGAAATTGCTTAAATTGTTTTAAAAATGTTATGCTTTTGTTGGGTCTCCCTTTATTAAGTGTAAACATTGATATAATTCACACTCTGGATGTAATTACTCTGTAATAACAGTGTTATAACACAGTTGTAATGTAATAACAGTATTATTACACAGTTATATTAGTAAATTAGCATAAATTATGCATAATTACACGCAAATAACCCTAAACCAAACCCTAATCCTACCCTAACCCTATAGTAAGTACATGTAGTTGCTTAATAGTACTCAGTACTTAAATATATAATTACACTGTAACAATGACACCTTAAAATAAAGTGTAACCTCATAATCTAAAAACAGTAATATTACAAAGTTGTAATGTAATATCAGTATTATTATGCGTGAATCCATGTCAATTCATACCTATGTTGGAATTTCATTTGAAAAATAAATGAACTGTTGCCTCAATGGTCTAGCAGTTAGTGCAATAGCATATCATGAAGACCACATCAAAAAGTGAAACAATCATAGATACCACTAAGTTTAGTTTATCAATCGCTATTCAAATAATCTGTGACTGCCATATCTCAGACGCTGAGGTCTTCATTTGACATCAAATCAGAGCTGCCATTAACTTGTGTTCATGTCATGTGGAAACTATGGGGCTTGTCTGGGTAAACACGAGAAAAAAGAGACGTTTTTCTAGTTCTCATGAATGCAGATGACCCTGACGATATCAAATATTAAACCTTTAATTCCTCTACAGCCTGCTGACTGATGCTGAGCTCAGATAAAACTGCGGGGGGAGATAGGGTTTCATTTTCTTTGTTGGCTAAATGCTTGGCTGAGAGCTTCTGTCTCGGGTTGGGGGTGATGAGATTTGGCCCGACTAGAAGATCTGAACTGCTACAGATCTGAAGAACCCAAGGTTCAGTTCTGCACACAATGATTTCACCTCATGTTAGACATCCCTACAAACACAACAAACAGGTTTACCTCCACTCTAAACAAGGTTTTTTTCTTACAATTTAAAATAGCTGTTGTCTTTTTTTCTACCCAAATCCTGGTTTGAGCCTTTTGGGTAATCGTTTTGGGTTATTTTTTCAGTATTTGGGTAGTTTTTGTGTTTTGTTTCAGACGTAACAACCCAGGGATTGAGTTATTTATCGTTGAATAAGTGTGGAGCAGCTCCGTCAAAATGGTGCATGTCTTCGGTAAAATGCAGGTTTGTGTATATTTTATTTGATCTATAAATTTGTTATTGTGCTGTATATATTTTAAGTTTGTGCAAAGCAATGTACAGCGGCGCGATGTTAGTCACCTAAACGAGTGTCGCGTCGATCTTTTTTGCCTGATGGAAACGGCCTGATGCCTTGTATAAAATGTTATGATTTTATTTAAACATAGAATATAAAAACGTATGATGTTAAAATATGTTCTCAGAACTGTACACTGTTTGTTTATGGACAGGTTATGGAGTCAGTCGCCACTTAACGCAGGGCGGCGGTCTGAAGTTAGAAGTTCCCCCGATGAACACGACACAAGCTCCGGCTCCAGATCCAGCGCTGTTACAGTGGAGACGAGACAACAGAGACTGGTCCATTAGACTTCAATTACTTCTAAATGTTTATTTTTTTTACTTCTAATATTTGTTAAACGATCTTAAATGTAGGCAATATGTATTAAAGACACTGAAGATACACACTAACAACTCCTGGGTTATTTTTGACCCAACTCCTGGGTTAACAAGGGACCAACTAATTTCTGGGTTATTTCAACCCAGAAAATTGGGTTATTCTTTTTGACCCAAATTCTGGGTTAAATACCTGACCCAAATGTTGGGTTTAAAAAATTAGTTGATCCTTTTTTAACCCAGGAGTTGGGTCAAAATAACCTAACTTGGGTTACTATCCCAGTATGCCTTATTTCAGAAAATAAAACTTTGTTTTACATTATATTACACACTTCAAGCACTTTCACATTTTTATTGCATTAAATTAAAATCAATATAAAAAAACACACACTTGGGCATGTTTATTTTCCTATTTATTTTAGGTCACACTTTAACGACAATATTAGAAATAAAAAATAGAAAAATAAACAACAATTCTCTGAAGAGCCTAAAAAAAAAAAAAAAAACTTTGGGGACAAGATTTTTGATAGTGTCCTCATCAAAGAGAAGAAATGCCTCCTCATCTATGTCTTCATCTGAAAGACAGAAAACAAGACAACATGAGTATTGTTAATAAGTCGAGACAATTGTGAACCACTCACCAGACACTCTTTCATTATCAAGCTAACAAATAATCACTTTCAAGGGAATGCTGTGGCTTTTTTTTTTTTTTTTTTTACGTGGCCCAAATTGCCAGTTAACTAATGTGGTTATTTTGCAGTATTACCCATTTTGTGTGAATGACAGTCTATACTGTCCATCTTTTCTTTCATTAACAAGTGTAATGACATTAATGCAAAGGTGAATATCTGGCCCATTCTTATGCATAACAGCTTAAAGACAAGGCACAAGTATCTTTTAGGGTTATATAGATATGCATACCCCACTGTCGAAGAAGTTGTGACTTTAACAAAATCTTGCACTGACACATTTAAGTCTTATTAAAGAAAAAAAATTAGGTATAGAGAGATGATATAAGGGCAGTAAAATGCTCACCTCAGCTCAGACAGCCGCCACTCAGTTAGCTTATCAGCGACAAAGCTGTCCATTCAAAATGACCTGGAGAAAACATAGCAATATAGAGGTTAGCAACAATTCGAAGACTTGACCCGTTTCTTTAACTCTCACTACTTCAGCCAGTAGAGCAATGATAAGCACGGTGCAGCTGGTAAACATAACTCAACTATTGTGTTGCCTCGTCGCTCTGTACTGTAGCCGCGGCTAAACGGTGTAGCACACCGGACGAGAAGCGCAGCGCCGCGTCGCGTCGCGTCTAGGACAACTCGAGGTATCGCTCACCGGACGCGCACTGCCATGTCTTTAAAATTCGAACACATTATTCTCTATGAGTGTACACACACCGGTGGCGCCATCCGGCGTCTGTCCGCGTCGCCCAGCAACGGCTCAGGACCGTGTTCAAAATCCTGCCGCGCCATTTACATAGTTTTATATTAAATTGACATTATATTTGTCTCAAATCGTCGTTGATGTATATACTGACCTTACCATGTGCTGAAATATACATTTAGTTTTACATTTAATCACAGAAATGAGCTGATTGAATGAAAATTGCTGATGTTATCGGATTTATAGACGTGAGATTCTCAATTCATTCAGTTAACGGACGATCTGAGGTAAACTGTTTTGACTGCAGACTTGGCAACGATTGTATTTAATTCTACAGTACAATCAGAACATAGTACAGACATTATCTTAATTTCATAATGTCCTTTAACATAACAATACTGCTGGCCATAAACTGAGAAAGTGCGCGTCCGGTGTGCGATACCTCGAGTTGTCCTAGATAGCCGCGGCTACATGCCAACCACAGAATTACCACGACTAACGCTAGTCTCAACGTAGCAACTAAGCCATGGTAATTTTTTTAGCAAATGGTGCTAAACTAGCAACGGGGACATGGACACAGAAAAGTTTACGTTACATCAACACTGAAAATACTCTCTTACCTTGAATATCCGATTGTTAAGTCTGACGTCACGCGTGACGTTTAGCCTTTTCCGGGTCCAAGCGCTCCTCTCGTCCAGAAATAACAATGGTGGAACCTGTAAATTTATTTACGATCACGTCCTTCTTAGTGAGGCACCCTTGGCGGTCAAAAAGGGTTTAAATTCCTTTAACACCAACAGAGTGGTTAGTGTAGCTCATCACTCAGGTGGCATAATTAAGGGTAGAGTCCAGGCATCAATGAAAAAGATTTACGAGGTTGAAGTGAGTTAGCTCGGGACACAGCACTGCGGCATTGTAAAAACACTCAATAATAACCAAAACACTAGCGAAAGCGGTAGGTAGAGAGGACCTGGACTTTGGACCCGGAAAGAGAATTATCGGAGAGTGGTTACGTCACGACTTAACAACCGAATAGATGAAGTTGCACCGAAGAAGCACAGCCAAAAACGGATCGAGCGCGAAGCGACGGTTATTTCAAACGACTGTTGTGAGAAAATTCCAGGAGAGAGAAAGCCCACCCTATAACCCAGAACATGGGTTACTCTTTGAAAAATAACCCATAATTTTAACCCAACACAAATAACCCAGAAAATGGGTTGAAGAAATAACCCAGGAGTTTTTAGTGTGTATGCTATACTGTAAAATATGATAGAAAATAAAGGAATTATCATGCAAACCAGAAGTTGCATTGAATTTTTTGTTTTTTTGTTTAGAGGATTTAAGGCAAAAATTAATGAACTATGCTGAGTTAAATCAACCTATTATGCTGGGTTAAATACACAACCCAATTTGCTGGGTAAAATTCACCCAACATGTGTTCTGTCCTATATTTACCCAACCCTTATGTTGAAAACAACCCAAATTAGGTTGTTTTTAACTCAGTGTTTTTAGAGTGTATATGTTAAAATGTAATTTATTCCTGTGATCAAAGCTGAATTTTCAGCATCATTACTCCAGTCTTCAGTGTCACATGATCCTTCAGAATTCAGTCTAATATGATGATTTGATGCTCAAGAAACATTTCTAATTATTATCAGTGTTGAAAACAGTTGTGCTGCTGCTTCATATTTTGTGCTGCTATATATATATATATATATGTGTGTGTGTGTGTGTGTATCCTAATGGCCCCAACCTTTATACAACTTCAAACAGTTGTGAATGTGATGTCATAAAACTCGTAGATTGCCAAGTCTCCAGTACGTAGACATTAACAACTTAAATGTCTCAGACAGTCACTTTAACTAATGCACAAGAATAAGAAGTCATGGACTATAAGTCTATGGTGACTCCTGCTTGATTGGCGGCTACAAGTGGCAGGAATCTCCTTCTTCAGACTGTCAGTGGCAGGTAGTTCTGCTGACAGCTGCTGTTTAAGAGCTGAACCTCCTCCTGCTGAAAACAGAAGATGGGTGGCTCATACCAAAGGGTTCATCTTTTCTTTTCTTTTTAAGGCCAGTAACATAGTTCACGTCACAACCACGGCTGTGATTTCCTACTGGCTTTTGCCATCGACACGCAGATGGGAGGGACATTCTCGTTCTAGAGCTCCTCTGATTGGACAAAAGTTAGTTTGACCACACACAGCTCTTCCATGGTTAAGAAAAATGTAATTCTTCCTAATATATATATATATATATATATATATATATTTTACGTGCAACACATAAGCCTATCCAGCATCTAATAAAAGAGAAGAGATGATTTGTTAACAGAGGAGAGACCTGCAGCGCCTCACTCATCCCTCTTTCACTCCTGAATCATAAACACACATCTCCTCTACCTGTGAAATATTAGCGGGCCCGCTGACAGTGCGCTCTAATGGATCACCTCACACTCGACGACAGAGAACTTTATTTATGGCTTTTGTCTGTCAGTCACTCTCTCTCTCTCTCTCTCTCTCTCTCTCTCTCTCTCTCTCTCTCTCTCCACACCTCATGTGCAGTGAAGGCGGGGGAGACAGTTGGACGACCCCTGGGCTGTCAGCAGTCTGGGATTCTTTAGGAGCATAAGCCCTTACACACACACACACACACACACACACACACACACACACACACACACACACACACACACACACACACACACACACACACACACACACACACACACACACACACACACACACACACACACACACACAGAGTTAAACTCTGGGGAAATTCGAAACCGTTTATTAGAAACACTTTGCACCCTTCAAGAACACTGGAGCCACTATAAATAATGACACCAGCAGAGCTACAGACGTGTGTGTGTGTGTGTGTGTGTGTGTGTGTGTGTGTGTGTGTGTGTGTGTGTGTGTGTGTGTGTGTGTGTGTGTGTGATTGATATAGTCTGCATGAGTTGAGTAGTGGAAGACATTTGGATGTCAAATGTGATTTTTTTACCATTCCTTAAGATACATAGAGACATACAGTATAGGAACAGGAATACGAATACATTACATTAATTACATTAAATCAATAAATATAATGCAAAAAGGTGCACAACAATTCATATTAGTTTCATACTTAGG
This sequence comes from Leuciscus leuciscus, assembly GCF_965113295.1. Taxonomy (NCBI): domain Eukaryota; kingdom Metazoa; phylum Chordata; class Actinopteri; order Cypriniformes; family Leuciscidae; genus Leuciscus; species Leuciscus leuciscus. Next base: position 9,068,764 of record NC_138730.1, read on the forward strand.
GTTAGGGGTATGTAATTAATCTGTACAGTACTTTGCATTTAATATAAATGAAATGTTGTTATATTGGACCTATTGTGCTTCTTCTTTTTTTTTACATAATAACTTAAGGTTGCACTTTATTTTAAGGTGTCATTGTTACAATGTAATTATATATTTAAGCACTGAGTAATATTAATTAACTACATGTACTTAATATAGTGTTAGGGTAGGATTAGGGTTTGGTTGAGGGTTAGTTGCTTGTAATTATGCATAATTTACTGTTATTACTATGGTAAGTACATGTAACATATGTAACAAGGACACTGAAAAATAAAGTGTTACCCAACTTTGTGTATTAATCCTGTTTAATCCTGAAAAAGTTCTGCAAAGCAGGAGTTCTTCTCTATATCAGTGTCAGTGTTTCTGAACTCCTGAAACGCATCCATCATAGTCTTGAGTTTCTTCCGGGAACGAACACGTCACAATATTCCTCATTTAAATAATTCATATGCAGAATAAAGGGGCGGGGCCTGGTTGAGTTAGTTATAGTGTGTTGAAACTGTCGGTTATGGTAAGAGGCGGGACATTTCCCAAACACACTCGAAGCGCTTGACCAATCACAACACACTGCTCCAGCCGACCAATCAGAGCACAGTGTGTTTTTCAGAAGGAGGAGCTTCATAGAGACAGGAACTAAACAGAGCGTTACTGACAGACTGGGAAGAGAGGAGCTGCAACAATGGAGAATATGGGGAACATAATGTGATTTATGAACATTCAAGCATGAAAACCTGTTCTAGTAGAACCCACAAGCAACATCAAGACTTTGTAAAAGGGCATAATAGGTCCTCTTTAATTGATGTCTTTTACATGTTAAGATGACTGTGCCACAAGACTATACAGGCTTTGCTTTTTGCTTGTGTGTGCAATTTCAAACTAAATATGACAGAGCACACACACACACACACACACACACACACACACACACACACACACACACACACACACACACACACACACACACTCTTCAGGGAATCCCCTTTCATAACAAGGGTGAATTCCCCCGAACATCTAAAGATGAATTAACAGTAAATGGCTTGAGTAAAGCTGCTTTTCTCCAATAATGCTCTTATCTCAGCAGTGCACCAATATTTAAGTCAGGACAGAGAGTTCGACTCTGATGACTGATCCGAAACACCTAACTCTTTATAAATACCAAACCGTCCACAATTACGGCTTTCATTTCACATGAATTTCAAAAGCACACACACTTTTTTTTTTTTGCATGTTGTTGCAATTTTGGGCACCATTAGAAGCAGATTGAGCAGCAGCTGTCGGGAGAAGCGACTGGTGTTTGTGTGTGCTGGTTTAACCCAGCAGAGGTTACGCTTTAATCAGGACCAGACCATCACCTGAAGGAGGTCAGCGCTTCAAGTGCTCGCGATGGGGATGAACCAGCGTCTGGTTTGGATCTGGCCGAGGGGTTAGAGGTGAGAGGGTGAATTTACATAGATTAAGAGAAAAGGCTTTGTGTACGGGAGGGCTGGAACGGTTAGAAACAGCTTCAGATGACACTGCGAACGGCTGGATGCCAGTGGAGATGAGTTCAGAGGTTCACACTAATACATGTGTTCAGATGAGCTCTTCTACATTGCTTTCTATTGTTTTTAAGATAATTGAATCTCACACGCAGAACGTGAGCTCACTCAGTCCTCTACATAATTCACTTTTATGTATTAGCAAGAGCTTTCTTCTCTACAAGTATCTAGCATTGCTTGTTTTCTGCAGGGTTATGGAGTCACCAGAGGCCATTCGTTACAGTGACTCTACCATGGTTAAGTAGTGTTTTTAGGCAGGATCACACTATTCAAAGGTTTGAGCTCGGTAAGTTTTTTTTTTTTTTAAGGGGTGGAAGAAATGAATACTTTCATTCAGAAAGGATGCATTAAAGTGATCAAAAAGTGACAATAAAGACATGTATGTTACAAAAGATTCTAATCCAAATAGACAGTCTTTACTTTCTATTCATCAAAGAATCCTGAAAAAAAAAAGTGTTTCAGTTTCCCCATATTAAGCACAACTGTATTTTTCAACATTGACAATAATCATAAATGCTTCTTGAGCAGCAAATAAGCATATCATAATTATTTCTGAAGGAGGATGCGGTCATGTTGTTTTAAATTGTAATAATATTTCACGATATTATAATTATAAATAAGTGCACAAATAAATGCAGCTTTCGTGAACAAAAAAAAAAAAAAAAAAAATATATAAAAATGTTCCCGAAAACCCAAACCTCAAGCTCATCCTGAAGCACATTTTTAGTCTTATATATAAAGGTAATATGATAGACAACGATGTTCAATAATTAATTATACTTTTAATAATAATAATGATGATACTAATAATATGGTAACACAATTTTATTTTACAGTGTCCTTGTTACACATGTTAGTTTCTATAGTAATTACTATAAATTATGCATAATTACATGCAACCAACCCTAATCCTAATCCTATAGTAAGTACATGTAGTTAATTAATAATACATATTCATATATTGATATTAATATTATAAACTAAAGTGTAACCGATAATAATTCAAATAAATTATTATTCTGGCAAATAAGATAATTATCATGACCAGTTTCAATCGATATCCTTCCCCGCTGTATTAATATCACGTATCAGTCAGTCGCCTCTTTCTTCTCACATAATAAATCCATTAATTTGAAGTGTCAGTGAGTGAAGTGCCATACAGTTAGACAGTGATTATCTGAATATAATGTGTTTACGCCTGACTCTACAGTGTGTTCACTACCCTCCTCAGACTGTATTGAGCAGTGGAGCTTCACTGGAAGTCCTCTAAACGCCCCCGTTTCTCTCAGCATCGAGACCCCCCCGGCCCCGGGCCCTTTGAAGCCCCTCCGTCCCCCACCACAAACACTGATGCTCAGGAAATGAACAAAAGAGACATGCGGTCATGATCCTGCCTCAGAACTGACTTTAAACAGTTGTAGAGAGTGACAGGCTGAAACCTCTCCACCTAACTGAATATGATGGAGATTAATAAAGCGTCCGCAGGCACAAAGGCTTTATTGGTCTGGACATGCATTTCATTTAGAATAGAAATAAAGGCATTCATATTGGTGTTATTCTGAGCTGTAGAGGGACTTTTTTGGGTGATTTGTGTTGTGTTCTTGTTCTTACTGAACTATAAAGGCCGTGTAAACATGTTTCTAAAATGACTTAAATACAATTAGCATTGCTCTTCCTCAAATCAAATGTCTTATAGTGGACAGATGTGCTTTTCTTTCTTTTTTTAAGTGATCAGACGTATGATGTTCTCCTGATGGATGATGAAACAGGCATAACATAAAATAGAAAAGAATGGGCATAACATAATAAAATAAATGAATGGGCATGAAATAAAATAATATATAATAAAATAATATAAAATAAAACAAATCAATAAAATACAATGGGCATAAAATAAAATAAAATAAAATGGGCATACAATAAAACAAAATAATGAAATTATATAAAATAAAATAAAATAAAAATACCGTAATAAACAAATCAGTCAACCACAAGAAACACACAGCAACATTCACATTTTCGTCATAAAATGTTTGAATGGATATAAATCATTAAGATAATTTATACATAATCAATAAAATACCCTTTTTTAAATCGTTCAGTACAGAAACAGCTGTGTGTGTCCTCGTGCGTGCACACACACACACACACACACACACACACACACACACACACACACACACACACACACACACACACACACACACACACACACACACACACACACACACACACACACACACACACACACACACACAGTAAACGCATCTCTGTTTGTCTGAGACCGGCTCTTGCCCTCTCTGAGACTGACACTGTATAATCCGTGTTTGCCACAGGCAGCTTCCCGACGGATTGTACGGAGAGAGAGAAACTCAGTGGAGTGTGAAACAGCCTGAAAGCTTGTCCTGGAACATACTTCATCTGAACGCCGGCGTGTCTGGGCACACAACACACTCCAGCAACTGTTAAAATCACCTGAGCTTTGCTGGACTGCCGCTGTGAGGTCATCATCACTCATGTGACATCATCAGCATCCAGACAGAATTAATAAAGTCATTCAGTGAGCTTGAAAACAGAGAGACAGACAGACAGAAAGAGCTTGCTTTTTTTCCCCTCTTTTGGTTACACTACTGTCTTTGTTACATATGTTACATGTACTTGCCATAGTAATAACAGTAAATTATGCATAATTACATGCAACTAACCCTCAACCAAACCCTATAGTAAGTACATGTAGTTACTTAATATTACTCAGTATTTAAATATATAATTACACCGTAACAATGACACCTTCAAATAAAGGGTTACACTTTATTTTAAGGTGTCATTGTTACAGTGTAATTATATATTTAAGTACTGAGTAATATTAAGTAACTACATGTACTTACTATAGGATTTGGGTAGGATTAGGTTTTGGTTTAGGCTTATTTGTGTGTAATTATGTATAATTTACTGTTATTACTATGGTAAGTACATGTAACGTCTGTAACAAGGACACTGTAAAATAAAGTGTTACCAAATAAAGTGTGCACTTTATTTTACAGTGTCATTGTTACATTGTTAGATTTACTTACCATAGTAATAACAGTAAGTTATGCATAATTACACGCAACTAACCCTCAACCAAACCCTAACCCTACCCCTATAGTAAGTACATATAGTTTTTAAATATTACTCAATTCTTAAATATATAATTACACTGTAACAATGATACCTTGAAATATAGGGTTACACTTTATTTTAAGGTGTCATTGTTACAGTGTAATTACAGTATATATTTAAGTACTGAGTAATTTTAAACAACTATATGTACTTACTATGAAGTTGGATTAGGGTTTGGTTGAGGGTTAGTTGTAGTTTACACGACACCGTTTTCAACTAGAAATGTAAAACCTGTTATGCGCTGTGGCTGATGTACACGACAACAGTGTAAACTCAAATGCAAGTTTTTGAAAATGACACTGTTATCGTCTCAGTGTAAACTACAAAAACACGAATCTGTGAAACCGGTGACGTCATGCACATGTGTGTTACGTGTTCAGTCTATAGGCGTGTAGCGGCTCTTTACAAACAGACACCGCCAACTACTGGCCCGTTTTTAGTCGGTTTTTAATGTTTCTTCTAACGTTTTTAGTCGTTTTCGCTGATCTTTGTTAACAGGGATTGTTTTGACAACGTGGCAAAAAAACAAAACAAAGGAAAAACTTTTCCATTTTTAGTACATCGTTGTTGTGTAAACGTACACTAAGGTTAGGTTTGAGAGTTAGTTACTTGTAATTATGCATAATGTACTGTTATTACTATGGTAATTACATGTAACGTGCAACTGTTATCTTAAAATAAAGTGTTACCTTTCTTTCTTTCTTAAAAAAAACAACAAAAAAAACAGCTTATTTTATGTACTGTTTATCAAATATTCCTGACACTAGAACAGGAATACATAAATAAACAAACATATAAACAAAGCAAAAAAAACAAATACATGTATTTATTTTTAAAAACAATTATGAATTACTCCTCTTCTACCTCAATATATGGCTAATTAATTATTCCAAATGAAGAATGGGCAAAATAACAACTCTGATAAAAAGAAAAGACATATTCCTATCACACTTTCAACTCTCTAAATTCATGATAACAGCAATATAGAATCTATTGTAAATAAATAAATAAATAAATAAATAATAAAAAAGACATATGAAAAAGATTGATGCTCTATTATATGTGCATACAACTGATCTGCCAGTTTAATTATGTAAATTCTACTCAAATTCTGGCCCTTCACACACACACACACACACACACACACACACACACACACACACACACACACACACACACACACACACACACACACACACACACACACACGCTGATGGAGATATGGACATGATCCAGCTGTGCTCGTGTGGATTGAGCTTCTGCAAGAGGAGACGTTCAGGTCCGGTGATGTCCAGTTGATGAGGCTCAATAAAAGACACACATTAGCGTGGCACGTCATTCACATCAACATCATTTGTGGCCTGACTACTGCACCATCATCACCTCCTGCTGTAAGCCAATGCTAACACAAGCTATTTGCATACAGGCACACATGTATTACCTTCCTGTTTTAAAGTTGAGATTAGTGAAAATGAGAGAGACTTTCCAATGTCCTCAAGCAGTATTTGGGTAACACTTTACAATAAGGTTCATTAGTTAACATTAGTTAACTACCTTAGTTAACATGAACTAAGAATGAACAATACTTCTACAGCATTAATTAATCATAGTTAATATTCATTTCAACATTTACTAATACATTATTAAAATCAAACGTTGAATTTGTTAACATTAGTTAATGCAACTAACATGAACAAACAATGGATTTGTATTAACTAACATTAACAAAGATGAATAAATACTGTAACAAGTGTATTGCTCATTGTTAGTTCATGTTAGTTATTACATTAAATAATGTTAACTAATGAACTTTATTGTAAAGTGTTACCAGTATTTGTACACCTAAGTCACACACTTTTCCTATACATTGTTGGGACCAAATACGTATAGAAGTGATGCACAACAAGACAATCTTGTAGAGTTTCACCTAGTTTCAGAAATGTTGAATGATGGCGTTTTGCTCTTGTTTTTATATTCGTTATACGACAGTGTGTTTTAACTGGTTTGTTTGGAGTGGTTTGTGTTTTGGATAGTTCAGAATAAATAAATGGTTCAATTCATTTAAAATGTAATTCAATTTCAATGTAAAAAGTGTTTGATGTTTTTACATATTTTAATAAGGTTTTCATATCAAACATAATGTAAAATTATGGTATTTTAATCTGGATATTATAATATGACTTCAAAAAATGTACCGGCCATAAATATATTGTATCGGCATGAAACCAGTGCCGGCGGTAATCGACTGCAACGCTAACTAAAATAAAAGTAAAACATTAAAGATGAGTAAACAGTCAGTAGTAAAATAAAAACAAATAATTAAATTACAAGCAAAAGCCCAAATAAATATAATATAACAAAGATACAAATGAAATAGTGCTTTACAAGTTCTGACAGTGGTTTTCAGGTACAGAAATGTAATAAAATAAGCAAATGTAAAATAACACTGCATATCTTCATCCTTATTAAAGTTATTCAGTCAAGAGCCGTGAGTGATTTCCCTGTCTTTTGTTGTTTGATTAACATTAAAAACACAGACATCTGACACTGTACACATATGTTTCCGTTCACTTAAGACATAACTGACTATGTTTACTAGGATTCTTGAGATTTTTTTTTACATAATTTTGTCTGAATTTGTGAATCAAGCCTGTCAACTCCGAGTGTTGTTCACGTTTGTTCTTGTTCATTAATTGTTAGAATTCATAAAAATGTAACTAGCAAACTGGCAAATGACACCATGTCATATCCTCGCCAACAGCGAGAAATAGAAAATTAACCCACGGAAAAGAAATGAACGTGCAGTAACAGCTTAAAAGTAGCCCAATTCCACAGGAAAACTGTCTATGAGTAACTTTGCAACTACATGTCAACTAGCTTACTGCAGTAGACTGTTAGGTTATGGTTAAGTGTTAAAGCTCATGCAGTTACAAAGTTACTTATAGTCAGTAGAATGTCTAAACTTGACTATCGAAATAAAGTGTAACCTGGTAAACCATGCTAAACAAAGTCACACAAACATGAGAATGGATTTTTATATAGGCTACTGTAGCTTAAAAAAACAAAACATGCACACACATCCAATGCTAGCATCTACACTAGCAAGACCATTGACTCGGTCTAAAAATAAATGGAAATGTTTCTCTAGACTGCTTTCCCTCAACATCTCTCTCTCTGTTTTATTTTCACCACCCACCCCGTAATGACAAAAATGCCCGCCACTCCAGCCTGGTTGACTTCGCGTAATTTTCTTGTGGCTAAATCCATCGTCCCTGCTTTATGTCAACACACGGCTGGCCTAAAAGCCCCCAGAGCGCTGCACGTAACAGTACGTGGCCCAGAGCGCTCTCCAAATCCCTCTCTCTCTCTCTCTCTCAGAGAAGAAGAAAAATGTTAATATTAGCGGTTAAAAACAACGGCCCCATGTGACACGCTGTGCTGGGAGTCTTGTCACAGATTGAGGCAGTTAGCCGCTAACCTAAAACCACTGGCGCTCTGGACGAAAACACCTGCTCGAAGTCCTGCGGCTTAATAATCTGTCTCAGCTGTACGCTCCACTTTTATCTCACTGGGTTCACTATGTTCTCATAAAGAAGTCTTTGTGTATGATTTGTGGGTTCATCAGGCACCAGTAAGCAATATGAAGAGGGTTTTCTCTTCTGCCGTTCCCCTCTACTGTATTGTTTGCGCATGAAACGGGGATATGTTTGAACAGGCTGCAGTTACCAGAGGTCAGACTCCTGCGAGGAAGACAGAGAGAGTCACATGAGTGAAAGACAGATGAGAATCACACCGCACAGCTTTCTCAGTCTTGGAAACGAACCTCTTAACAGAATTTCCATTAAATGAATTAAATGTTGATGAATAACGTACTTCTCTCTTCACTAAATGCACATTTAAATGTACAGGTGACACTAAGATTGCACACAATGGGACAGTATAGTATAGGCTGCTTTTGACAAAATTATGAGAGTGACTAAGACACACACAGTCTGTTATTTGTTAGAGGTGTTAGCTTGTGTTTGTGTATTATGTCTATATTTGTCTCAACTTTATTATCTGTTTTGAACTCAAATGTTTAAAATGAATCGTAATTTGCAACAGGCATAGTAATTACTAGTAATTACGTGTAAGTACATGACATTAATTCATTACTTTTTCATGCACAAAAATGTGAAATATCTACTTAATTTCTAATAAATTGCAATTTTTTCTGTTATCTTGTATTTGTGTCACGACTAATGCTTGTAAAAGCACTCACTCTTGATACTTGACACGATTTACACCGTTTAGTGAAAAAAAACTATGTATTATATTTATAACTTATATACACTCTTCAAAAAAAAAAAGGTTCAGTGGGCTTAGAACCCTGTAGAACCTGAGGGTTATTGGCTTGATTTTAAAGGACCTTTTACACCAAAAAGTTTCTATACATTGTAAGGAACTAAAAAAAAAAAAAAAAAAAGAAGGATCTACGCACCTCAAGAAGATATTACTCATCAGTGTGGGACTAATGTTTGGCTCTTTACCTTTCCATCGCCTTGATATATATTGTAAGGAGAAATGTCTTATGGTTGCATTCAACTTTAATATTTTACAGCTAATTTCATTTTTTTTTTTTTGTAATCAAGAATGTTTATGAGCTGTTTAATTCATAAAATTGAATCAAAATGAAAAAGGTCACACTTTAGATTAGAGTCCTATTCTCACTATTAATTAACTATTAACTATGACTTTTGCCTCAATAAAATCCTAATTACTGCTTATTAACATGACATTACTTTAATTCATTACTTTTTCATGCAAAAAATGTGAAATATCTACTTGATTTCTAATAAATATGTTTGTTTTTTCCTGTTATCTTCTATTTGTGTCACGACTAATGCTTGTAAAAGCACTCGCTCTTGACACTTGACACAATTTACACCTTTTAGTGAAAAATACAATGTATTATATGTATAGCTTGTCTTATGTACACTCTTCTTGGCTTGATTTTAAAGAACCCTTTATGCCAAAAAAGGTTCTATACTGTAAGGAGAAATGTCTTATGGTTGCATAATACTTTAATATTTAACAGGTATTTAAAAATATATATATATTAGTAATCAAGGTTTGTTTTGAGCTGTTTAATTCATAAAATGTAATCAAAATTATAAATTAAAAAGGTCACACTTTAGATCAGAGTCCTATTCTCACTATTAACTAAATAACAAACTCCTAATTACTGCTTATTAATAGTTAATAAGGTATTTATTAAGTTTAGGTATTGGGTGATGTTGAATATAGTCATGTAGAATAAGGCATTATGTGCTTTATAATAACCAGCCAATATCCTACTATGCATGTTAATAAGCAACTAGTTAATATTGAGAACTGGACCATAAACTAAAGTGTTACCGATCTATATATGAAGAGCCTGGCAGAGCCTTTTAAAGTTATATACTGTAAAACCTTTTCTTCTAAGAGTGTATAACATTTATTTGACTTTATTGTTGATTATTATGATCATCAGTAAGCAGCAGTGTTTCACTTCCAAAGTTTCTCACGGTTCTGAGATCAAATCAGTCATAATTCATAATTCAACAGTTGCAATGTGAGGTAATAAGCACAAATTCCAGACAAACTTTTGTTCACCCGATCAACCTGCAGTAATTTAACCACTATGCTCTCCGGAGCTGAAGGGGGCAGCAGAGAGGTTAAAACAGTTATATTGTTTAGTTAAGATGGTAAGTAAAAGATAGCAAAACATTTTAAAGTTAATTAATGTAAGAAGAGTTTGCTACTTTAGGCATCTGGGATTTCTGGGTGTTTAACTTGACACTTTTCACCAGGGCTAAAATTTATCTTGCATCATGTGAGAGAATATTCTCAGTTTATGCACTAGATCCATTATAAATTATTTGCAATCATCATATGTGTATTGTTATGGAAATCGTCAAAGGTCAAGCTCACTAGATTTTTAACCAACTACATTACAGATGTTAAAAAGTCTGTCCAGTCCAGAGGCTTTCCAAGTGCATGGACAGCGATTTGGGTTAAAAAGACAATGACGTTAACAACGAAAATATCGACGCATTGGCTGAACATTTATACGAGAACACCAACATAATTTGCTGTTTCTCACAAACACGAGCACACATACTTCCCTTTGTGTGCGCAGTGGGATGTGTTTTTGTAGATCATTTGACGGAGAAATATTTGAGCTGCATGAGTTCCTCTGTGATGTTCTGCCAAGAGGGAGTGGGGAGCTGTTGAGACCCTCCAAACAACTCTCAGTTCCCAGAATTCAGCAGGCCCCTGACGCCCACCATCGCTCCTGCTCGTAACAGCCAGGAGGAGGCCACTGGTGTTTGGACAAATATGTGTGATACACTCAGGATCCTTCCATGCACTACAACTGCTGCGACAAGACATCGCCGTTATGACTTAGTGCTGCGGTTTAGGTTTGACCTTTTAAGATTTGTGTACAGCCCATTTTGCCAAAATCCCTGGTTTTTTTATGTAAATTCTTCCCAAGCACATGCTTTCTATGGTGTCTACGATCAAAACTAAGCTACAACAGGACAAACTATTTAAATAAACTTGCCTTACTTCGCCATTTTCAACTAGTTTATTTGCTACGCATGCTTAACTTGCCATGTAACCCATTTACTTTGATTACTCACCGCTGTTATTTGGAATAACTAAACCACATTTTTTGAGGCAGCATGCTGTGAATAACATTACAGTCATCAAAAGTTCTGGACTTGTCTTATCAAATGTTTCAAACTAGTTTTCTATTTTGATTTATATTGTATCACGATAGTTTAGAAGAGACCTTTGGACCTTGCATCCTCTTTCTTTCTCTCTTGTTCATCTGGCCCATGCCTCACCCTGGTTCTGCCTCACTGCCATCCCAGAATGTGTGATGCATGCTGGGCCGTCCCCTGGGCGGTCAGGGGGCCATGTGTCTGCTCAAATGCCTACTGAGACACTCCTTATATGGCTGCCCTGAACTCCTCTCACCTCCGCGAAACTTTAGGACCATCATCATGAATCACTGCTAGTGACCGGTAGCATCATAAATAGTTAGCAAATATCTAAATGTACTGTTTTTAGCACAGCCACATAGTTATTTCACCAATATGTGATTTCCATTTACTAAGTTCGGTAACACTTTATTTCGATGGTCCACTTAAGACATTCTACTAACCACAAGTAACTTTGCAACTACATGTCAACTAAGTCTCATTAGAGTATTAGTAAACTGTCTGCCTTATATCTGCTAACACTTAATTGTGATGCTCCTCAAAAGACATTTTACTGACTATAAGTAACTTTGCAAGTAACTAACCCTAACCCTACCCCCAACAGTCTACTAATACTCTACTAATACTCTGAGAGTTAGGTGACACATAGGTGCAGCATTGCTTATTGTTATCAATATGTTATCAACGGAATGTCTAAATGGGACTATTGAAATATAGTGTAACACTTGTAACTGTAAGCACTGTATCTCTGTACAGTCTAAAATTAGTAATGGGACTCTATTTTGGACACATTTTACTTTGCAGACAAGGTAATCCCAGAACGCAATGAGACAACTTCTTCCTTTAAATGTATCCATAAATTAGTTCCATCCGGTTAAATGGGTCTTTGTGTGCTTATTAGATAATTTACAGCTTAGCAACATGTTAATGCCAAACTCTATTGGAACCAGCTATGACTGTTGAGTGTCCCAAATGCTTCATGTTTGAAATTTCATTTTAGCTGCCTATGTAGACAGTAGATAACGGGCGGCTCACTGGGTTTTGGAATAGAGCCACTGATCATCTGGTATCTCTTTTGGTTCCAGTTTCATGGTGAATAAAACGTTGTGCCTTTTCCATTGAATGATATTTTACTGATGACCCTTCAAAAATGCTGGATGAGTCTTAAACTTTGTCAGGCATCATTTCGTTTCATCTTTCCTGTGCCTCTCATTACACTTTATATCTGCACTACAGACTGAACAAATATAGTGCACTGCAAGTTTCCGTAAAAACAAATAATTTAGTGGAAAAAAATGTAACTTTATTATCAGGAACTATTTTTTAAAGAAACATGGATTATGATTTTATGCAAAATAAAGAGGGAAAGTGATTTAGAGAGACAGCGAGTCATACAGATGGAGAAACACTTGATGCATTGGAGTTCAGCTCAGTTCTAAGGAAGTGGTAGAAGCTTATTCCAAACTGTTCCTTGTGTTTCTCATTCAAGCTGAACTCGTCTGATTGATAGTCACAAATGAAGTGTGTTGTCAGGGAGATGCAATAAACACACTCGTTTGTCCTCCATAGTTGGCTGTTTATTTCTATAAAGGCCTTGTACACATATTCTCTACCAAATTATTCTTAATGTTGTTCATATTTAGGGGATATTTGCAACATTTTGATTTGTAACCAGGGCAATATAAATGCCGAATGGTCAAAGGTGTTGTGGGTGGTTGCTTAATAGCCCAGATCGAAAGATCTCACAATCAAGTCTCTGTGATATTCTGGTCTCCACATAAAACTCAAGTCCCTCCTTAAATATAAAATTGTTGCACTGTTTTATCATACACCAGGCAAAAGGTGTAAGACCTGTCACTTAGAAAAGTAATAGCACACCTCCAACCAACCGCATAATTGAGGTATCTCTAATGTTCGTAGCACAAACAGCGCAGGACAAGTTAAAATAGTAAGATGGTAATATTGACCCCTTCACTTAGTAAGCACCACTGATAAAACATAAATTATCAGTGTACTTTACATGGTTGATGTGTGCCGAATATCCTCTAGTGCAGTGAAGCATTATAGTGTGCTCACAGAGGACTCTTGTGAGCAGAGTGCAGGTGATATTTACATTTAAAATTAAAAGTAAATTAGCTCAGAACTCCAACTCAAGAAGCATGTTGGGGTCATTGAGTCATCCAGTGCTGAGGTCTGAGCCTCGGTCCTGCGCTCTCTTGAACCTCACCCAGAGCACTGGGGCAGGACCCAGGGGAACGTCATTCATTGCCCCGAGGATTTGGTTAGGTGGGAGGCCAGGTTTTCCTGGTATTTCGCCACAGCCCAGTAAATAAACAGAGTCCAGCTGCAAAGGGCTCAGCACAGCTTCAAGAAAGAGAGTTGGGGATAAAAGAGTGAGAGGAGGAGATCTTAGTTCACCTCCCAGTCAGAGGGGGTCCCTGTCCTCTCAGGCAGGAGAGGGGGATAAGAACTGGGAGGGGGTCTTGTATGGAGAGGTAATTGCCAACGAAACCTGAGCAGCTCTTAAGCGGCATTGCCATAAACTTGGGGTCGTAAAGTGAGCACCTCCCATGTAGTCATGCAGTAAAAACACACAAGGTCTTGAAGCTCCTGCTGGCTGAGGAAGATTCAATGGACAGCACAGGGACGTCTGATCTAAGAGGAGGTGCACTTCTGCTGACAACTCACATTGTCTCCTGATAAATTATTTGTTTTATTTGTAACTTTTTTTCTTTTGTAAGGATTTATTTTTATTTATTTTTACAATCTCTTTACCAATTGATTACTTTATTGGTGTAGATGAGGTGGTGGTGTTAGACTAATAATTATCATGTGGGCTTTTTAACATATCCCTCACCTCATTTTTCCTGGAAATCTATTAGAATAGGAATCTTTTGGTTCATTATTTTAATTAGTGTTCTGAAAGTCATTTGGGGCGAAAACCGCATGCTAAACTCCAGCCGTAATGGGAATTACGAAGAATTGTCCATTCTTAAACGTGCGTCTTGACAAAAGGAAATTCAACCAAGGTCATTTGGATCCTGCCACATGTTCTTAAGCACTGTTCTGGAAGTCCACCAATTCTCCATGTCAGCCCTAAATTGGGCCTGTCGTTGTGTTTTAGGGGATTTTAGCCGAGGCCTGGCCTGGGCCCCTTGTGAAAAGTGCTTCCCTCAGCAGTTGCCTGTCTAGGCCCACTTCCTGTGCCTCAGCCTCTCTTTTTCTCAGTGTTATTGAGCCTACCAAATGGCCCCAATTTCACCGGTGGTCTCCACCTAATAATCAGGATGATGGACATGTTCCATTGCTCATGGCCTTGGGTTCCACCAGAAGCACACCAGACCAGGCCAGTCCTTTTGTACAGTAACAGTTGATTGGAAAGAACAAATTAGTCTTTTGCAGAGCCTTAATTTCAACATGGAATGCATTAGAGTGTAATTACATTTAAAAAGTCTAATTAAGTAAAATAAAAAATTATATGGTCATCAGTTGCAAAGGGGGTTGGGGCAGCTTTTTTTCCCCCCGTGTTTTTGAAGAAAGGCAAGAGTTTTGTGTGGCACAGGGGAGGAAGGTAACAGGAGAAGAGGAGTTAATCTGGATCAGTTAAGGAGTGTTTACACCACAAATGAGCTCTGAATATTCTCCAGTGCATTTAGGGGGAATTAGAGTTGCAGTGGGATAATGAGGTATATGAGACTGTGATTTACACCAGGCACAAAAGAATGTCAAGCACAAATAAACACAAGTATGATGTATGAATGGGGTGAACGCGGACCCTTTTAACTTACTGTAAGTGGACAAAATCCAATTTAACCACCTGGGAAACTGAAAAGGGGGAAAATTATGGAAAAGTTGGATATTAGAGTAAACATTTGGTGATGAGTGCTGAGAAAAACTAATGGCATAAGTCAGCATGTTAACTTTATTGGAAATGAAAAAAATAAAAATAAAGAGGAAACATATTCATAATTTAACACTACACACCATTTAGTCCAGTCCAGATCTCATCCACCTAGCTGCTTACATAGAATATAGTCTATGTGTGAACATAAATGATGTAACAATAAATGCTGGTTGGATCAGGGGACAGACATTCTCTTTGTCCTCACTGACCATGCACAGCCGTATTATGCATACACACACATTCCCATAGCTATTTCCCTTGTTCAGACACCTCTAACAAGGTCTTTTCTGAAACTGATCCACAGTCACTCCCCGAGGAGTCTTGAGCTCGCTCTGGGCGGTCTGTCTGTGCCTCTCCCAGAACTTCACCCCAGTACTCCATCCATCCAATCAAAACACAGCAATCCAGAACTCTTGCTCCAGATCAAACCAGGCCTGTCTCTTTTCTTTTTTTTTTCAATTTCTCTGTGCATTTTTTCTTGTTCTATTTATATTCAGGGACATTCCAGAGAATATTAGTAATGATCAGATCCAATAAAAGCAAGGACTGCTATGTTCTCTACATTCTCCTGGTCCTCAGAGGAGATCTGAGTGATGAAGGCCCTCGGGGGCCACCTCAAGGAGGCGATAAGAGTCCTGAGGCTGACCTCCCATAAAGGGTGTGCTTTTCCAGGCACTGAGTGCTCACAATACAGTTCTGTTTTTGTGTTCTTATACCGTGGTCAAATGCTATGCATCTTGGCATTGTCTAAACTTGCTACTACAAAGGATGTTTAAACAACTTTATACTCAGATTTACCTAAATACATTCATAACCACATGAGCTTGAGCCCCCAACCTTGAGCTTCATCACACAACCACCACATTATACATGTAGAGTAAAGCACACTACAGGCAATGCTGCAAATTAAATCAATGCAGTCACCACAAATACCCCAACAAGTGAATGACAATTGAACCAGCATGGGCGAATGGATGACCCAAGTAGTCACATCCTTGTGAATTTTCTGACCACGGAGGCCCAGAGAGTCTGATCCCCGGTTATGTGGCTATGAAGGCAGAGATCTTAGTCTGGTTAGGACTGTTTTTGGTGCATACAACTCAGCAGATCCAAGCTTAGGCATGCAATCCCAGGGTTACTGTGTGTGTCCAGATGAACCACATACTGGCACATATTAGCAGAGTGGTTACTGCTCCCTGAGCTGCATGTAACCGCCCAGGTCGAAAAAAATAAAAATAATAATGGACTGCTTCCCACAATCCCAACTCAGGCTCATTGGAAAAACGCAAAATACGTACTAATACGTACATATCACTGCAGTTTCCAACAGAAATGAACACTAGAGGCAGTAAAACAGCAAACACTTTAATTTTTTTTATTTTTTTATTTATTTTGTTGTTTTCATGCGGTTCCTTGCACAATTATGTTATGACCTCAAAACACTTTTTACCATAGTGCATGAATTGTAAATAAAAACATTTTTGCATCACTTAACCATCTCCATATGTTCAGTTTTACTGACGTACTAAGGTTGCTTGGTAGCTCAACTGGTACAGAATTGCACTCGTGATGCAGAGAGCTCGAGTACGAATCCCGAGAAAGACAAGTCACGATAAAAGAGCTCAAAGATAAGACTTCAAAAACAAGATAAAATGGCATGGTTACAATTGCGTTTTATGTCACATTTGCTTTTGTTAACACTATCGGGTAGGTTTAGGGTTTTGTGTAGGTGTCTTTAATTTTAAATGGAGCATTAAAGCTTTTAGCGCCACTCACCGGACATTTCAATTCAGAACTGCGGTGATACGTACAAACTCCAATGTAATAAAACTAAATACTCTTTTAGCACCACTCACTGGACATTTCACTTTGAAACTGTGACGAAACATACATGACGCAACGTATTTTGTGTTTTGCAAAAATGTTGCCACAGGTACGTTTTTCGAATGAGCCTGGACTACACAATCCATACTTCACAAGCAACTGAGATTATCAGAATAAAGAGGCCACAAATTATGACTGAGACAACTGAGGCAATAGCTTTACTTTAACTGAAAAAAAGTGGTGACAATACCAGCCTCTAGTATGATGATTCTGTTGTCTACATACATTTATGCATTTGGCAGACACTTTTCTCCAAAGCGACTTACATTGCATTTCAAGGTAAACATTTTACATTCTTATCAGTTCTTGCTTTCCCTGGGAATGAACCCATGACCTTGGCGTTGCAAGCGCCAACGCTCTACTGTTTGAGTTACAGGAAAACTTAGATACCCAGCAGAGATGAGTCCAGAGATGAACAGCTATCGTGGACACACATCCTAGTATTTGTAGACTATGCAAAAAAAAAAAAAAAAAGAAAAAAAAGGGAAAAAAGAAGTTAATCAAGTAAACGATGATTCTCTTCTAGTTTTAAGATATATTGTAGAAGATTGGCTGGTGCTTTGTAAATACTCAAAAGTGTGGTGTTTGAGGATGGACACACTCCACTTGGAAGTGCAGTTCCCTTCTATTGATTTGACTGCTCCATCATCAAGCAAGTGTCGGTGTTCATATGGTTGGATTGCTAGAATATGCAAGAAACATGTTTGTAGCGGCACGCATACACCAGACCTCCACCTAGGTGACAGAGTGTTAGTCCCTAAACTCTACAATAATTCTTCATTTCTTTCTTCCTGGCAGTTCTTCCACTTTCCCACTTGCGAGGCCTGTGTCACCCAAAGTCCATCAGTCTATCCTGGCCTGGCCGTAGATCCCGTGAAGCAATTGAGGCGGAGGAACAAGTCTTTCCCCTCTTAAACGGGAACTCCAGGAGTTAGTGGAGCAGCTCTGAGATGTGTTCTCCAGGACCCACAGGCAGGCCAGTGCAATCCATCATCACACCCCCTGGAGTACTCGTCAGGCAGAAGTCCTGCTGTGTGCCAGAGGTACGCGAGGAACTAAAAGAATGAAACAGCTGGGAATTATAGAGGGATCTGGTAGCTTGTGATCAAGCCTTATTTTGGTGGTCAACGAATGCAAAAGCACCTAGTTTGAGATCAACAGCTAACTCATGTCAATATGGATGAACTCATTGACTCTTAAATATAAGAATTCCCCACAATATGAATACCTTCAAGGTGTTGAATCTTTTGTATGGGTGCAGTGGGGAAGCTGACCATCTAGTTAATTGCCATACGTAGCTTCATAAACAGTGGTTGACCGTCGCAGTTGCTTTTGACTATGAAAGCTCCCAGGGTTAAATTTCTTACATCGTCTTCAATATTGTGATAATTGCATCACGTCTACTGTGTTACACAATGCTATATTGTATCAGAAGTCTCCTAAGCCAGATCCCACTCTGTTTGAAAGATGGGATGTTGTTCTTGCAGCCTGAGCAATTAATATTTCTTTGCAGACATTCAGTCAAGTAATTGCATCATTAATGACTATTTAAATTCACTTTTAGTGTTTTCCAAAGACTGACCACTATTTCCTGAATAAGCAGTCATTGGATAGTCATACCATTAGCAGATAAACTAGAAAAGACAAAGAAACCATGATGATGTAAGAAAAAGAAAAAAGTTTAGCATGAGATAGGAAACCAAGGAACGGGGAGTTTTATGTTACCATGAAAGATCAGGAGTGCGAGAGGGAGGAAAAGAGAGGAAAATACAGCATTTGACGGTGAGATAAGAAAAGAGAGATGAGGATGAGGAAGACCCTCCATCGACACTCTGGGCTGGGAGGGACCAAAGTCAGACCTGTGGGAGACTTTTCCATCAGCACAGCTCCATTACACGCCAATCTACACACACACACACGCACACTCTCTCTCTCTCTCTCTCTCTCTCTCTCTCTCTCTCTTAAAGAGTGTTTCTTTTCTATTCTTCAGTCGAGTAGTTCATTTCATCTGACCATCAGCATACAGGTGTTGAGAAACCTGATTCAAAACATTCACTACTTCCGATTGTAAAGATGAAGCTACACTTAGAGGGTAAGTTCACCCAAAAATGAAAATTCTGTCATCATTTACTAACCCTCATGTCGTTCCAAACCTGCAAGGCTTTCTTCTGTGGAACATAAAAGAAGATAGTATGAGAAAGGTGTAAAGCTGCAAGACCTTGACTTGAAAAGGTACATAGTATAGAGAGTTGTTGTGGAGCATCAGGATATCGAGTCTTTCCTTCCCGCTGGCTCTTGTGTTAAAGGAAAGCTGTCTGTGTGTGTTGGCTGCATCTGATGCCCCAGTGAACGGGGGGCACCTCTCACAGAGCAACCAACCCCTCACTTTTTCCCTCTTTTTCTTCTCTCTTTCAGAAAACAGTACCTTTCTGTTCCGCACCGAGACTCTGTCCTCCCTCGCCGCTTGCCCTCTCTCTCTCTCTCTGTCTTTCTTAAATAAATCAGTGTTGGTTGGGGCTCGACCGTCATAAATCAAGGCCTGTCCACTGCTGGAGTCTACCCAGTTTAGTTGTCACTGCCTGGCCTTCACTCAGGATTAATTAAAGCCCTGATATAAAGGCCAGATGTGCTGGGGCACACACACACACACACACAGGCACATTGGTACGCATATACACCTACACAAGTTTAGACATTACAAAGGTAATATACAAATTTCAGCTAATATGTGCATGTCTACTCATTTATACATAATTCACAATAACATATGAACACGTAACATTGTGTCAACATTCGCACAGTAAAATCATAAGATTGATAAGACATGCTCACTATATGACAACGTGCTCACACTGTAAAAAAAAAAAAAAAAAACTGTCATTTTTACAGAAAAAATACTGTACAAAAATACAGTAAAAAAGTAAATCTAAGTTTCAAACAAACAAACAAACTAAAATTAAATAATTAAATAAATAATAAGTCCTTATTATGAAGGCAACGCTGCTACTAAAATCAAATCAAAGTTCATCACAAGCAGCTTTTCCACAAGCTGAGGGAAATATTAATATATAGAATATATACACAAATATACAAAACACCACACACATGACAGTAAAATAATGCAATAAACATACGTTGCAACATAAAACCCTAATATAACTGATAACAAAAACTATTTAAAAAAACACAAATGCAATCAAACATGAGCTGATGTCACACAGGGAATTCTGGGAATATCAGTAGACTGGTTTTTCATTGTAAATAATTAGATTACTTTACTTTTTTTTTTTTTTTTTTAATGGTACATGTCAATTTATACTGTAAAATGACATGACATTTTCCATTAGATCTATTTCCACCTTTAATCTAGAAACCCCTGTCATTTGTACAGTCTTTTACAGTTAAAATGAGTATTTTTTTACAGTGCAGTAATGTTTAAGTTCATATGATATTTAAATTATATTTTACTTAAAAATGAACAAGATGAACTGTTACTTTTTCCCCCTTTTATATGCAGTAATACAAAGTAAAAAATAGTGTTGTTTTGGTACATTAGCGGCTAATCTTTAAATGCTCACCTATAATTTGGGCTGAAATTGTTGTGCACACGTCTTTACTGACATAAGAAATAATCAAATATTTGTATTGCCAAAGCTGCAGCTAAACGGAGGTCGATGAGAAACAAAACTGTGAAAAATAAAAGGAAAATCTCAGAAATTATTAATAGTTTAGAATAAGGCGATGTATGTGTGTGTTATTGTGTGTGTGTGTTGTGTTGGAGGTGGCAGTGAGGGTTAACAGGTCACAGTGTGAGCTTTATTGCGAGAGGAGTGACGAGTTGGAGGAGGAGTGAGGGGAGAGAGAGAGAGCGAGAGAGAGAGAGAGAGAGAGAGAGAGAGAGAGAGGAGAGAGGAGAGAGGAGAGAGGAGAGAGACAGAGAGAGAGAGAGAGAGAGAGAGAGAGAGAGAGAGAGAGAGACAGCTCATGGGAGCAGTGGCCGGTCTCCACACTGTCTGGCCTCCCTCGACTGCTAAAGTCACTCCTGCACACAGGAAATGAGAGTTTCCAGCTTCCCTTGTTCACACAGCTCTCGTCTGTTTAAGCTCAGATGCAGTGATATTACCACAGAGCTTACTTTCACTACGCTCCACTCTCGCTAGACACACACACTGAGTGTTTCAGTGAAGGCACGCGTCACTGTTTCTACAGCTCATATTTAGGGTTGGGGATTGGAAGAAACCAACCACCCACAACACACTAGTATCGTCCGTCCGAGCAAGAAACTTGAAACATCCTACAATCATGGCAGCAACATTCAGACAAGAAAGCTTATGAATCCTTTTTTAAGTAAAAATAGTCACACTTTAGTTTAGGGTTCAATACTAACTATTAACTAGTTTCTTATTAGCATGCATATTAGTAGGATATTGGCTGTTTATTATAAAGCACATATTAATGCTTTATTGTGCATGACTATATTCCACATCCCCTAATCCAACCCAATACCTAGACTTAACAACTACCTCACTTACTATTAAAGGGATAGTTCACCCAAAAATGAAAATTCTGTCATCATTTACTCACCCTCAAGTTGTTTAAAAAAAATAAAATACTATGGAAGTCAATGGGGTCCATCAACTGTTTGGTTACTGACATTTTTCAAAATATCTTCTTTTGTGTTCAGCAGAAAAAAGAAATTCATACAGGTTTGAAACAACTTGAGTAAATAGGAATTAGGATTTATGGAGGCAAAAGTCATAGTTAATAGTTAGTTAATAGTGAGAATTTTACCCTTATCTTAAGTGTGATCGAAAAGATAATAATAATACTATTTTATTGGCACCAAATTATGTTACACTTTATTTTAAAGGTGTCTTTGTTAGAGTGTAGCTTTACATGAGTACTGAGTAATAATAATGAACTACATGTACTCACTATAGTGTTAGGGTAGGATTAGGGTTTGGTTGAGGGTTAGTTGCATGTAATTATGCATAATTTACTGTTATTACTATGGTAAGTACATGTAACATATGTAACAAAGACATTGTAAAATAAAGTGTTACCCAATATAATTAGTGTTACTAAATAAAGTGTAACCACATGAACTATAATAAACAGTTGTGTTTTTATTAACAGCGGTATTGCCCATTGTTGATGTTAGTTTATGAATGAACTAATCTCAACTAATGGGACTTGATTGTAAAGTATAACCTAAAAGGATATACTTATTCATTTAGATACACACTTTATTACAGACTATTTGAAAACTGTCACTCAGTAAATCGATGACGTTTCGCCTGAGGGTAAATTCACTCATTGCGTCGCTGGAATCAGTGTGCTGGTTCACTCAATACTTGGACGTTTGCACGTTCAGATAAACCGCAGTTCTCCTGTAATGGTCCTGATGATGGGCTTCTGGCTCTCAGATCACTTTTAATGGTCCCTATATTGTCCTCCAGTTAATCTGCGTCTCGACAGGATCTTTCTCTCGGTTTCTCTCTTCTCGGCCACAGATTCTAGTCCCGTCGTTATTTGCATAGTTCAACAAGACCCTCAGATTGCTCGAACAGTCGTGGCTAGTTGATTTCTTCAACGACGCGTCATACTATGGCAGTTAAGCAGCGAGTTTCATCGTTGAATGGGAAACACACACCTTGACGGCAGCGTGTGAAACACATTTGTTGTGGAAGGACAGGGTTATAAACCTTCAGGTATACGGTGGACAAGTCAACGTTTCTGAAAACATTAACATGGAAGAGGATTTGTAGGATGTGATTCAGTAATGGAAAGATGGATGGGCTCTGCTTTACAGAAGCTGAGACAAAATTACTTTTTTTCATGAGTTTATAACCAACCTGAGAGATTTTAAACACTGATCCAAGAGTTTATTTAGCATTATTTTTCACAGATTCCAACAATTCCTCAGTAAATGTTCACAACTTGTATCATGGGATGGATCATCTGTTTTTATTGCAGACCACTGGATCATTTTTTCCTTTGTTTGCCTTCAAAATGTTGCCCATTTTAAGACAGTCGCAGATTAAATGTAACTAGCAGATCTTTGTTAAAGATTTTACAGATTATGACAGATTCAATCAACACGTTAACATTTTAATTCAAAGTTATGAGACTAAATAATGAGCAGGCACTTATTAAAACAACTTTAATCTGTGTTACATAACTGTGAGTGTCACCGGTGGTTGCAGGAAGGCAGACGAAGATGATGAGTATAATTCCACCACAAAGTTTAATGACGATAATACAAGAAATAACAGGTTGAGCAACACAACACTTAATGCAACGTAGACCGAACAGAGAATCAATGTGAGGGATCAACTTATATGGCAAACAAAAACGAGGATAATTAATAAAAATAAAAATGTTCATATCAATATCCACATTACACCTAGGTCGATTCACTTATTAAAACGGCTCCTTTTATATCCCATAAAAATAAAATAAATACAGGTTAAATGTACATTTAATGAGACCAATGGAATAATCCTACCCTATAAACATATATTCATTGAACCGCTGACGTGTCTGTCAATGGGGATAGAGATGTTAGATTAAAGACAAGTCAACATGTCTTAAATTATAATCGACATGTTTGTAATTTGCCCCCTCACCTGCCCTGTGCTCTCTTGCCCCCTGCAGACGCCCACCCTGATGACCCACACACACACACGCACACGCACACGCACACGCACACACACACACACACACACACACACACACACACACACACACACACACACACACACACACACACACACACACACACACACACACCTGCTGCTGGAGGAGACGGGACAGAGATCGTTTACACACACACACACACACACACACACACACACACACACACACACACACACACACACACACACACACACACACACACACACACAATAAAAATAATAATAATGATGATGATAATTACTCTGGGATCTAATGTAATTTACTTGCATTTATATACAGCTCTAATTTTTTTTATAAAATGGAAACACTTTACAAAAAGTTTGCATTACAACATGTACTAACCAAACAAACGTATAACTTTTCATTTTAAAAATGAAACAAAAACCTAACCTAAAATGATAACAATCTTTTTCTTTTTTTTTTTTTTTTTTGTCAAAACTATTATTTAATCAACCTAAAATAAAGTAATTTATACCAACAACTTTTTTTATTGGTTAAATCAAGTTAAACAGCTCGTTATGGTAGGAACTGCATTACCACTTTTTACATTGTAGTAAATGTTGATATTAACAAATGCTGTAGAAGCATTGTTAGTTCATGCTAACTAATGTAATTAACAAATGAAACCTTATTGTACTACCAAAAATATGAAATAAAATATTTAGTTATTGTCGGAAAGAACGTCACCTTTTTTTCTGTTTCTGAGATCTAAAATGATCTTTCCTGTTTTAAAGGTATAATTATGTTTAAGGACATACATTACACATACACACACACACACACACACACACACACACACACACACACACACACATATATATGTGTGTGTGTGTGTGTGTATATATATATATATATATATATAATCATATAAAATATCACATACAATTTGTTTTTAACTTTTACTGTATTTTACTTTTTATGTTGTATATGCTTTTTTCTTCTTCTCATTATCAGGTAACCATAGTTTGGTCAAACCCTAGCTATCCCTAAATAGCAGTCTGTGACTGTGAGACGTATAATTGTGGATGTGCGAGCGTGGAGTTGTGCAGCAGCTGAAGTGTGTAATTTGGATGATCTGCAGTGAGTCAGTAGAGTACAGTAGAGTACAGTAGAGTCCTCAGGTCAGAGATGCTCAGGAGCCAGAAAACCCCCTCTGTTTATCTGCTCCGTCTCTGTCCGACACACGTGTGGCTGGGATTGTGGGATAGCTCCCCCGGGCCGCTGGACCACACATGTGGAGAGCATGAACTCAGTGCTGCCTCCGGAGAGAGAGAAAGAGAAGGAGAGAGAGAGAGAAATGAAAGGCAAGTCTAATGTTGGCTACCGTTGCAGGAAGTGGAGGTCTGTCTTCCTGTCCGGCCTCGGGATGGTATTCACATGTTGAGATGACTTGTGTATTTATTTCCTTCGACTAGTACTGGGTGCTCAGTATTGAAGGTTTGTGATTGTGGATATCTAACAGTATTCCACGTTTACATCATGAAAGTTTCAGGATCACTACATCAGTTGACACCAGTTACCACAGAATATGACGCAGCTGGACTACATTATCTATGGATGTCATATTTCATCATCATTCTTTGTCAGATATGGTTTCTATGGTCCCATGTACCAATTTTACAGACAGCATCTTCATATTTGACATTACTGTATGCAAGATGGTCCTTGTAATTTATTTTGTGGTTTTAAGGAGTTGCTGGCAATTCATTAATGGTGATTGAGTTCTCATATTGGTATATGTAGTGAGATGAGTGGTATCCTACTGAACATAGTGAAGATATGAAGCCAGCAGTGGGAGGTATACAATGAATATATGATGGTCAGAGGAATAGAAGGGGCACAGAAGGGGCAGAAGGGGGCGGAAAAGCACACCTTTTGAGAGGTGATCGTTGGCCTTGTCATAGAGGAGTGCTTAGGCCTCACCAGAGAGGTGGTCGTGGGCCTCATCATAGAGGAGGGCTTAGGCCTCACCAGAGAGGTGGTCGTGGGCCTCATCATAGAGGAGGGCTTAGGCCTCACCAGAGAGGTGGTCATGGGCCTCATCATAGAGAATGGTTTAAGCCTCACCAAAGAGGTGGTCGTGGGCCTCATCATAGAGGAGCGCTTAAGCCTTACCAGAGAAGTGGTCGTGGGCCTCATCATAGAGGAGGGCTTAGGCCTCACCGGAGAGGTGGTCGTGAGCCTCATCACAGAGGAGTGCTTAGGCCTCACCAGAGAGGTGGTCATGGGCCTCATCATAGAGAATGGTTTAAGCCTCACCAAAGAGGTGGTCGTGGACCTCATCATAGAGGAGCGCTTAGGCCTCACTAGAGAGGTGGTCGTGGGCCTCATCATAGAGGAGCGCTTAGGCCCCATTAGAGAGGTGGTCGTGGGCCTCATCATAGAGGAGCGCTTAGGCCCCATTAGAGAGGTGGTCGTGGGCCTCATCATAGAGGAGCGCTTAGGCCCCATTAGAGAGGTGGTCGTGGGCCTCATCATAGAGGAGCGCTTAGGCCTCACTAGAGAGGTGGTCGTGGGCCTCATCATAGAGGAGGGCTTAGGCCTCACCAGAGAGGTGGTCGTGGGCCTCATCATAGAGGAGCGCTTAGGCCTCACCGGAGAGGTGGTCGTGAGCCTCATCACAGAGGAGTGCTTAGGCCTCACCAGAGAGGTGGTCATGGGCCTCATCATAGAGAATGGTTTAAGCCTCACCAAAGAGGTGGTCGTGGGCCTCATCATAGAGGAGCGCTTAGGCCTCACTAGAGAGGTGGTCGTGGGCCTCATCATAGAGGAGCACTTAGGCCTCACTAGAGAGGTGGTCGTGGGCCTCATCATAGAGGAGGGCTTAGGTCTCACCAGCGAGGTGGTCATGGGCCTCATCATAGAGGAGCGCTTAGGCCTCACCGGAGAGGTGGTCGTGAGCCTCATCATAGAGGATGGCTTCGGCCTCACCAGAGAGGTGGTCGTGGGCCTCATCATAGAGGAGCGCTCAGGCCTCACCAAAGAGGTGGTCATGGGCCTCAGGCCTCACCAGAGAGGTGGTTGTGGGCCTCATCATAGAGGAGGGCTTAGGCCTCACCGGAGATGTGGTCATGGGCCTCTTTTGAGAGGTGTGGGTGAACGTGGTAGAGGACAAGATCACAGACCTAGACACCGGCAGCAACAACAAAGGGTGTACAATTAAATCCGAGCTATATTTGTAGCTTATGTCATTAATCATGGCATGACAATGAGTGAGGCAACTACAATGATTCAACCAAATCTCAGAAGATCAACTGTGGCCTTAATCATCAGAACTTTCCACAATGAGAACCGGTAAGTCTTCAGAATGCACTAAACTTTAAGCTACTTGTCACTGTCAAATGAGTGTACACAGCATGACAATGCTTACCATAGATTGTGATGTGATAACTGTACATTTGTTCTTACTGTGTCTTTTTTCCTGCAGAATAGAGACTAGGCCAAACAGGGGAGGCAGAAGCTGAATTCTGACTGACCAACAAGAGCAGAATGTGGTCAGTTTGGTTCAGGCCAGAAATGATGTTCGCCTGACAGATATTGGGCAACACATCTTGGACGTATTCAACAATGTTCAAGCCATAAGTTTGCAGACTATTGCACGTGTTCTGAAAAGGCATCAGAATTCTTTAAAACACCCATACTGTGTGCCGTTTGAAAGAAATGCATATAGAGTGAAGCAACTGAGGATTGATTATGTTCAGGTATGTTCAATTTCAAGATGTCTGTTAAAACTGATTACAATTCTATATCATTGTAATCAGTAACTGTTTTTTTCTTAAATGTATTTTTAGAGGGCGATGGAGCTGTATGCTGATGAAAACCATCACAAATTCATATTTCTGGATGAGGCAGGCTTTAACCTGGCCAAGAGAAGGACGAGAGGTCAGAATTGAATCGGCCAGTGGGCAACCATCCAAGTACCTGGACATCGTGGAGCCAATATCACCATGTGTGTGGCTATATCTGAAGATGGTGTGGTAGGATGTAGATCTTGTGTTGGTTCATATAATGCATTTCTCCTTGTAACTTTCCTTGATGAGCTAAATCAGGTCTGTGGAGCAGATGGTGTGACCTACGTAATAGTCTGGGATAATGTTCAGTTTCATCATGCTCGAATAGTACAACCATGGTTTCAGGCCTATCCACAATTTATCACCCTGTATCTACACTCATACTCCCCTTTCCTTAACCCGATTGAGGGATTTTTTCTCCACAAGGAGGTGGAAGGTATACAATAGGCATCCTCACGACCAAGTCACTCTTCTCCAGCCCAGACAGCAACATAGTGTCAGCCCAGATCCAGCCCACATCTGGGTCGTGTGGAATCCACATGAGGGCCGGATCTGGTCCGACGCTAAATTGCTGTCAGGGAGGCCATAGATGATGCATGCAGTGACATCACAGCAGATCAGTGTCAGGTCTAGATTCGCCATGCCAGAAGGTTCTTTCCAAGGTGCTTAGCTAATGAAAACATCCATTGTGACGTGGACGAGACCTGCGGTCAAATCAACAAGACCGGGTTGATGGAAACATACAGTAGAAGTGCAGTGAGGAACACTTCAGTTCACGTTTTACTGTACTGTAGTCCTTTCAAAAACATGTTGTGATTTGATTGTTGTGATATTTCATCAATACATTCCAGATTTTGTTCAGTCTTATTTCTTAATGACAAATAAAGAACAATTCAATGATTCCGTTGTGTCTGTACTCTTCTCTCTAGTCTACTACAGTGATGTATGAACGTGTAGATCCATAATGAAACCTGCATCACATATTTTGTATACCAATATTTAATAATTGTACTAACAACTACACATAGAAACTATAGATATCTTGTGTGTGGGTGATCTAAAGTAATGTTCCTATGGTATTTCATGATAAATGAGTTATTTGAAATTCTGCAAATTCAAGGCTTCTTTAAAGATACGAATGCAACATGCAAAGTTTTGAACATTGGGAAACCTGTGTTACAAGTAATGTCTGTTTTGAGTTCTATGACTAGAGTTTTGAAAAATCATATCAAGGTTCTGAAATTGGTGACAAAATATATGCAAAAAAATGTAATATTAGGGTTTTTTTTTTTTTTTTTTTTTTTTTTTTTTACATACCAGAGGATGATTTTCTGAGCGGTCACATATAATCGGCCCACTAGAGGGCATTTAAAGATATATTCTCAGATAAATCCATTCTCCAAAATGAAAAAAAAAAGAGAAAAATTTTTTTTCTCAGTAATTTATTTGCTTATGCTTGAAAAAATATATATAAAGTACTATTTTAGAATAGTCTGCATTGTGTTGAATTGTAAGGAAACTTAAACAAAAATACATAACTAGTAGTAACACTCCTGTGAATTATTGTTTAGTAACGAAAAATATTTATATATTTCAGATTTTTCATAGTTGCTACTGTAAAAACTGCAGAGAAAAAAAAATCACAGTTTTTTTATTTGCATATCGGTGTTGCAAGAGTTGGTTTAATAAGCTGAATAATGTGCGGAGGAGAGGAGGGGCTGAGAGACGGCTGCTGAAACCCGAGCCTCTGCCCTGCACTCTTGCCTCTCTCTCTGGGACTCTCGGCTTGGCCCCAACTTAATTGTGTCCCGATATAAACAACAGGGTTAGTGTGAGATCACAGCAGCAGCTGGGACTCAAGCTGACTAGGACGGGATTTAACCGTGACACTCAAATCAATCCATATGAAAGAGATATCAAACACATCATGATGAAGGATGAATGAGCTGAGGGACTTTGATGGGACTCGGAGAATTATATACGGGAATCCTGGGAGAACCTGACACAAATAATCACAGCACAAAAATGAAGGGTAGACAACAAAGTTATGTTTATAACCAGACTTTTTTTAGGCAAATCTACTTATGCGTGTTGTGAGCACATCTTGATTTGAAGGGGAAATGCTTTCATTAGTGATGGATTAACATAGCCTCAAAAGGGATTTGGACATGTAAACCATGGCATATTTTAAACAAAACATGACAAAATGAAGCTTGTTAGGTCTGAAACAATCAGTCAGTCGACTCATTGTTCCGAATTAAAAGTATTCTGCCACTTTGTGTTTGTAAAGCATTAATGAATCATGATCATGATTTCCAGAATGACAAGTACTCAAAAAATCTCTCAGTAATTATATTGCTTGCACTCAAAAAAAAAAAAGAAAAGAAAAAAGAAAAGTGCCTTTGAAGAAAATATTATGATATGATATGATCGGCAAGTTAGGGCAACTTTTTTACATCAACTGAACAAACTAATTTAAGCAATTTCAACTTTTGTATATAAGTTATACAAGATTCAACTCAAAAGTCAGTGTAATATATTTTATTTTGAAATGACTTAAAACTTAATATTTTGTTTAATAATTTTTTTAAGGCAGCTACTGAACTTAAGTTTTTAAGTGGAAATAAGTGGAAATGTTTTACAGTGTATTAATTATGTGCTATGTTTAATTCTAACTTTTGAAAATTAAGGAAACTTAAACAATATGTGGCATTTCTCAAAAAAAAATGGTATAACTAAGTAGTAAGTAATAATCTTTAACAGTCTTTAAACAGTTATTGTGATGAACTACATTTGTGGTTCCTTCTTCCTAAAGATCTGGCTAAAAAAAAAGAAAGAAAAAAAAAGAAACCCACTGACAAACCAATTTTGCTTTGTTGATAATTAGAAATTTGTACAACCAACTTAAAAAAATATAAGGCAGCATCTGAACTTCAGTTTTTAAGTTGAAATAAGTGGAAGTGTCTTACAGTGTATTAATAATACAACTCATTTAATTGAAACTTTTATATATGGAAACAAACATAACTTTTTTTTTCTTTTTTTTTTATAACTTAGTAGTAAGTAATACTAATTTTAGAAAAAATAAAAATAAAAAAATGGGAAAATGGGTTGGTTCCTCTGATTGAACACCTGAAGAACTGGCTGAAAAAAAACCCACTTTAAAAAAACAAAAACAAAAAACTATTTTGTTTAGTTGATATTTGGTTGTCTAACATTCCCACATTGGTGACTGAAGCTTCAATATTTGAGGAGGAGGAGGAGGACACGCTCAGATTGAACTCCTGCTCAGGCTTCGGCCCATAAAGCCTCAGAGGCAGACGGGACGGGCCCCCGCGGCTCCAGCCAAGGTGAGACGCGTCTCTCGCAGACACCCGCTCCGATCGATTTGTTCCAGCGGACCGTAATGGACAGCCAGAGGATTCTGTTTCATCGGCCCAGATCCGTCCTCCCTAAACCTCAGACCACACTCTCCGTCACACACACATTTCTATCATCACTGATGGGCACTAACCCACTAAAGGGAGCAAAAATACTCACTTTTTTAGGCATTTCTTGTCACAGTGTTTTGTGTTTGCAGGTGTAGCACTGGGAAGTCCAAGAAATTTGTAAAAATATATATTTTAATGCATTTTTGCATCTCTTGTAGATTTCAGAAAAAACATTGCATGCCTTTCATAAAGTATCGTAGCCAATTTTTTTACTTTAGCAAGAATTTAAAATATTTAAAGGCAAACAAACAATTTTGAAAATAGACCTCGGCAAAGTTCAGTCCATAAAAAGACAGAATCAGAGGTGATACAATACATGTATTTTTCCGTGTGGTGGTTTATCTAAAATTAAATTTGATACATTAATTTCAGTCATAAGTGATCATTTATTAATACATGGTCATTTGGCGAATTATTCTTTGTCTTATTAAACTTACCAATCTTATGTAAACATAATGGATTTCTCTATTCCTATTGATTGTGTTTGATCGTGTGATGTTGTAACATTAATGGCTTTTTTTCATGACAACGATGTACTAAAAACGTTGGGTTTTTCATGTAAAGACGACAACATGGTCAAAACTTTTTTCATTCACAGGGGGACGATAACGGTATCATTTTCAAACACTTGCACTTTCAAATCGATTTCAAAAGTTTGTGTTTTCAGGTCCCCAAAACGCCGTTGTCATGTAAATGATTAGCCAAAATGCATAACAAGTTTTACATTTTTAGTTGAAAACAGTGTCATTCAAAAGGCCCCTGAAAACCTGTTAACCCTACTTTTGCATTTGGGTCATAATATATTATATGCGATAAATGCAACACTGTTTCTGCTATCAAAACAGACTTTGTGATTAATATTTTTTCTTTTAATTATAATTTTTTAAATAAAAATAACTAGTGATCTAGTGATGAAAGGGGACAGTTCTGTCCAAAACTTAATAATAATAATAATAATAATAATAATATAAAATGGAACCAGAAAAATCTTTGAGGGAGTCTTTTGATCCATTGGACCATAATCAAGGATTCATGATTATTATTATTTTTAATGGTTTTTAATGTGGTTTCTTAGTTTGTGACATTAATATATTTTAGGTTATTGATTTTTCTATTGCACTGGAAAAATATAAAAATATTTCTTGGGATATAATAGTCAGATTGCACTTCATCCAAATGAGTGCTGCTGTAAACGTGTCGCTCCACAACTATTCCTGAAATATAACGTTGTTGCTTGAATGAACCATTTTGAGTGTTTGTGACATCCATAGATTCACTTTTTTACTCAAGTCATATATGTGACCCTGGATTTCTTATGTTGCACGGGTATATTTGTGGCAATAGCCAACAAAACATTGTATGGGTCAAAATTATAGATTTTTCTTTTATGCCCAAAATCATTCGGATATTAAGTAAAGATCATGTTCCATGAAGATATTTTGTAAATTTCCCACCTTAAATATATAAAACATTTATTTTTGTGAATGGATGCAGTACTATCGCCAATAGAAATGGAGAACTTTAAAGGCGATTTTCTCAATATTTCGATTTTCTGCACCCTCAGATTCCAGATTTTCAAATAGTTGTATCTCGGACAAATATTGTCCTATCCTAACAAACCAAACATCAATGGAAAGATTATGTATTCAGCTTTCAGATGATGTATAATCTCAATTTAAAAAAAAAAATACACATAAGACTGGTTTTGTGGTCCAGGGTCACATATATTATGCAATATGACTGAACCAACCCGAATACCTTAAGTTAAACATATGAAGAAGATGAGGTAGAGGTTAATGTCAATAAGATGGAAAAACAAAACAAACCAATGGATTTGAACACCATTTCACATTTACCAACACAGTAGATGGCAAAATATCTTTATGCATAACAGTCTGATGCAGAGCGTCTGTGGGAACTGATGAAGCAAAGTGAACGTCATCCAGTGACATACATCGACCCTGCCACCTCAACGTTCCCAGCTCTTTTCCAACTGTCAGGACAAAGAACGTTCCCAGGGAACTGAACATTTCTCGAGGCTCGCTGCTTCCAGTTATGTTGCCATCTCCGGACGGAGCTCAACTTATTCTGCTGGGCGACTGCCAGAGTGTAAAATGCCCAATTTAAACCCCTGCAATCTCCATTCTGCTCATTCCCTGCTCCTCTCGACATGATTGTACTCCTGACGAATAAATGATGCCGAACGTCTAGTAGACGTTCATTCCCACGGTCCTGGTCCAGATCATCGCTGGATCTCAACATGAGAACGCCTGCCATATCAAACCAGGGTTTCTAGGTGATGGTTGTTGATTTCATTTGTATGTAATGAGATGTTGCTGGTTTTTTTTGTTTTGTTTTTTAAGCTTTGAAAAAAGTTTTGTAATTGGATTTGGTGTTCTCCAAGAATAAGCATGACACAGCAGAGAATACGGTAGCACTTTATTTCAATAGTCCTCTTTAGTAGTAGACTCTCTGCTTAATGTCTGATAACTCTTTATTGTGATTCTCCTCAACAGACATTCAACTGACTATAAGTAACTTGGCAAGTGCAAGTCAACTTATTCTACTAACCTCTAATACTATAATGAGCGTTAGTTGACATGTAGTTGCAAAGTTACTTATAGTCAGTAGAATGTCTAATGTGGACTATCAAAATAAAGTGTAACTGAGAAGACAATGGTAAGAACAGGACTTCCTCTTTGTTTAATGTCTGAGAGACACACAACCTTCCTTCCATGGAGAACTTCTCTGGATATCTCCAAACTGAGGATCATCAACCGGACAGGTTAACCTCTTCAATTTCTATCCCCAGTCTTTTCACACGAGTAAAAAAATATGAAAAAAGAAGCTCTGTAGATGGATGTGTAGGACACTTTCTGATCAGATTTTCTTTCATCTAGATCTACAATCTATGTATCAGATCACTCTCTACTTCACACTAGCAGTTCACTCACACATAACACTCAAGTTCAAAGCCAAGTCATGGACTTCCAGAATCCACTTCCAATGAAAATTCATCTCCTGTCCGTCCAGGAGAACTTTTACCCCTGTGCTCACATTTCTGCTAGACCGAGTGCAGGAATGTAATAATATCCTGACAAAGGACACTTACTGGAAAACCACTGCGTTAATCATTTTCCTCAACTGCAAGAAGTGTCTTATTTAGTGCTGGGCAGGAAGAGAGAAGAAAACGATATTTTTGACCATATTCAGTAAAGTATAAAAAATGCAATTAATTTAGTTAATGGTTGGAATATGTCATTTTATAATATGTTTTCATTTAGATTTTTTTACAATTCATTTAGATTTTGTTTTCATGCAGCATAAAGCAGCAATGCCAAAGCTATATAAGCATCCTTTAAATTATTTTATTATTCTTTTACTATTACATCGCATTTAAAAAAAATCCCTTGTTATTAATGCAAACTTTCTTGTATATACCCACCAAAGCCTGCCTTTATTTGATCCAAAAAATACAGTAAAAACAGTAATATTGTGAAATAGTATTACAATTTAATAGTTTATTTTTTATATTTTTTATATATACTGTAACTGAAATTTTTTCCTGTGATCAAAGCTGAATTTTCAGCATCATAAATCCAGTCTTCAGTGTCACATGATCCTTCAGAAATCATTATATTATGATGATTTGAATTTGATTCAAGAAACATTTAGGATTAGTATCAATGTCTAAAATAGTTGTGCTGTTGATTTTTTTTTCAGCATATGTATAAAAAGCATATATATATGCTGTTCAATAAAAAAAAAAGAGCTATATTTTTTAAAGTCTACATTATATGTGTTTTGTGTCCCCACAAAGATTGCAATAAAAAAAAAATTATAATAAAAAAAAATTAAAATAGCTTTTTTTCTGATGAAAATATTTCTTAAGACAGTTTAGTTTAGTTTTTTTGTGAGCATCAAAATATAGATAATATTATGATAATAGATAATATATAAAATGGAAAACAGAGAGCTTGACTGAAATAGTTAGTCCTAAATGTGCATATGTCACCTGAAATGCTGTAACTGTTTTAGTTTTGAAAGATTATTTGGGTAATTATCTAAATATGTGAATAAAGAGTGATAAAGTATTTACTAAGTTTTAATACTTAAAGTTTGGTTAGACTTTATTTGTAGGTGTACTTTACACTGTAATTATATATTTAAGTAATGAGTAATATTAATTCACTACATGTACTTATTATAGGATTATGGTTGGATTATGGTTTGGTTTATGGTTAGTGGTGTAATTATGCATAATTTACTGTTATTACTATGGTTACTACATGTAACAAGGACACTGTAAAATAAAACGTAGGAAGTCTGGTTTGATTATCAGAGTATTCAATTGATATGTATAAAAAAAAAAACCTGTTTAATTCAAAACCCATTTTGTCCACAATATGTCATATTTTATTGGGAATTATTCGCATTTTGAAAGTGTCTCTATATTATTGTAATAGTTCTAACACTTAATTTCGATAATAGACATTATACTAACTATAAGTAACTTTGCAACTACATGTCAACTTATTATATTAAAGGATTAGTTCACTTTCAAAAAATTATTTACTCACCCCGATGTCATCCATGTCTTTCTTTCTGTCACAGTTCTGTTCTGTCTGAGTGTTTTTGTCACTGGTCATATGTTTTCCTTTGTTCTGTTTTCCCGCCACTCCTTGGTTTCCATGGTTACCCTCATTAGTTAATTTGTATCACCTGGTTTCTCGTTAGTCTTGTCAGCTGTGTCTTGTTTCCCTGATCTGTTCTCCCTTGTATTTAAGCCCTGAGTGTTTCAGTCTTCACTGGTCGGTCAATGTTTTATGTTAGGCCTTCTCTGCCTGAGCACTTCCTTGTTTTTGTGAGATTGTGAATTAAAACCTTGGATTACTTCATCTGCGAGTTTGCCTCCTACTTCAGCCACCCTAGAAGCCTGACAGATTGACCGACCACAATATGAGCTGGGAGCTCGCTGGACAGATCGCGGCTTTGGCTCGGGATAGCCGCGATCTGTTCCAATTCACCTGGGGGTTTGTCCCTCTTGCTGCCTCCTGCGCGCTGGATGACGAAATAATCAAGGCGTGTTACCGACTTGGGGCGAAGGAAGTCGACCCGAGGGAGCTTCCAGATCTCTCCGGTCAGGACTGGAGAGAGGCACTCTCCTGTTGTCTGGAGAGCTTCCTCTCGTGGCACGCCATGTCGCCGTCTGCACTTCACGCCAGTCCAGCCGAGCCTGCACTTCACGCCAGATCTGCCGAGACCAAGGCAGTAAGCGTCGTGCCCGCCGCGCCTGTGACTGACAGCGATCTTCCTCCTCTCATTGGCCCTGAGGAGCCAAAGCCTTCACCGCTGGTTCCGAGTCCAGTTCCGGGTCCAGCCGAGCCCGCACTTCACGTCAGATCTGCCGAAGACAAGGCAGTTCGCGTCATGCCCGCCGAGCCTGAGACAGTTGTTGGCCCAGAGAGGCCAGATCCAGTCCTGAGTCCTGTCCTGAGTCCAATTCCAAGTCTAGAAGAGCCAGAGCCAGTCGCCTGCCCGCCAGAGCCAGAGCCAGTCGCCTGCCCGCCAGAGCCAGAGCCAGTCGCCTGCCCGCCAGAGCCAGAGCCAGTCGCCTGCCCGCCAGAGCCAGAGCCAGTCGCCTGCCCGCCAGAGCCAGTCGCCTGCCCGCCAGAGCCAGAGCCAGTCGCCTGCCCGCCAGAGCCAGAGCCAGAGCCAGTCGCCTGCCCGACAGAGACTTCTTCTCCGCTGGTTCCGTCCAGCTCAGAGCCCTCTTCGCCGCTGGTTCCGCCCAGCACCAAGCCCTCACCGCTGGTTCCGCCCAGCACCAAGCCCTCACCGCTGGATCCGCCCAGCACCAAGCCCTCACCGCTGGATCTGCCCAGCACAAAGCCCTCACCGCTGGATCTGCCCAGCACAAAGCCCTCACCGCTGGATCTGCCCAGCACCGAGCCCTCATCGCTGCACAGCACCGAACCCTCATTACTGCCCTGCACCGAGTCCTCATCGCTGTCCAGCACCGAGCCCTTTCTGGTACCCGGGACTTTCCCCAAGTATTTTTTGGGGGGGGGCCAAAGGGCTCCGTCCTGGCCACTTGAGGGGCCACGGTCACCCGAAGGGTCTTCTCCGCCGTGGCCACCCGAAGGGTCCTCACCGCCGTGGCCACCCGAAGGGTCTTCTCCGCCGTGGCCACCCGAAGGGTCCTCACCGCCTTGTCCACCCGAAGGGTCTTCTCCGCCTTGTCCACCCGAAGGGTCCGCACCGCCATGGCCACCCGAAGGGTCCGCACCGCCATGGCCGCCAGAGGGGTCCGCACCGCCATGGCCGCCAGAGGGGTCCGCACCGCCATGGCCGCCAGAGGGGTCTCCGCCATGTCCACGCCCTCAGTCTGCTCCGCCCTGGAGACTTCCTGCCATGTCTCCCCCGTCAGCCTCCAGGGCGCCCACCCTCCCACCCCTTTGGTCTTTCTACGGCGCGAGGACGCGCCTACCGGGAGGGGGGAGTTATGTCACAGTTCTGTTCTGTCTGAGTGTTTTTGTCACTGGTCATATGTTTTCCTTTGTTCTGTTTTCCCGCCACTCCTTGGTTTCCATGGTTACCCTCATTAGTTAATTTGTATCACCTGGTTTCTCGTTAGTCTTGTCAGCTGTGTCTTGTTTCCCTGATCTGTTCTCCCTTGTATTTAAGCCCTGAGTGTTTCAGTCTTCACTGGTCGGTCAATGTTTTATGTTAGGCCTTCTCTGCCTGAGCACTTCCTTGTTTTTGTGAGATTGTGAATTAAAACCTTGGATTACTTCATCTGCGAGTTTGCCTCCTACTTCAGCCACCCTAGAAGCCTGACACTTTCTTCAGTCGTAAAAAAAAATTAAGGTTTTTGAGGAAAACATTCCAGGATTTTTCTACACAGAATGGACTTCAATGGCAACCAACTATTCCAATGTTCAAAGAAGGTTCAAATGTCCGTCTCAATGCAGCTTCAAAGTCTCGACGCGATTCCAGTCGAGAAATACGGGTCTTATCTAGCGAAACGATCGGTCATAAAAAAAAAACAGTAAATTATATACTTTTTAACCACAAATGCCCGTCGTGAACCATCTCTGAGATGTGCGATGCATTACGTCATCACGTTGGAAAAGTCACGCGTCACGTCATCTATCTAAGTTATTTGTCTGTGTACTTCAAAAAGGTAGGGAAGGGCGAAAATTTTTATCTCATTTTCTCCTCCAACTTCAAAATCATCCGACATCTTTGTTTTAATTTATTATTATTATTTATTTTTTCGTGACCTTTCCAACGTGATGACGTAATACGTGGCACATCTCAGAGATGGTACAAGATGGGCATTTGTGGTTAAAAAGTATATATATATATATGTATATATATATATATATATATATATATATATATATATATATATATATTTATTTATTTTTTGGCCGATCGTTTCGCTAGATAAGACCCGTATTTCTCGACTGGGATCGTGTCGAGACTTTGCAGCTGCATTGAGACGGACATTTGAACCTTCTCTGAACATTGGAATTGTTGGTTGCCATTGAAGTCTGCAGCTGACCTTCAACGAACACATTAAATATATTTGCAAAACCTCCTATTACCATCTTCGAAATATCTCTAAACTACGTCCTCTTTTAACTCTTCAGGATGCAGAGAAACTTGTCCATGCTTTTATTTCCACCAGGTTGGATTATTGCAACGGACTCTTCATTGGGACTTCTGTCAGAAACATGCAGAAGCTACAATACATCCAAAATAGCACTGCCAGAGTCCTCATGAGAGTCCGAAAATTTGATCACATAACTCCCATCTTACACTCACTCCACTGGCTCCCTGTTTCATTCCGGATCGACTTCAAAATTCTGCTGTACACACACAAATGTATTACTGGACATGCACCATCTTATCTACAAGAACTCATCACCTTGAAATCCTCTTCCCGCACTCTCAGATCATCAGGCCACCTACTTCTTCAGGTCCCGACCACTAGACTTCGTACTATGGGGGACCGAGCTTTCTGTTCAGCTGCACCGCGGCTTTGGAATCAGCTCCCGAGTGAGCTGAGAGAAGTACCCAGCTTGGACACTTTCAAGGCAGAACTGAAGACTTTTTTATTTAGAAAGGCCTTTATGTGCTGATTGTTTTATTGTTTTTTATGGTTTTTAGTATTCTGTAGTTATTATTGTTGTTCTTTTGTGTAGCACTTTGAGATTCTTCGGAATGAAAAGTGCGTTATAAATAAAATTGATTATTATAAATCCTGGAATGTTTTCCTCAAAAACCTTAATTTCTTTTCGACTGAAGAAAGAAAGACATGGATATCTTGGATGACATCGGGGAGAGTAAATTATCTGCAGAAAGTGTTTTGAAAGTGAACTAATCCTTTAACCCTAACCCTACCAGTCTACTAATACTCTACTAACTCAGTATTGTGTTGACATACAGTTGCAAAGTTATAGTTAGTAGAATGTCTAAAGTGGACTATCGAAGTAAAGTTTAACCGAGTCAATAACCTATCACTAGCCTGGTTAAAACCAGACCCTTCTCAGTTGAAACTGAGTGTAGGGTCTGGCGAAGCTATGTAGACAAATCATTTCCAAAGGGGCGTCACCAACCGACGTAGCTCAAATTTCTCTGGGCACAATTGGATAGTCATAAAACCAATCAGATCGATGAAGGAGATGAAGTATGCTTCGAGTATTGTTCTTTGCTCCGGTTTTAACGAAAACGTACTCGGTTACTAACGTAACCTCTGTTCTCTCTAGAGAGGGAACGAGTATTGCGTAAGCTAGCTTACGCTGCGGGAAAGTCTCCTTTCTCGAGATACTGAAGCCAAAAATTATCCTTAATTTTTTTAAACTTTGTCAACGCAGTGCGGCAGCCTGCAGACCTAGGGCAAGCGAATCGCGTGCCCATTGGCTGCCCTGCGGCAACTGCAGCAGCCTATGGCTGAGCCTTGCGCGTGACGTCACGTCCAATGAGCGCGCTTGGCGCGCTTAATGCGTCACAGCCCGTCATTAGGGGTGTGGCTTAGCGTATATAAGCAAGGAACAGAGGCTGCTTCACTGGTTTCTGTCGCATGAAGCGAAATGAGCTCGTGGCGAGAGCACGGCGGGTTACGCAATACTCGTTCCCTCTCTAGAGAGAACAGAGGTTACGTTAGTAACCGAGTACGTTCTCTTACGAGAGGTTCTCTCGTATTGCGTAAGCTAGCTTACGCTGCGGGAACACCCTTGTCAACGCCGTGCGCGCGCCCAGCATCCTGAATGAATCCCATGGGGGGGGGCCCAGGGAACGCGAAGCGGAGCTGGGCGACCAAGATACCACAGTACACAAGCACATAATATGGGGCAGGGAGCGGCACAGCCGGTCCAACTAACACTTCCCACATAGTGTAGCTCAACCAGTAGAGCTAAATCCACAACATAGCCCGCGCACAGACAGTGGGCTGGCTTACGCGAGACCTAGACTGATAGCACTTTGGCCTGCAAAGCGGGGACTTCCAGGTTGTAAAACCTAACAAATGTGGAGGGGGAGGCCCAGCCTGCCGCCGCACAAATGTCATGAATGGGAATCCCACTGGACCACGCCCACGATGAGGCCATGCCTCTGGTGGAGTGTGCCCGAATGCCCAAAGGGCACTGCAGGTTTTTAGATGCGTAAGCAGCTGCGATAGCGTCAACTATCCATCTGGACAGGGTGTGTTTCGAGGCGGCGAGACCCTTGGTGCGCCCACCAAACGAAACAAAGAGCTGCTCTGAACGCCTGAAGGCGGCGGAGCGTGAAATATAGCTTTTTAGCGCTCTAACTGGGCAGAGGAGATTACTATCCGCTTCGCAGCCATCATTTGGCAGGGCTGACAGGGAAATGACCTGCGCTCTGAAGGGAGTGCCCAGAATTTTGGGGACGTACCCATGCCTCGGTCTGAGAATAACTTTAGAGTTATTGGGTCCGAACTCGAGGCACGCAGCGTTAGTGGATAACGCGTGAAGGTCTCCCACACGTTTTACTGAAGACAGAGCTATCAGAAAAACGGTTTTGAGCGTGAGGTATTTCATATCCACAGTCTCTAAGGGTTCAAAGGGATGTGCTTTCAGTGCGTCTAAGACCAGTGAAAGATCCCACATAGGAACCGACGGGGGTCGCGGGGGGTTCATCCTCCTCGCTCCTCTAAGGAAGCGGATGACAAACTCGTTCCTTCCTAATGCGCGGCCCGGCTCTGAGACAGAGAGCGCTGAAATAGCCGCGACATAGACTTTGAGCGTGGAGGGGGACCTGCCCGCGTCCAGTAGCTCTTGAAGGAAGCACAAAACGTGTGAGACCCCACATGTCTGTGGATTAAGCCCTTTGGCAGTGCACCATTTGTTAAACACCGACCATTTAGACGTGTAGAGCCGCCTCGTGGAGGGGGCTCTAGCTTGTATGATCGTATTCATCACCCCTTCTGGTAGATCAGCGTGTAATTGTTGAGGCTCCACGCATGCAGAGACCAGTGCTCTGGATGGGGATGCCAAATCGAGCCGTGGGCTTGAGAGAGAAGGTCTCTCCGCACCGGAATCGGCCAGGGGGCTGAGTCTGCCAATTGTATGAGTTCCGGGAACCAAGCTTGGTTCTCCCAGAACGGGGCTATGAGGAGCACTGTGTGGCGCGCTTTCCTGACTCTCTCGATGACCTGAGGCAGCAGAGAGACTGGTGGAAACGCATATAGCGGGCCGCTGGGCCATGTCTGGGCCAGCGCGTCCTCGCTCTTTGAAAAGAACACTGGGCAGTGGGCGTTGTCTTTTGACGCAAAGAGGTCGACTTTCGCTCTGCCAAAGCGGCGCCACAGCGACTGGACTGTTTGGGGGTGTAGAGACCACTCCCCAGGGGGAACGTTGTCCCTGGACAGTCTGTCGGGGCCCTCGTTCAGATGGCCAGGCACATGCGATGCTCTCAGAGAGCGCAGAGAGTGCTGAGCCCATACGAGGAGGCGTTCCGTCAGGGCGCAGAGTTGCTTTGATCTGACACCGCCCTGGCGGTTCACATAGGCCACTACTGAAGTGTTGTCCGTGCGGACTAGAACATGGTGACCATGGAGGAATGGGAGGAAGTGCATGAGCGCTTTCTCGACCGCGAGCATCTCTAGACAGTTTATGTGTAGGAGATTCTCCTGGTCTGACCAGTGGCCATAGACCGGTCTGCCTTCGAAGAGCGCTCCCCAACCTAGGTTGGATGCGTCTGTTGAGACAACTTTCCGGTGTGAAACCACTCCCATAGTCACTCCAGTGTGATACCATTCGGCTGCTAGCCAGGGCTGCAGGGCTGAGACACAGACCTGAGTCACTCTGATTAGCGAGCCGCCGGTCGCCCAGGCTCGATGGGAAACGCGCGCTTTCAGCCAGCGTTGAAGCGGGCGCATGCGCAGTAAACCCAGCTGAAGCACTGCTGCAGCTGAGGCCATATGCCCCAGAATGCGCTGAAATGCTTTCAGGGGAACCTGTGTGCCTTCTTTGAAGGATGCGGCGAGGCGCTGAATGCGGCGCGCGCGCTGCTCCGACAATCTGGCCGTCATTGCCACCGAGTCCAGTTCTATTCCGAGAAAGGAAATTGACTGCCGGGGCGAGAGCGAGCTCTTGGTCCAGTTGACCGCTAGACCCAGACCCTCCAGGTGGTCGAGTAGCGCTGTTCTGTGAGACACAAGTTCTGTCTCTGACTGCGCTAGAACGAGCCAATCGTCCAGATAGTTCAGAATTCGCATTCCCTGACTCCTCAGGGGAGCGAGAGCCGTGTCCATGCATTTCGTAAATGTACGGGGTGCTAAAGACAGGCCGAACGGCAGGACTGTGTATTGATAAGCTCGACCGTCGAAGGCGAATCTCAAGAATGGCCTGTGACGGGGAGTTATTTGGATCTGGAAATACGCGTCTTTCAGATCGAGAGAGATAAACCAGTCTCCTGGGCGAACTTGCGCAAGGATCTGTCTGGTTGTAATCATCCTGAACGGCCGTCTCATGAGAGCCTTGTTCAGATGTCTCAGATCTAAAATAGGTCTTAATGCTCCGTCCTTCTTGGGAACGAGGAAGTAACGGCTGTAAAAGCCTGACTCGCTCGAGGAAGGATGAACTTGTTCTATGGCCCCTTTTCGCAGCAGCTTTGCTATTTCTGCTTGAAGCAGGTGCGCTGTCTCCAAACTCACTTTCGTTTCCGTCTGCGCTAGAAAGCGCGGAGGGCGACGAGCAAATTGGAGCGAATAGCCGTGTCTTATGGTGTTGAGCACCCATTCTGACGCGCCCTGAATAGCTTCCCATGCTTTTGCATGCATAGCTAGGGGTCGAATGGTCTCTGGGTTCAGATCGCCGCGTTGCGCGGGGTGGGGAACCTGTATCAGAGAGGGTGGGGCGGCGCGCGCGCCGCCGATGCTCGGACACGAGGGCAGAAGAACAGGGCTGGCCGACTGTGCAGATTTTAGAAGCTCGATCTCGGACGATGGAGCGTGAGCTGCTGTCAAATAACCCAGGCGCGAGAGCGGCGTGGGGATAATGGTGTCTGAAAGTGGGTGCGCGTGCTCGTGAGCTGGCGCGGGATTTGCACTTATGACACGGCCAGTGTTTGGGAGCTTTATGAGGTTTGCAGCCTGTCTGGCAGAGCTGGTAGTGGGCAGGTGTGAGCACAATGCTGTGGGCACATTTTCTGCACTTGATGCTCGAGCGGAAAGTTTCCGCTTTAAGAGATAGCGTTCTGGACGCGTTGCCATGGGAACCTGGTCTGTGTGAGGCAGTGAATACACGGGAGTGGGCACTTTTCCTACACTTAATATCCCTGCGGCTTGGGCCGTAGCAACTTGAGGTAACTGAGTGACAGAGCGAGCAGCGAGTAGGTGTGGGCACGGAAGTGTGGGCACATTTCCTACATTTAGTACTCGAGCGGTGTGAGGCCGCTTTATGAGAGATCGCTCTGGGCGCGTTACCATGGGGATTGTACATGTGTGAAGCAGTGAACACGTGGGTGTGGGCACATTTTCTACACTTAAAGCACTTATACTCTTTTTGAGATTTATCTGAGTCGCCGTGAAAACGGCGTTTGTGTGCAGGCGAGCGAGTGTCATTACTGGCTCG
Source organism: Leuciscus leuciscus (assembly GCF_965113295.1). NCBI lineage: Eukaryota > Metazoa > Chordata > Actinopteri > Cypriniformes > Leuciscidae > Leuciscus > Leuciscus leuciscus. Next base: position 9,113,127 of record NC_138730.1, read on the forward strand.
TTGGCTGCGGTGTGTGCTGCTGCAGTAGCCTGAACATAGGGGACTGACAGAGCTGTGCGTTTCGATGGCGGTCCGGCCGTAGCGGGACCCAACCATCTTTTCCTCCTTGCGGATGCTAGGAGGACTTCGCGGGCTCAGGCTTCAAAGCGATCTTGGGCCGCGGGCCCCGTGGGGGCGGCGGTCTGTGACGGCTGGTCGAGCGTGACCTGGGGCGACTGCCCTGGCGTCGCTGCGAAGCGCTGGGAGGCCTGGAAGAGCGCTGGTTAGAGCTGCGCACAGGAGGCTGAGTTTGAGGGCGGCCTGTGGCTGGGCTCGAACGGCGGGGCAGGAAAAGGTTCATCGCCTGTGACGCCTTCTGAACTTCGGAGAACCGATCCACGATTCCGCTGACCGCAGGGCCAAAGAGGCCGGTGGGCGAAAGTGGTGCGTTCAGGAAAACGGCGCGCTCTGAGTCACTCATGTCAGCGAGAGTCAGCCAGAGGTGTCTGTCGATGACGGTGAGCGCGGCCATGGATCTGCCGATGGCTTGAGCAGCGGTCTTGGTGGCGCGTAGCGCAAGATCCGTAGCGCTGCGCAGATCAGTTAGGGCGGACGGACCCGAGCCCTTCTCATCCAGCTCACGGAGGAGGTCGGCTTGAAGGATCTGAAGGACGGCCATTGAGTGCAGGGCGGAAGCAGCCTGGCCGGAGGCGGCGAAAGCGCGGCCGGCGAGAGCTGAGGTGGTCCTGCAGGCTTTAGACGGCAGGGCAGACTTTGAGCGCCATCTAGCAGACGGCGGGCAAAGGTGCGTTGCCACAGCTTCCTCAACGGCGGGGATAGCGTTATAGCCGTTCTCGGCGGCTCTGTCCACCTGAGAGAGAGCCGAGGAGACTGGTGAGCGGAGTCTGGTGGAGAACGGAGCGTTCCAGGATTTAGAAAGCTCGGTGTGGAGCTCAGGCAGGAAGGGTGCTGACCTAGAGGCAGGCGCAGGGCGGCGGCTAGGTAGAAAGCACCCGTCCAGGCGATTGGGCTCCGGCTCCTTAGGTGGGGACCAATCCAGTCCCATTCTCTCGACCGCTTGAGTGAGGAGGCGGAGAAGCTCCGCGTCAACACTGGCACGTGACCTGGTAGACTCCAAAGTCGAGGGGGCGGAGCGGTGAGAGCCCGACCAGTCCTCGCTGTCAGACGCGAGCAGAGAGCAGCTGTCAGCGGCATCATCTGCATCATCCCCCAGGACGACGGCAGTGCGGGCAGAGGCCGGCAGCTGCGCGTCGGTGAAGGGTGGGGGGGAAGGAGAGAGCGAGACTCGCGGGAGAGGTTCCGGCGAGCGCTCAGCTGTAGCGTCCAGTTCCGGCGGCCTTTGGGAGCGACGTTTCTTCTTACGTGGCCCAGAAGAAGTGGCCGGAGAAGGTGGAGGTTCCTCGAATTTAGCGAGTCGAGCCCGTAGGGTCGACATCGGTAACTCCTCACACTGATCGCAGCCGCCCTCGGAGAGAGCGCGGGCTGCGTGGTCGAAGCCCAGGCAGAGAGTGCACAGCACGTGGCAGTCTCCGTCGCTGAGCGCGGCTCTGCACGAGCCACAGGATGAGCGAGGCATTTGCAACAACGCCTCGCGCTCTTTTAGATGCAGGTGTGTCGCGGCGGACACACAAACACACAACACAGAGCAAAGAAAGGATATGTATGCCGGATGGCGCAGCAGGCAGGGAAGGCTGAAGGCGGCGAGCGGCCGGCGTCCTCAGGCTGAAATCCTCGGCGTGCTGGTCGCTTGATTCGACGGCGGCTTCCTCGAAGATCAGCGATGCGAAGAGCTTCGCTGAAGAGACAGAAATCAGTGAAGCAGCCTCTGTTCCTTGCTTATATACGCTAAGCCACACCCCTAATGACGGGCTGTGACGCATTAAGCGCGCCAAGCGCGCTCATTGGACGTGACGTCACGCGCAAGGCTCAGCCATAGGCTGCTGCAGTTGCCGCAGGGCAGCCAATGGGCACGCGATTCGCTTGCCCTAGGTCTGCAGGCTGCCGCACTGCGTTGACAAAGTTTAAAAAAATTAAGGATAATTTTTGGCTTCAGTATCTCGAGAAAGGAGACTTTCCCGCAGCGTAAGCTAGCTTACGCAATACGAGAGAACCTCTCGTAAGAGAACGGTAAGTTTAAATCGCTCAAAACAGACGCGATAACTGATTCGTTTATATACTGTCTATGATTCGAACGAGTGATGTTCCACGGCGGCATCCATCTTTGTAATGAAATCTCCTTCAGCTGAGCTGTCGTCATCATGTACTGTAAATCCCTCCCCAAACGTTTCTGATTGGTGCCGCGATTTCGGCGGCACAGAAATGAGTTTGAATGGGCTCTTCTCCAGACTATCCTGGAGAGAGAATTAAAATTCGCCGGAAGTAGTCTGGGTTTTCCCAGGCTAACCTATCACACTAATGTGCTCCCAATATTCCTAAAATGACAGATCTACTTTACATAGCTTGCAGGTGTAATGAAGTGTTAAAAACATGATTACTTGCATTAATTATGTAAAAGATATTAAACCCTGGTGATGGTGTGTGATGGGGATTGGTTGACGTGTGTGATAACTGAACAGATGTATCTTCAGTGTGTGGACACAGGCGTCTGACTCCACTTCAAAGCCCTTTTCACACAACTCTTCACTCTTCCTATCCTCTCTTTCTCTCCCAGATCTCTTGTATCTTCTGATCTGCCTTCTCCTTCTCTCTATATGCAGTTCTGAGTGGTTATACTTGTTTTCTCTCATAAGTTTGCTCTTTTCAGTCTCCCTGAGCTCCACATCAACACGTCCTTTCAGAAATTAGGTATTATTCATTTTTATTAAATATGTATGTCGGGAGCTACATGAAAGCCCAATTTGTTAGTATCGAGAAAAAATCTGGATTCATTAGAAGAACATATTAAACCAAAAAACACAATTGATACATAAGTAAAACATTTGCCTGAGAAGTGTAAACTCTGGGACTGTTTGAGTGTCCCGACCAACACTGGCTCAACCAATGGCACGAGACTGGGGCGGGACTATCTGTTTGACTGACCAATGGCGGATAAGAGGAGTGAAATGAAAAACAAAATATCCAATAAATATCCAATAAATAAATTAATCAGCTATACAGATACAACTTTGACCAATGCTTCTATTCTGTTTGATAGATACAAACTCCTTTGCACCTTTAAATTTATTAAAAATAGATATAAAATATACTCCCCAAACACTTTTTTAGGTAGACCTTTCTAGTACCAGCTTGGACCCCCTTTTGCCTTCACAACTGCCTTAATTCTTCATGGCACAGATTCAACGAGGAGCCGGAAACATTCCTCAGAGATTTTGGTCCATAAAAGCTTTTCCCATTCCAACAACCATGCCATATTCAAGCTCAGTTTGAACTCCAGCACAGTTTCTGCCATGTGATTGGCTGATATTTGCGTAAACGAGCAGTTGAACAGGCGTGACCGATAAATCAGTCAGTGAAGGAGATTTTCATAAAAATAGATATTATTAAAAGAATGGTTGACCTGGTTATGGTGTTTCATATTATCACCATTATGCAGGCTGACAAAATGTGCTATTTTGCTATTTTGAAAGATCTACATAATATTAACAACATTACCAAATTGCGTTGAGTAATGTGTTTTAGATTCAACAAAATTATTCTGTCAATGATTATGCCGTCATTAGATCGACCTCTTAACCAGTGGCTTAAAGACAGTAGCTAAACACTCCCCACGCTAAATATTCACAGGGTGCAGGAGTTTAACAGGTGAAAGTAATGGATTAACATCCAACACAAGAAGAGTGTGTGCCGTGAGTTTCTCAGCTGTTCAGCGGCCTGAAGTGCAGATCAAAACATTTTAGCTGAGTTATCAAAACAAAGGTGTACTTATCAGGAATGTCAATGAAGAGAAATGGGCCTCAGTCCTCCTCAGACTGGCCCTTCTCTCCATCACACCCTGAGCTCCTCTGTTTGGCCAGATTTACAGCTCGTCGTGTGTGTGCACAGGTTCATGAGCTCCATCAGATGTGTGAACTCCCAGCGAGATGCTTTGAAGCAGTCAGTCTGCTGGAGTGAATCCATAAATCCAACACATTTACGTTGGAGGGCTCAAGCCTCTTTACATGGAAGGCTAATTGCTGAACTTTGCCATGACGGCATTCATCACGCCTACCCATTTACAAAAAAACCTATGGCTGTTTTACGATCTTAAAGCTGCGGTAAAGCTGTAAAAATGACTATGATGGCTTCAAACCAATTTAATTAATCACATTTATTATAAAACAATAAAATCCACTTCCATTAATATATTACCTTATATTTTGTGAATGTATTAACATTTGCACGACTCTAACGTTTTTTTTCAAAAGGGTTTAACCTTTTAGAGCACGCTGACATTGTATGTCTCGTAAAATACACAAAATGTTTAAACATGACATAGATCTGTGGCTCATCATGAAGCACATACATGTTCACACAAACACCAGATGAGCTGTTTGTGTGTCGCCAGTGGGAAGAATGTGAAGTTTAGTTTTGATGAGGTTATGTTTTGCCCTCGCTATGAACTCATGGTTCCTCACCTCTGTGGTTCATCAACACTCGCCTGTATACGTTTATTTTACTCTCTTTATTGTCCTGTCACTTATTCAGCATATGATTAAGAAGTAGACCTGTCTGTCTGTAATACATAAAATATATATCATAATGTAATAAACACCTTTTACAATTTTATCATCAAGCCCTACTGTTTTTCAGCCCTTCCCATTCAGAGACACTTTTCACCCTCCAGTCAGTTCGTCATGGATACAATTATGGATCCCCTAAAGGAACATGGTGGTGGAAAAAAATATGATATGGGAGGAAATATAATAAGTCAATGCTTATGCGTTCTCTCGCAAATGTTTTGTGTTTCCCTGAGAAACTGTGCATTCACTCATAAAACGTTTTGCGTTTCCCTGAGAAACTTTGCGTTCGCTGGCAAATCCTTTGCGTTTCCCTGAGAAACTTTGCGTTCGCTGGCAAATCCTTTGCGTTTCCCTGAGAAACTTTTCGTGCAAATCCTTTGCGTTTCCCTGAGAAACTTTGCGTTCGCTGGCAAATCCTTTGCGTTTACCTGAGAAACTTTGCGTTCGCTCCCTGAGAAACATTGCGTTCGCTCCCTGAGAAACTTTGCGTTCGCTTGCAAATCCTTTGCGTTTCCCTGAGAAACTTTGCGTTCGCTGGCAAATCCTTTGCGTTTCCCTGAGAAACTTTTCGTGCAAATCCTTTGCGTTTCCCTGAGAAACTTTTCGTGCAAATCCTTTGCGTTTCCCTGAGAAACTTTGCGTTCGCTCCCTGAGAAACTTTGCGTTCGCTCCCTGAGAAACTTTGCGTTCGCTTGCAAATCCTTTGCGTTTCCCTGAGAAACTTTGCGTTTTCTTGCAAATACTTTGCGTTTTCTTGCAAATACTTTGCGTTTCCTTGAGAAACTTTGCATTTCCCTGAGAAACTTTGCGTTCACTTGCAAATCCTTTGCGTTTCCTTGAGAAACTTTGCGTTTTCTTGCAAATCCTTTGCGTTTATCTGTGGAACGCAAAACATTTGGGAGAAGAAAAAAAAACGCAAAAGGAATGACAAATAATTTTTCCTCCATCTCATTTTTTTTCCCTTCACCATATGCATTTAGGGGCTCCATATAAAAGTTCCAACTTTCTTTTCCCTTGTAAAAATTCCAATATCACGTTAAGAAAAACAATGTAATTAATTTTGACATTGCATTTTACATTGCTTCTTGCATGTTTCACGGCACGATCAAAGTAAAATGTCCAGTGCGTGGCATTTTTCCAAAAACAGATGAACGTGAATCTGGGAAGATTTTCTTATGCTGGTTGTTTTTTGTGTATTGCGACAGTTTGGAAATTAAAGGTACAGTGAGTGCTGCTCAAAGATTAATGCTCTGCTGTTTTTAAAAATAATGTACCACTTACCCTAAACCTAACTGATAGTGTTAACAGAAGCAAAACATCAGGTAAAAACATGTTTGCTGAAACAAAATGTAATTTTTGCTTGTCTCTATAAGTCTTGGAGGTCTTTTATAGTGACTTGTATTTCATAAGTGCAATGCTGTACCAGGAGAGCTAACAAGCAAGTTTACTACGCAAGAAAAGCCAAATATACAGAGATGCTTATGTGATGTAAACCTCAAAATGTGATAGTTTACAAATCAAGGACTATGGTAAATATAGTATTGTGAGTATAGTATTTTTCCAACCTAGTCTCATTAGAAAACATACTAGTTGGCGATTTTGTGTGAATTTGTATGATCTGATTTGAATGAGAAAAATAAAAATAAAAAAGGCTGATCATATGAAAAAGAACAAATGAGATACTGATTCATCGAAAAATAAAACAGATACGAACTGCCATGAGATGTGTGCAAAAATTAAAGCCTCTACTACATGAAAGTTTACTTGAATTAAATCACATTATTCTATATATGATTAATAAAATGAAAATATGCTGTGATTGAATTGTTCAAAAAGGACTTGTTGTTGGGATGTGCGATGAGTAGCTACACCTTCTCAACCCCACTGAAGTGCATTCAAGACTTCAGCTTTCACGTCTTGTAGTTCTTATAAATGCAGCCAGTGTGCTGGAAATAAAATGGCATCAGCGGTTTAATTAGTGTGGAGGGAAGCAAACACAGGTGTGGATGCCTGACTGTGTCCTGTGGCACCTCTGGAAAAAGCCCCGGTCTGTTCCTCCCACCAAACCCGCAGGGAAGTGCGGGCGGCAGCCAGGCTTTGAAGTCCAAGAGCTGCCCGAGACTTCTCCTAGAAAAGAAGCCCTGTTTTGTGGGATGAAAATGTAACGTCCCACATCAAGCGATCACAGCTTCGAGGGGTGTACGATCTGCTTTCAGGTTTGTGTCGGCATTTACTCAGCGTTCCCCAGAAAGCAGCTCTTTCCCAACTTCCGAAGAAACGAGCACTTTAGGTCATGCAGATATTTCTGAATAAGCTAAATGATGTTTCCTGTTCCAATACGCATTAAAAGTCTGAAACCACACACTTCCACCCAGCCGCCTCGCCTGACTGTATAATCCACCGTACTGTACCCTCCTTGTTCATAATACAATTGCAAAGGGAGCACTAAAGGGTATGGGGTCAAAGCATTAAAACTACATTAAGAATCCAAGTGTGACCCAGGAGAGCTTTATATAGCCGTTGAGGATCTGGAAGGTTAAGAAACAGCAGTGTGTCCTTCTCCCGGACAATAACTTCAGTGTGTTTGGGCTGTGGGTATACGGGGCAGATCAGGTGGCCTGAACGCTGCAGCGCTTCCATGTTCCCTCCATCTGTTTTTTCCATCTCAGCACGATCTTCAGATGCTTCAACCGTCAGCCATTCAGAGAGCAGCGTTGAGCTTCAGATCAACTGACAAACTGGAAGACTCCAGGCACTTGTGTTTCCCCCTAGATTTTCTCATTTGTATTTCCTTCCGGAATAATTTACTCTTTTTACATTCTATTTTTAATTCTAATAGATCTAATTTCTAACCTATTAATACCTTTTATCGGTAACACTTTATTTTACAGTGTCATTGTTACATTGTTACATTTACTTATCATAGTAATAACAGTAAATTATGCATAATTATATGCAACTAACCCTCAACCAAACCTATAGTAAGTTAGTAAGTTTTTAATATTACTTAAATATATAATTACACTGTAACAATGATTCCTTGAAAAAAGGGTTACACTTTATTTTAAGGTGTCATTGTTACAGTGTAATTATATATTTAAGTACTGAGTAATATTAAGCAACTACATGTACATACTATAGGATTTGGGTAGGATTAGGTTTTGGTTTAGGCTTATTTGTGTGTAATTATGTATAATTTACTGTTATTACTATGGTAAGTACATGTAACGTCTGTAACAAGGACACTGTAAAATAAAGTGTTACCAAATAAAGTGTGCACTTTATTTTACAGTGTCATTGTTACATTGTTAGATTTACTTACCATAGTAATAACAGTAAGTTATGCATAATTACACGCAACTAACCCTCAACCAAACCCTAACCCTACCCCTATAGTAAGTACATATAGTTTTTAAATATTACTCAATTCTTAAATATATAATTACACTGTAACAATGATACCTTGAAATATAGGGTTACACTTTATTTTAAGGTGTCATTGTTACAGTGTAATTACAGTATATATTTAAGTACAGAGTAATATTATTTAACAACATGTACTTACTATAGTGTTAGGGTAGGATTAGGGTTTGAGGGTTATTTGTGTGTAATTTTGTATAATTCACTGTTATTACTATGGTAAGTACATGTAACATGTAACAAGGACACTGTAAAATAAAGTGTTACAAAATAAAGTGTAACCCACTTTATTTTACAGTGTCATTGTTACAGACGTTACATGTAGTTACTATGTAATAACTATAAATTTAGCATAAAGTGTAACCTTTATTTTTACTCTAATTTCCTGCCAAGTGTTTCTTTTTATTAAATTTTTCAACAAAAAATAATAGATAAATAAAAATTAAAAAACATCCCAAAATGTAATAATAATAAGAACTACTAGTATTATGTTTATTAGATTGCTATATGGTTCAAAATAATTGTGGCAAATATGAGTAGCATGTGCTGTCTGGATTTTAAATAAGTGAGCCAATATTTACAAAACATCTAATAATCATCTAGCATAAGCATAAAAACTCTTTGTTTCAGCAGTTTTCTGGGGATGCTTGTACATTTAATTCATCATTTGAATAGTAAATAAATAGTTTATTGCAGTTGCTGATACTGGTTATGAGGATATATGGAGATATAAAAAAATAGAACATAATATATAAATAAATAACAATAGTAAAATAATTAGACGTTATTCATAATATATAGATGCTATTTACATTTTAAACATTAGTATGTTACACTGTTGTTACATGTTGATTGATCGCAAGGCGCTCATTTTGTCAATAAAACGTTTCTGGTTGCAGTCTAATCAAAATAGAGATCTGAGGTAAAAAAAAAGAAAAGAAAAATAATAAGTGCCTATAATTATTTGTGGTTCATTCCACACACTGAAAATGAGAGGTCAAGTCAAGCGCATTGTGAGGTGAAGTTTACAATGTGTTCTGTTGCATTTACTGCACATTTAGAAAGTCTAGTGGGTTAAAAATACTGTATACGGCAAACATCATACGTTCGTATGTTTTCCAAAAATAGCCGCTGACAAAGAAAACTATTCACCCACATTAAAACATGCGTAAGTCAGTGCAGCATGAGAGCAAGAGAGAGTGTAGCGCTGTTTGAGGTATTTGCTCAGAGAAAAAGAAAAAGAAAAGAAAAAAAAGAAAATAATATTATTGCAGATTACAGTTTCTCAGGTTTAGTAATATTGCTTGAAGCCCAGCAATCTCTGCAGTTGTGTGTGGCCCAGACAGGAAATTAAGAAACCTCCGAAGCTTTGTGCATATTTATATGCGTATTATGTGGGAACATCAAATTTCAACAAAAGCGGAACAGGGTTCAACACGTGTTGGAGTCTTCATGTGAGGCCGGTGTGTGGACAGACGGTTCGCGGGTCCATCAGCCACAGTGAAAGAAAAATCCCCCCTGTCACTTAATAACCGTTTCATTTATTTACTTTTGTCTCACGATTACTTGTTTAGTAAGCGGATCCTCTGGAATACGTGTGGATTGTTCTGACGCCAGCGGTAACGATCCGTGTCACTGGATCTGGATTTAGTACAGGTAAATGTGCCATGAATTGTTAAGACTCATATTTGTCTTGACAGCAGAATGTTACAGTGGACATATTGTTGACCAAGAGCATATTTTGAACAAGACCACTGACATAAAAGCCTGTTTCTAAACTCAAATATATTTTTGTATAAACACATTTAGCAGGAAAAAAACTTTTCAGAATTTGAGTGATTTAAAAGAAACTCGTGTCATGATGTGAAATAAAGAAGGCAGATCAGGTGGTCAATAATAATGATTATTTGAAGTGTAACAGAGACATCTCTCATGTTGGCTTCCACTCTCTCTCACCGTGACTGTCCGGTCTCATTTACACAGATGGTTCTTGTAGTGGAGGATTAGAGAGCATATTTCCCCAACAAGAGAGAATAAAACACCCCGCTTCTTTTTCTAAATTGTATTATTTCTTAATCGAGGTCCTCCACGGAGATGTATATTTATGCAGGAGAGAAAAGACTGCAAGTGTAAATACGCTGGAGTATTGTAATCTCCCGGAGATTAGAGGGATCACTTGTGAAAAAACATCTGAGGTAGGTCCATCATTTCTGAGCGGTGGAGGTTAGAAAGCTCGTTCCTCGGACGCTTGACAACTGTGGTCTTCTCACACTATAGGACAAGTCTTGTAGGTCAAGCTAAATACACTGGTATCTGGTGTACTTACACTGGACAAATCTGGTGGAGAAACTAGTTTCACACAGAAGTTACAGGTAAAAAAAAAGAGGCAAGTAACATTGAATTAAACAATCAAATTCTGAAGTAACAAAAATAAAATATTAATAATAATACTATATTAATAAAAAAATAAAATAAAAATTATAGTGTACGACTTATCTTTTTTTTTTTTTTACAACAATTGAAATAAAAACAGCTTGCTTGTGTCTTGTAAAACTATATATTTTGTATTTTTAGACAGTAAAATAGTCAACGTTTCATTGAAATCAATTATGATTTTTTCATGAAAAACTTTCATTTCATGTATAAAAACGGAAATCAAACCAAAATATATTTCCAATAGAAATGTTTAAATTAAAATTTAAAAGACATTCAGACTTTGTTTTTACATTCAAGTGTTAAAAAACATGAAGTAAATAATTTGTTTCTCATAAAAGTTCCGTGCCTGTGAAATTAGATTATTGTTTAATAATTCAATTAATTTTAAAATTGAATAAAATAAAATGTAAAAAAAAAAAAAATCTCAATTTATTTAAAAAAATTTTTTTTTTACCACTAAAGTATTTGCAAATGCATTTTCTTAAAAGCCAGTGTGATGTGGTTTGTGTCTCTGCATGAGTTGATTATGGTGTTATCTGCAGAAGAAGAGGCAGCGGTCAGTGTGTCCAGTCTGGCTCATAGGTGAGCGCTCTATTCCACAAGTCAGTGGAGATCATGGGAAAGCATGTAAACCTATTAATCACTGTTAATGGTCCATAACCGTGCGCTGGAGCTGCCCTCTGCCTCACACACACACACACACACACACACACACACACACACACACACACACACACACACACACACACACACACACACATAAATACACACAGATGTGGTAACAAACACTCACATGCAGAATGCGCTGTGTCCTCAAATATTGCATTCATTTCTTTCTTTCGTTAATTTGTTTGTTTGTTTTTAAGTAAGCAACATGAATATTGACCTGCTGTCCTCGTTGTCCAAAGTCATTGAACATAATTTATTTTCGACTCAACACATATTTACAAAAAGTTGAACTTTTGAATTAAATCAGCAAAATAAAACAACACAAAACCGTTCCATACTACTATTATGAATCCCACAGACAAGTAGAAATTATGAGACAAAAAATAATAATTTATAAATCATAACAAAGACTGCAAAACAAAAAGCAAGGAAACAAACAAAATGAATACCTTGCTATTTCATAGACTGCATTAACAATTAGAGGGGAAAGTAAGCCTTTATAATAATAATAATAATAATAATAATGATTATAATAATACAACTTTTTAAGATAGTACACCCATACCTCTTTCAGGTCTTGTGGAAAAAGTGTGTGTGTGTGTGTGTGTGTGTGTGTGTGTGTGTGTGTGTGTGTGTGTGTGTGTGTGTGTGTGTGTGTGTGTGTGTGTGTGTGTGTGTTCTTGGTGGGTGTCTTAATGGCCACACAGTGGCCCCACATCTAGGTTAACTGTCTATCCTGAAGGATAATAATGTGGTGCCGAAAAAAGAGGCGGCTAAATTGTTGCGTTGGTGAAGTTCTCACAGTCGCCCCATCTAGCAGAGGTTGAGGAGGTGAACCGTGCTCGCTTAAAGAGATCCTCCTACACGCTGCTGGCAGGTCACTGACAGAGGAGAGAGAGAGAGAGAGAGAGAGAGAGAGAGAGAGAGAGAGAGAGAGAGAGAGAGAGAGAGAGAGAGAGAGAGAGAGAGAGCTATTCCAGTGACATATAAAGCATGAACTAAACTCATTTTATGGGGGTGAGTAATAACAACATGATTCACTAGTTCCACATAATATCTATACGAAGAGTGTTTTCTCTTAGTGAAGTGGACATTATTTCACTCAAAAACAAAAATCATCTACTAAAACATAAAGGCGATATCTAACAGAATATCCAGGATGCTCTTTTTCCAGAAAAAGTTTGATTCACAAAATCTGATGTGACATGATGTGACAACAGCCAGGTAAAGCGACCGAATGCACACTTAAGTCATGATAAAGTGTTTGATAAAGTCAGTTTTTAGGAAAAGTTCAGATACAATTGCCCGTTTTATTGTATTAATCATTTGTGGTGTTGCTTTAGTGGTGAAGTGTGCAAATTCTTTGTCACTTTTGAACAAAATAGTAAATTGTAGAATATTCAACAGGTTTCCTGAACAATGTCAAGGTTAATCTGCCAATGTTCAGACGAATAGGTAGTCCTGCAAACTCATGCCACTATTTGAGTCAGAAACTGAAATGTCAGACTGCTCAAACAAACAGATCGACCTTAAAGTCACTGTATTAAGGTGCGATCACATTTACCTTTGTACGGCGGGATTCTGTGGGCTTATTTCAGTCAAGTCAATAGGAATCCACACGATTGGGAATTTCATGTGACATTTCGGGTTACATAATGGATTCAAGTTGAACTTTTAACATGCAAACTCGCTGGGGTTTACCAGTATAAAGTCGCTTGGTTTGGAAGTGACCACTGAGTAAGCAATGCTTCATGCATCGCTACACTATTGACAATGAACAATGGATCACATTTACCCACCAAATTTTACCGAAGATTCACTAATGTGACGGAGCCACATTTGGAGGAAATATATCTAGAAATGTCTTATAATTGTCTCTGCACATTAGGGTGGGATGGAAGAATGTATTTTAACATTGAAAAATGACCCCTATCACCTAGAAGAATGTAATGAAAAGTCCCCATATACAAAATGACTTACATAGACAAATATTCGTTGAGACTGCAGATTAAGAGTACGTTTACACGACAATGATATGCTTAAAACGGAGAAGTTTTTCCTTTGAGTTTTCCGCGTACAGACGACACCATTGTCAAAACGTTCCCCATTCACACGGATCCGCAAAAACGACCAAAAACGCTGTATTCTGCTGCCAGGCCGGTAGATGGCGATGAAACACTATAGACTGAACACGTAATACGCATGTGCATCAAGTCATCGTCTTCAGAGATTCACGTTTTTGTTGTTCACACGGAGACCGTTTTCAAAAACTTGCACTTTGAAACCCGTTTTCAAACGTTTGCATTTCAAACACCCAAAACGCCATCGTCGTGTAAATGAACGACCAAAACGCATAAAAAGTTGTAAACGGTGTCGTGTAAGCAAGCCCCTAGATGTGAACATGCCAGAATATCTGAAGACTCCTCTCATTGCACAGTAACTCCTCTACGGTTGCCATCAGTGAGCCACGACAGACAGCTGTTATTGTTTCATGTGTCCCGTCAGGTTGTCTCATATTCACTCGACGACACGCCAGACTACTGTGAACATGGCTTCCAGCACAGCTGTAGCGCTACCGTCACATGTCTGTCCTCTCAGACACTAGCCCGTATTTTTGGCAAGCCTTTATTTGTGACCCCGGGTATTCTTTACCCTTGCCCTTTGGCAGGTGAGAACTCGGTAGCCAGCGTAAAGAGGTCACGAGAGAGTTGCTACATGAGTGGCTATATGAGACCCGACTACAGCACATGGCCCTGTTGAAGAGCTGAAGAATGAGATTACAGGGCCGTAAATCAGATCGGATAATCTCCACCCTGACACTACAAGGATTCTGGATGGTGCAACTGCAAGAGTGGCGTCATGCAACCGATGCGATTTACATGCCACGACACGGGATGTGGTGTTCGGGCTGTGAGCGGAAGAATGTGAGGGCGGATACCTACAGTATGCCTTACCCAAACAAATCTGTAATAAAGATCCGCACCCCACCTGTCCAGAGGAGGGATGGCACTGTCCGAGAGAGCAGTATGTCAATCTGTTGAATCAGAAATATATCATGCAGAAAATCTGTTGGCTGATCAGTTGTGTGTCTAAAATTAATACTGTATGATGTGAAACATGATTAAACAATATTAAAATATGAGTGACATTTGCCCATGAAGAACTTGGTACTGGTGTGTTGCAAATGAGCTGTCAGCAGTTTTTGGTGCACTGATATGCAGTTTCTAGGTCAAAAGTAAAGTCTCTATGGTATTCTTGTCTCTGGATTCGTTTTACTTATTATTATATTGCACTCCAGGTGAAAATTGTAATTCGAATTGCTTAGAAAATCACTTCCAATATCTCAAACTGTGTGGGATGTATGAAACACAGGATTAGTAGTGCTCGTCTTAACAAACATTACATCATAAAATGTCCATGTTATAATGTTAATCTGCCCCAATCATTGTATTATGTTGTTTGAAATATATGTTGTAATAACAATGTAATATGATTGTAATAACATTGTTATTAATAGAATACTTCACCGTATCATGCATCATGAAATGTGTAAAAATGTCATGATGCAAAAAAAGTTATATTTGCATCATGAAATGTGATTACAATCATCATTTATATAGTTTGGCAGTCTGTGCTATCAAAATCTTTTCAAATTGGTTATCTATGTTGCGGAGAATATTTTAATTTGCAAATTAAGATCTTTATTTGCTTTGCCTTGCTCAATTTAAATGTCATTCCAGCCACGATAACACGCTCTCTGGCATTTTGTTATTGCTCCTTGTGTTCGAGGGTCCCCGTGGGATGGAGCTAACCTAATAGAAATCAGAATGAAAGAGTTAACCTCGCTGCCCTGCCCTGGTCAACCCATCCCCTCCGTTTGCCCGCCCGCCCTCCTTTTCATCTTCGCAATGAGGGAGGGACGAGGAAGAGGAGGACAGGAATCCTGTCTTGTGTTTCTAATATCTTTATGAAGAAATCCCTCCGGGCCAGGAACGTCTTGGGTGTTCTGAGAAAACGCTCCTGCCTCGGGAATATCTGACAGTTTCCCGGCAAAGAGAGAGAGAGAGAGAGAGAGAGAGAAGGCTAAAGAAAACCCTTTCTTTCTCTGGATGTGTCTGTTACTCTCTCCTCCCTGTGGGCGGAGGTAATGAGCTGAAGTGAGCTTGGTGTCTGGTAATGTAATATACACAGCGCCCATGTCAGGTCTGGATCCAATAATGTGTCATTTAGCTTGTCTGGAACAGATTGGCCTGCCGTGATGGGGTTGAACTCTTGCCCGGCTGAGAAGTTCTCTACACCCCAAATCCCTACTGGCACCCCACCCCGTCACCCTTACCCTAACCTCGGCACGTAACCCCGACCCTCCAGCCTGACAGAGGTGAACGTCGCCCGTTTAGCCACAAGCGTAAAGTTCCCACCGCACGTTGTTTTCGGTGAGCCCCCTCCGAGGTCTGGTTTGCATTTGCGGAGCATTCAAAGACACCCGCTACCAACAGGTGCACACGTGTTTATGGTGAAAGTGGGCTGAGTGGATATTAGCAATAATAAACAGCCCGGTGTCAGTCTAGCATGCTAGCTTTGTTTTTAAATGGATTGGAGAGATAACGTTTTTTGGACATTGCAAATTGATGCTCATGAAACAAGGTTTAAAACGAACCGCTCGTACACATGGTTTTGACTGCTTTATTGCCAAATGTATTTGAGTCATATGTGTTCATTCCGAATTGAAGAGCTGTTCGAAGTTACAAGCGTGTCAATCCTAATTTCCGTGCTGCCGTTGTAACACATGCATTGTATTAGGGAGAAGAGTGATACTCTCCACATGTGTGACTGCTACAAGCTGATTTTATTTTTACATGTACTGTATGACATTTGTTATATTGTCAAATAACCCATGCCTCGCGATAAAAAGAAGCTGAACGCTTGGAGTGTTTTGTCGGCTTTGGCGTATTCAGATGTTAGCTGCGATGGCAAAATTGATCAAATTCTTAAGTATATCCCTATATATAACATTTAATCCAAAATTGAATATTCTATCATTATTTACTCACCTTCATGTTGTACGAAACCTGTATTACTTTTTTTCTGTGGAATACAAAAGATGTTGAAGAATGTGCAAGCTGCTGATGGTGAGCAGAGACTTTCAAGCTCCAAAAAGAGACAAGTATACAACAGATTAAGATAGCTTTCATTTCCTGAAATCTTGCCTTCTGCTGTAACTCTCAAATCTCATTCAAGCATTTGCATATTCGAACAGCGTCAGGCTTGACATCAGCTACGGCATACCTCACTGAATCTGACGTCATTGCATTATACCCAAATCCAAAGTCCTTAATCT
Source organism: Leuciscus leuciscus (assembly GCF_965113295.1). Classification (NCBI taxonomy): domain Eukaryota; kingdom Metazoa; phylum Chordata; class Actinopteri; order Cypriniformes; family Leuciscidae; genus Leuciscus; species Leuciscus leuciscus. The sequence continues at coordinate 9,129,669 of NC_138730.1, forward strand.
AACGCTTGATAGAGTTGTACAATGTTCAAGATTCGTAAAAGTTGTTCTTTTCGTCTGGTTCATATCAGTTGTGGTTTGAACAATGCAGAGGTGTCCAAACCTGCTCATGAAGGGCCACTGTCCTGCAGAGTTTGGCTCTAACTTGCCCCAACACACCTGCCTGGACGTTTTTTTGTGAACCGGAAGACCTTGATTAGCTAGTTCAGGTGTGTTTAAGGGGCTGTTTACATGACAATGTTTTCAACTGAAAACGTAAAACTTTGTATGCGTTTTGGCCGTTCGTTTACGCGACATCAGCGTTTTGGGGGCCTGAAAACGCAAACTTTTGAAAACGGGTTTCAAAGTGCAAGTTTTTGAAAACAGTCTCCGTGTAAACAACAAAAACACAAATCTCTAAAGACGATGACGTCATGCACATGCGTATTACGTGTTCAGTCTATAGTGTTTCATCGCCATCTACTGGCCTGGCAGCAGAATACAGCGTTTTTAGTCGTTTTCATGGATCCGTGTGAACGGGGATCGTTTTGAAAATGGTGTCGTCTGTACGCGGAAAACTCAAAAGAAAAACTTCTCCAATATAAATATAAATATATATATATATAGATATACGTGTAAACGTACCCTAAATGGGATTGGATCTGAACTCTGCAGGACAGTGTCCCTCCAGGAACAGGATGTAATCAGTGATCTTCTATTAACAAACTGTAGCACTTGAGTCAGTGCATTACTAGTCTAGGCAACAGTGTTATTGTCATCATTCAGTCTGAATAATCTTTTGTTTTTGAGAGACACAGATAAAGAGACACTAGCCATGAAATGGAGAAAGATGGCACACTTATTTGGCATGTAGAATTTTTTGGGACAGGGGCCGTCTGCTTTAACCCTTTAGAACCTGAAGCTAAAATAGGTGTTTCTCACATAAATAGATTTTTTGACTGTAAAATTCTAAAACAATGTGCTATCTTCATGTGCAAGGTGTCATCTTTTTCAGAAAAAGATAAGCTTTCAACAAATTACAGTTATTGACCATTATTGTGTGTGGTGAGTTTGTAAATAGAATTTAAATAGACAAAAAAAAAAAAACGAGAATAAATTTACTGATTTTTATTTAGAAAAAAAAACAGAAAAAATCATGAACGAAAGAAATTAACACTTTAAAGTTGAAAAATGAACTATAATACATATATACAAGTCTTTTTTTGTGACATTGGGTTGCACAGTCTTCATTTAGGACACTTTTTTTTGTACACGCACACATACAAATGCACGCATTCATAGGCACGCACACTCTCAGAAAAAAAGGTACAAAAGCTGTCACTGAGACAGTACCCTTCAAAAGGGTTCTAATATGTACCAAAATATGATTTATTTGACAAATTCATTTCCTTAAAGGAGAACTCCGGTCAATTTTAACATTGAGCTCATTTTGTTGTAAATTTGGAGTGCTGTCAATACAGAGAACAATGACAAAAATCGGTGTTGCCTACACCGTGTTATCCTCTTTTTAAAATGTGCACCCTGTTGACTTCAATGGGGCATATTTTAAACCTGCTTTTACAAGTGCAAGTTTACATTACAAGTGCACAGGTCATGTGAGTGATTCCTTTAGAGTTAACACAGGTGAATCTGACTGCAGTAGATGTGAAAGATATGAATAAAGTTAATTCGGCCAGCGCTCATACCTGTGTTTACATCCTGTTTTCGGTTGAAGTCCAAAGTAGTCGATTGTCGAGTTCACGCGCATATGTTTAGTTACCTATGATCACGCGCGTGAACTCGACAATCGACTACTTTGGACTTCAACCGAAAACAGGATGTAAATACAGGTATGAGCGCTGGCCGAATTAACTTCATTTTAACGGATGGTGTAGCAATATTGTTGTCCAGGTGGAAATCGGGAGAAATTCGGGAGAAAGGTCGGTCCGGGAGATTTTCGGGAGGGGCTTTGAAATTCGGGAGTCTCCCGGAAAAATCGGGAGGGTTGGCATGTATGCGCGTAGTATCTCTCTGTTCAAATCCTTCCATCCCGCGCTGCTGTCATTTGAAGACGGAAAGCATGACATTACCGTAATAAGCCATATATTGGCGAAAAGCGCATGATGTCTACTTTCAGGAACTATTTGAATTATTTTGATAGTGCAAACGGTTGAAGAGTTACAGTGAAATGATTACAGCTTGGTTGGCTGTGTCGTCGACGACACATCCGGTTTTAAAGGGTTAAGGGGCACATAAATGTGAAGTAGTGTTCAGAGCGATTGCTCGGACAGGAATGTTTTCTCTTCTTTTTCAGCAGTTTCTTCAGCCACACACGCTTTAGGACATGATCTATGAAAGGCACAGGAGTAGTTTGACTGGTGTGCTGTCACTTGTGATTGTCACTGGTGTGTTGTGACATTCTTATATCTATCCCTAAAAGTTACTACCATGAACCGTTTAGGGGTAGAAAGTTTGGGTCATTATTTACTCACCCTCAAGTTGTTTCAAACCTGTATGAACACAAACTAAAATATTTTTAAGAATGTCGGTAACCAAACAGTTGATCGACCCCAGTAATATTTGTTTTCTTCTTACTATGGAAGTCAATGAGGTCCATCAACTGTCTAATACTCAAATGAGAGTTAGTTGACATGTAGTTGCAAAGTTACTTATAGTTAGTATAATGTCTAACGCAGACTATTGAAATAAATTTAAGTCACACTAGATTTTGAGCATGCAAAATCTCTTTGGACACAGCAATAAAAAACGTTGTGATATGACATCACGCTCTGCAGCATCTTTTTAAAAGCATAAATTCAACACGTAACAAATAATAATAAAACTGAAATGTAAAATCCTGCAACGCTGCAGTTTTAAATCTATGTTCTTGTAAGTCAGCGACGATGTCACGCCGTGACTTATTGATCTTCTATTGGTCACTCTGCTTCACGTGACACGAATTCGCAGGTCAGAAATCCCCAAACTTGAACTTTGGAGTGCAGCGAAATGCGAAACTTCTTTGCATGAGCTTGTGTTTTTGCTCTCCCGCATCCGTATGCGTATGAGTGGAAGTCAATGGAAATAAAAAGTCTGGTGTGGCCTTTTTTCCCCTTAAAAAAAACTGTAATAATCAGATAAGAGGTTGTTTTTTGTTGTTGCTGAAGTTAAAGTGAAGAGCCTTCATTCTTAAGAGTGAGCTCAAGAGGTTTGACGAGGCAGAATGAAACAATTTTGTTAATACTATTTCAGTTATCCAGACATTGGCGACCTCATTCTTGTATTGTGGGTATAAATCACAGGTCAGGTAGAATTGCTCAAAATATCGTGTCCAGCTGCAGGTGTTGTTTGCATGCTGGACTCTATACCGCCAGACAATGGCGTTTCTGTGCACATGTGCGGCTCGACCAGACCCAAGTGCAAACAGGGAAGAGAGGGCTATTTTTTGTTCTCTAATCACAGGCAATTTGCTTAGTGCGGTGGAGGCCCTCCGCCGAACATCGTGAGTGAACCCGAAATGAGTAGGATTTATGATGTGCCTGCCAGCTTTCCTTCCCTGGTACAACACACACACACACACACACACACACACTCTCAGAGCGGCCCTAACATGGCTGACCCACAGCTGGCTCTTATTATGGCTCCATACAGTAGCCATTCTTTTTCACGTCCCTCGCGTTCCCTCCGCCCGCCACTCTCTGGCGCTTATTAGAAATGTAACATACTGGATGGGGAGTTTGTTACAGATTTATGTGGCACAGGTGCTCCCTTTAAAACTGTGCAGGGCTAGCATTAGCATGCAGAGCTATAAACATGGCCTCAACCACACTCAAGCCATAAAAAGTTCAGACCCTGGTCGAAAAAAAAAAGCACACCATTAGGTAATTTGATTGGAAATTAAAGGCCAGTGTCGACGTTCCTAGACGTGATTGTGACAAACAGCTCTTAAACATATTAACATTAAAATGACCCATGTAGTGTGAGCATCCACAATTTGGATTTTTAGATTTAAATGACCAGGATTGTAGCAAAAAAACCTACAGAGCAATACAATAATGGGAAATGCCTTCTCAGTGTCCTATACTTGCTCCCAGAATATAAACGGTACGGCGGGCTATTTTTACTCTACATTTATTGCAGCGCTCAGGGATTAGTCCAAACAGGAAATGGGGCACATTAGAGATTTGAATATATAAAATGCAATATTTATAGCGTGCTTGACGTCGATAAGGGTGATATCATGCATCAGAGTGTTATTAAAATGACATCAGGTCTTGGCATAGCCCAGTCAAGTACCAAGGGAACATTTTGACTAGTCGAGGCCATGATAAACAAAATGCCGGCAATCTGTCAGGATTCAGGCTGAGAAAGTCACTGATAGTCAGAGGCTGCTGCATGAACGGGAGGAGGGAAGTCGTGTCATTGAAATAGTGCCACTGGTGGTCTGGAGTGGTTACAACAGTCGTGATTCATCTTCTGCACAGTTCACACGTGGTTTTAGCGCATGCCTTCTTGAGGTCAGCTTTCGTGTTTTTCTCTTTTTTATCCTGCACCATGGAACACCACGGACTCTTACATTTCTTAATTATATTTATACAACTTAATGAAGAGGAGATGAATATGTGTGTTCTCTTCCAGGAGTTTGGAAACTGATATTATTACATGACGTGTGTTCAAAATACATTTTCTATTTCCTACTCCTTTCTCTCTTTGTCCCAAAGCAAGCTTATTTTTTCCCCTTTTTTTAGCACAAATGGAAAAACAAGAAGAGCGTGGTATGCTCATTGTGTCTGTGTATCTCTGTGTTTTATTGTTCTCGTGCTTCCACAGCAAATGATGGGAATCAAGCTTCACTTATTAACTAAATAATTCATATTTTCTAGCAACCTAATAGTTATTCTTAAAGTCCCCCTGTGGTGAAAATCAAGCTTTTATTGTTGTTTATATGTCTATGTGGTGTTATTAATATGCTTTAAGACAAACCATGTGTAAATTCACAAGTCAACACCATTGCTGAGTATTTTCTCTTTAAAACTGCAGTGAACCAAAGACAGTCTCAAAAACACGGTTAGAAATCGCTGGTGTTTCTGACGTCACAAACTACCTTGTAACCAATCAGATCAACGTGTGATCGTCAACGATCTCTGACCTGAGTGAGTGATTGGAGGCGGGGCTCATTTGCATATTAAATACTCAAGGAGGGTAATCAACAGAACAGGGAACAGGTGAGGACTAATTAGAAACTATGACAACTAATGAAAAAACTAGAACTCAGGCAATACAGACAATGACTAAGGGGCCAATTACATGACCGTTTTTAACTAAAAACAGAAAACTTTTTATGCGTTTTGGCCTTTAATCTACACGACAACAGCGCTTTGGTAGCCTGAAAATGCTAACTTTTGAAAAAGTTTGAATAACAATACTGTTATCATCTCCATGTAAACTACAAAAACGTGAATTTGTGAAAACGGTGACGTCATGCGCATGCGTATTACATGTTCAGTCTATAGAGCTTATGTAGCTCCGCCCCTTTTCAGCGCTACGCTCATTGTGTTCTGTCGTCCGGTTTGTATTTCCACAGCATGAATGTAAGATCTTATGTTTTTGAATGATTTATGAATGAACCACTCGTGTGAACTTGTCACAAATGTGAACTCCAGATATTTTAACAAAATATGCACTTGTATTATGCAACATTTCAATGATTTTCATTTTCCAAAGCATCATTGTCCTGTTCTCCTGTTCTCTGAAGAATGATAGGGTTAAGGTTAAGGTTAGGTGAGGATTAGGGCTGGGGTTAGAGGTTAAATTTTGATTTAGGGTTAATAACTGGAGCTCAACACACACTTTGGGCCGTGCTGCTGCTATCAGCAAACACAGTCACAAAATAAGAATCCTCACCATACATTTATATTAGGTCTCTTTAAATTAACAGCACTCAAAAATGTATTTAATACAATGTACTCTGTATTCTGTGTATATTTTGATCTGCAAAACCCTTGTGAGATTGATATTGTCATTCAGTCCTGCTCAGACCTCTATGATTTTATCAACGGCGAGACATGCATTTGTGTTTTTCCCTTGTCATCAAGTGTTTGGATGAAGGAGTCTGATTTATTTGTGGATATTGATATTTGATGTCTTTTCTTGAGTGTAATATTAATAGTAAGAGAAAGTGAGGCATCTTTTGGTAAAAAGTAAGCAGAGTCAATGGATCATCAAAGCTATTGACATCTGTTTGTCATTATCCTGGTTCATGCAGGGTGTCAGTATTTCTTCTCCTTCTCTAACACAAAGCTTTACACAACAGGCCACATTAAAGAATTTAAGAAACATTTATTTTATAATTCATCCAAACTTCCTGCTATTAATCACTATTTTTACAAAACGGTGATGTGATTGTATCATTTTTAATACAACTGTAATGGAACTTATTTGTATCCTCATCCATTTTAGTAACTGTATATTAAATCCCACAATTGTAATAGTTTTACAGTCATTAGTTACAATTTCATGATCCATTTTGTGACTTTTCACAGAGACAATCTCTCTCTCTTTAAATGTTGAGTTGGGCATCAAATTCTCCTTGAGGGTTGTTTTTGTGCGGGGTCAAACGGCGTCCCTCCCTTGTACTGAGGGTCACACTGTGTCCTCTCTTTGTCTCTCTCTGGTTACCGACATGCAGGTTGACACCGAGCGCCTGACCGTCACAAACACACACGCTTGAGCTCACACTGAGTGATTGATGTTCAGCTTGTCTTCCATGCACATCTCCAGTCAGAGGGCCGGCGTAGCATTTCATGAGTTCAGCTGCATGGCGCCCTCGGCGAACACTATATTCCTCTTCCTCTCGTTTTACTGACATCTACCTAATTCCCTTTATCCAGAAAAGTTAATTGAGGTCACGGAAACTTACTACACTTACTCTCATGACACTCATTCATGTTGGATTATATTCGTATAATAAAGACTATGCTGCTTATAGATCCACTTCGCCTATACCTCATCTTCATTCTCAGCCAATGAACATATATGATGTGCGCTTTCCTCTCAATAACAAAATAGACGACAGCGGTGAGAAAACAGCAGTTAATAAAGCATCTGATCAAAGCGATGTGGATATGTTTGCAACGGCTCTTACACAGACAGAGAGATTGAAATGAATGGGAGTATATGACCATAAGCATTACTGCAAAAATTATGCTTCAAAATTATTTTAACTCTTTCCCCACCAGCGTTTTTTTTTTTTTTTTTTTGTCAGCCACTGCCAGCATTTTTATCATTTTCAAACAAACAAAACCCATTTTATTCTAGCTTAATGCATTATTTTCTTATCAACACTTGAATGTGGGTAAGTTTCATAAAAAACAAATTGAGTAAAAAGCTGAGAAAATCATGTTTTTTCCAGATCGGATTCAGAACAATGATCGAAACACAGATGGAGTAGATCGAGTCCACCAACACCTCCAAAGCTTCACAGTCCTAAAGCTCGTCCTGGGTCGACATTTCATTCAGTAACGTTACGCAGTTTTGATTTACATGCTGTTTAATGTTGATGATCGCGTTATTTTACATATGCATCTGATTACATTTGCTATCCCTTGTTTCTGATACTTCTTCTCCTGTGTTTTGATCAGGAGATTCTGTACTCTTTCAGAAGATGTGTAATAGCGCCCCCTACCGTATAACAGTGAAAACACAGAAAGCCAGACATTTCCTTCAATGGCGGGGAAAGAGTTAAAACATATGTATACCAAACTGACAAATAATAGTTAGATAATGACTAAATAACTAAATGACAAAAATGTATAACTTCTAGCATAACATCTAGCATTCTTACGTAGTTGGTTTAATGCATAGAACATTCAGCCGTTTAGCCATTACTGTCATTAAATGATTTTTATCCTCACATGAAATTATTTTTTTTACCAGGTGACAGCAATCTGGACAAAACATATGATGAATTCACATAGAATATACTGGATTTTTACTGGAATAAACTTCATAAAAGTTACATGAAAATGACGACGGACAGCTAAAGTGTGACCGTTAGGAGGGTTAAACAAGACAAATTGCAGTGAAAACCCAAATGATACAGCCCTTAACGGCATTGCATCACGCTATTGTCATCCTGAACTGCACTCGTCCTGGTCTTCTGTGACTCTTCTCTGAGTCTCACGCGGGCCAGACTCATGTTACCCTCTTTCTGTCGCCCCGTTACAGTAGGTCAGCTGTCTCACCTGACTGTGGCCTTGATCTAGATCACAAGCACCAGTGAGGAATATTTCATTCTGGTGCCACTGCTGAGGAATGCTGGGACAGCTTGTTAATCCTCCCACTGTGGGTGAAACACCTGTTGGGCTCATCTGAGACCCTGAAGGGAAGAGTGGCATGAGCGCTGTGATCTGATTCCTTAAAGGGGTAGTTCACGCAAAAATGGACATTATGTCATCATTATTTACGCAGAGATTATAACTGTATCATTTTCAAAAACTTGCACCTTGAAACCCGTTTTCAAAAGTTTGTGTTTTCAGGTCCAAAGTTGAAAATGGTGTTAGTAAACGGTAAAAGGCGGCAATCCAACACGAGGGCAAAATCCTGAAAGCTTCACACCAAAAAAAGGCAAAGACAAAACTGAGCAGTGAGTGGAACAAAACTGAGGGCTTAAACAGGGAAATTACTGAACAAGAAACATGTGCGCAAAGCCATTAGAAACCATGACAACAAACTAGGACATTATCAGTAACCTAGGAAACAGAAAATATGTGGTAAAATGGGAGGAAACAGAAGAAGCAGGAACAGAACACAGGGAAACAATGAAAGACAAACTAAAAGTCCATAAACAGAACATGATTGTTACTATGTACATGTATGTGTGTCAGTCATTGTTTGTGTGTAAATAAAAAGCCCAAATTCAATCTGTTCATCATATTAAGTGATCGTATCTCTTTTCAAGACTTTGATTAAACCATTTGATTCGTATGAATGTGTTTTTCGACTTTTTCTGTTTTTCGGCTACCTAGACTTTAAAACGGGGGGACAGAAACCTCTCAGGTTTTCAGGTTTCATAAAAAATATCTTAATTTGTGTGTTGAAGATTAACCGAAGTTCACCGCCCCTTAGAAAAATTATCCATGATTTTGTGATCGACTACTGTTTGTATTACAATCGTTTACCGACAAATATGATTAAATCGTGGATAAAATTGTATCTATAAAAAAAAAAACAAAAAAAAAACACACCACTCTGAAACGCCCTGTGAAATCCGTGCTTGCAAAGTCTGTGCTTGAAATCTGTTCTGCACGATCCTCTGCTTGTTAACATTGTCAGGGTCTATATATATATAAATCTTTTTTTATTTTTTTTACTTTTTTTTTATATATATGCTGGAAAACCAAAGACTGTGCAGAACATGGAGGACTTTTTCTGAAGAACAATGGACAGACAGTTTAACTGATCAGAACAAACAAGGGAGTCATGAAGAACAACAACAAATACTTGTGGATCATCCAGGTAACAACACACAGCATTATGGATCAGGCGTCTGTAATAATTATTATTTTGTTAATTTTTAAATTTTTTATTATATGTAAACATAAAATAGCGTACTTAGGACATAATTAAACATAAAAAATACAGCATTGAATTTTTAGGATCACTCTTTATTTTGTTAAAATTTTTAACTTTGTATGTATATGTATAAAATTTGTGTCCAATTGTTGTTTGTTCAGATAACACAGGAGAAGGGAAGCAAATTAAATAATTGTATCAGTTTCTTTTTTGGCTAATTCATCACTTTCTTCAAGACAAAATTAACTTGTCAATTAATTAGTTTCCTGTCCTCCCACAGCCACCCTACAAATTCCTCTGAGCACTCACCAATGAATGGAACATTCCTAGCAACAAACTCGGATTGGTTCAGTGATCCAACAATGCCACACTGTACTTAACAACACATAATGACATATTAACTAAGGTCAAAAAATAATAATAAAAAAAATAAATAATAATAATTCTCATTGATAACAGAGCTACAACCACATAAAGTTTCATACATTTGCTACATCAAATTAAATAGTTTCATTGCTGGTTCTGGAGTGTGCTCTATTGCTCCCCAGTTGTCAGGAAACAAAAATGCACACAAACAGTGTTAGGCATGTTCTCTGGCACTCCAGAAACCCACATAACCTATGAACCTTTAAATGTTGAAGGTGACCTGAGCATGTGATTTGTCAGTTACACCAGAGAGAATTGGGTTCCAATAATGATGAAATACTGACAAAGAATCCAGTCATCACAAACTGGATCATATATTTTGTAGTAATGGACTGGAAACTCCATCTCTGCAAGTGTTGTGAGTTTGGGACACTTTTAACATGTATTTGAAAACAAAGAATGTGCCAGCCATCTTCCCTAAGTTGTAATGATAATCATTTACAAATCTGCCATCAGATAGACGATGAATGAATAAATGAATGAATGAATGAATGAATGCTGCAATTTCGGAATTTTTTTTTGTATTTTTATTATTCAAATTATTATAATGAAATACTATAAGACAATAGTATAATACAAATATATTGATTTATTTATACATATATTGCTATATTTAAACAAATTATTATTTGTTGTATAAAAAAATGAATGTGGTCTGAGACAACTGAAGTTTTCAAACTCTGCTTAATAATACAATAAAACAATATATAACAAAATAATTGGTGAATGATTTTTGCGTTAAAGGATGCTGCTTTACACACAAGCATAGCAAATATAAAAAAAATATATATAAGAGTTCAGATGTAAAAGCCTCTAAGTGCCATCTGAAATTTTCTTCTAGAATGATCATTTTTATCAAGCTCGTATATTTAAGTTCAGTAATTTCACTTAAATTGCAATGAAAATGACATATTAGTTGTCATTTAAGTGAAATTACTGAACTTAAATATACCAGCTTGATAAAAATGATCATTCTAGATTAGAAGAACATTTCAGATGGCACTTAGAGGCTTTTGCATCATATATTATTAGATTTGTTTCACCAAATTGTTCAGCTCTTGGTAGTAAGTACTTTTGTTGTTGTTTTAATATTTTCAAGTCACTAGCCATTGGCAGATGTGGAAAAAAAAGTTAGTTTTGACTTTACATCTTGGAATTTTTCCTTTTTTTCCCCCTCACAATTGCATGATATGAACTTGCAATTTCAAAAGTCAGAATTGCAAGATATAAAAAAGTTTTTTTTATAACTTATAAACATTATAACTTGAAATTACTTTTTTATAGCAAGCAATTGTGAGAAAAAAAAGGTTTTTTTTTTTTTTTTTGTGGCGGAAACAAGCATTCAAACCTGCAGGCACTTTAAATATTATTTTACCAGTGTTCCTGGAGAATACGTGTAGATGTAATGTTTCAGAATATGAGTATTATTCTCTGTCTCCATAAAAAAAAAAATATATATTTCTATTGGATTCCTAAAATTTCATAGGCATCCTGAACCTGAACCTGAGCCACATTCATCTGCATGGCAAGCAAACGGGAAGGAGGCTCCGAAACCCCACTTTCTACGGCAATTCAAGGTTGTTTAAACTAAACCAACTGTTCCTACGACATCTCGAATCCCCCTCCAGCACAGGCCAGAGCCGCGAGGCCTGTCAGAGGAACGCCGCTTTGCATGTAGCCTTGATTATTATCTGCTCCAAAAATTACTTACAGCTGCCCTCTTCATGGCTGACGGTCAAATTGTTTATATATCGAATCTGTTGGAATGCGGACAATTACCGTTTTTATTTTCTCACACCGCCCTCCCCAAATCCTCCCCACATTACAGTTTACATGAACCTTCTTCTTTAAAATCTTTGTTTAAAAGGTTTTTACAGGCCTCGGGGGTTTGCTGCTGGAGATGAGGAATTCGCTTCGGTGTTCATGTTCTCGCCGTGTTCTGGTAGCTCGCATCTTTAACTGGGAGAAAGGGGAGACGACCGGAGCGCCTTGCCCCCCCTAGATACCCCTCCAAAGACAAGCAAGTGATTATAGATATAATGTTTGTCTGAGATTTCATTTGTGTAGCGATACCATCGTGGCTAATAGAGCTTTAACAAGGCTTCACACCGGCACATAAAGAGAGGGTTCTACCACCCACCATTAAGGTCTGCTGAAGGTTAAACCAAGCCAGATTTGTAAGTGGCCCTCTCTCACGGCTGAAACTCACTGGGGTCGCTATCGGGGCAAACTGTGGAGAGCGGAGCCAGAAAACGAGCTCGGTTTCGGCTAAATATGTTATCAACCCAGTCGTGCATGATTTGATTTGTTGCATGGGAGCCAGAAGGGGCTCGAATCACTGAAACTTTACTGCTCCCATGTACGTTGGTGAAATCCGAAGAAAAAGTCATGACAAAGTGCTGAAGTTGCTCTTTACTGACATGCTCACTGCAAACGTGTGCGCGCTTGATGCGGTCGAACATACTGAGACTGTGTGCGAGAGTGCATGTGTGTGTGGTTTGGTGTTTTGCTGTCCCGCTGTCAGCAGTCAAAAACAATTCTGTAACCGAATCTGTACGTGCTCTTGGCATTTAACCCATGATTATTACAAATGAGGTACTCGCCTAATAGCACCTAATAACACCTAATAGCTTCCAAAAGGACAGATATGAGATAATTCTGAAACTTTGGCCCTTTTCAAAAGATGATATTCTACTAGTCTTTATTTTCTGATAGACAAAGTTGGAATTACCTGCTTTTTTTTTTTCTCTTGATGTTGGCCAATTAAACTCAAAATTTAAATTGAATAATTTAACCAGGCAAGCAGATTTACAATATGTCTCTTCTACCTTGGTATAATATAAGTCACATACTGCCTTGACTTGATAATCCAGATTTTGGAAACATTACTATTTTTAATGTTTTTGAAAGAAGTTTCTTCTTCTCATCAAGCCTGCATTTATTTGATCAAAAATACAGATTTTTTTTATTTTTTTATTGTGATATATTATTACAATTTTAAATAATTCAATTTATTATACTTTAAATTATCATTTATTTCTGTGATGCAAAGCTGAATTTTCAGGATCATTACTCCAGTCTTCAGTGTCACATGTGACATCCAGTCTATCACATGATCCTTTAGAAATCATTCTAATATTCTGATTTATTATGAGTGTTGGACACAGTTCTGCTGCCTAATATATTTGATGAATAAAAGGTTAAAAAGAACTGCATTTATAAAAAAAAAAATTAGAAAAAAAAATCTAATAATATAAATCTTCTTTACTATCACTTTTTATCAATTTAACACATCCTTGCTGAATAAAAGTATTTATTTATTTCAAAAAAAGAAAGAAAAAAAATTACTGACCCCAAATTACTGACCAGTAGTGTATATTGTTGTTACAAAAGATTTCTATTTTTAAAATATTGCTTTTTTTTTTTTTTTTTTTTTTTACTTTTTATCCATCAAAGTATCCTAGAAAAGTATCACAGGTTATGAAAAAACATTAAGCAGCAGAACTGTTTCCAACTTTGAAAATGAATCATCATATTAGAATGATTTCTAAAGGATCATGTGATAGACTGGATGTCACATGTGACACTGAAGACTGGAGTAATGATCCTGAAAATTCAGCTTTGCATCACAGAAATAAATGATAATTTAAAGTATAATAAATTGAAAACCAATTATTTTAAATTGTAATAATATATCACAATATAAAAATAAAAAAAATCTGTATTTTTTATCAAATAAATGCAGGCTTGATGAGCAGAAGAAAATTCTTTCAAAAACATTTAAAATAGTAATGTTTCCAAACGTTTGGCCTGTACTGATATATATATATATATATATATATATATACATATATATATATATATATATATATATATATATATATATATATATATATATATATACATACGTGCATACCATGAATCTTGCGTGCACTTTGATTGACTTATTTGCCCGTCTTTCATAATTCAAAGATTTGTCTCAAGCCAATAAATGGCAGAACATACAGACTCATATTTTGTATCCCATAATGTTGTAGAACTCTTCTTTTTTTTTTTCCTGGTAGCATTACAGCATTATGAAAAATGTAAACATACACTTTAGAAGGCATTTATGCAACAAGTTGGATGTCAAGAGATCACGGCTGATTCCTAAATTGAGAGGTCACTGAAAAATATCAAAGTTCAATCGTAAAATCGTCTGTGCAGTTACGCAATGACTTCACATAAAACTGTCTATAATAAGCAAAGAAGCCATTTTGGGTGGTGAAATGCAGGAATTGCAGTGTGACTCACTGTGACCTTTTTTGGGAGTGGAGAGGAGAAACTGGCAGGAGGTGACATCAAAGAGGAATGAGTACTGCTGCAATCCAAATGTCCACTGAATGCCCCATAAAGAGCACCCCAGCCTTCACTCTTGACAAAGAGCAACAAGGGAGATTCCAAAGTCAACAATGTTTTCTCCCCCCAAAAACCGCTCCTGTGTTTTACTCTTTTGGCCATGCCCTCAAAGGCGGTGGGGTGGTCTTGTTAAAAAGACCTCCAAAGGACCCCCCTTTCCCCAATTTGTTTTCTTGTGGACAGAAATAACATCAAGTTCCCTTGAAAAATCCCCTCACCCACCCACACAGTTAAGTGATGATTAATGAGTCTATCGCAAAAGAAGCTGCGGGGATGTCTGATCGCTAAACTCCCAAAGAGCAGAGAGTCCTTTTTTTTTTTTTTTTTTTTTTTACAAAAATTGAAAGAGTGGATTCAGGCCCAAAGGCTAGAAACTGAACCTGAACGCAACGTCAACAACCTTTTGAAGTCTTTCCTATAGTGTCAGTCCAAGCACTGCAGGATGCTCCATTTGACAGAAATTGTGCTGGATATCTCCTTTATTTGTGCTCATGAAAAAGAATGATGCTCCTATGCTGAATAACAGTAATATGGAGCTATAGCTGCGGTTCCTCCCAATATTTATCCTTTCAGGATTATGGATAGTGGCCAAAAGGTGGAAACTGGGAACATGGTTCCCAACACAGTAGAAATTGTGAAAAAGAACTCTTGTGCATCCATTTTCACAGAAGACAGAGATAATGCACCTGAGCCACTCTTGAATCCGGTGATGGCTTGAGATCATCTTTCCTTCACAATGTCCAGCTTCTTGGCACAAGGCCTGTAACCTATGAAATAGAGATTCAATAAATGGAACTCTGAGGTAAGGACCTTTTGAACATGAAATGTTATTCAAGTCAGTGCACTTCCCTGAGAATTAGTCTTGTTTGTAGGGACATGAGGAGAACAGCTCTCTCCACATCAGTGGCAAGAGCAAAAGAGCAGTGGATCCATTTAACGATGTGTTCTCTAAGTCAGGTCTTTAATAATATACAAGCTATTGCTAAACAGTGCGAACAATGTAGAAGTAGGCTGTAGTTGAATATATGAGGACATTGGGAGTCATTGAAAAGGCGCAAAGCCAAATTTCTAGTCACTTGTCATTGCCCTGAACCTGAGCAGCTAGTCTTCTTTGGCAGTCTAAACATCATTTTGTTATTCGTTCAGGTTATTCATATACAGTATCACTCAGGTGATGATGTCTTTGAGACACTGGGAAAGACTCACAAATACTATCCTCTGGTTAAACTAAGCCTATATTCTTGCTTTGCATTTGGTGGTGTCATTCACTGAAAACCTGTTTCAGCTCTTAAAGGTACTAGACGATCTCTAGCATCTTACCTTCACAAACCTATTTTGGAGTCTCCTCTTTGTCATATTTAAGTAACAATGACTCACCCTTCACCCTGCAAAATAATGCTTCAAATTCCCATGTAGGGTTGTGGCCATGGCCTAGCGGTTAGCATCTATCACCTCTATTATGTTTCCTCCTAACTTCATGTCATCTCTTGACTGGCCAGGAAACAGGATCAACACTGTTCTAAGATTATGCATTTTTGTATCTGAAGACAAGAGGCTGTTTATCTTGGTTAAAGTGGCATGGCATCAGTGTCATCGTGGTCCGCTGGCCACATCCGCTTGAGCTGTGTGCAAACCTCATGCCCCCTCTTGTGTCCAGCTGCAGCAAAGGGAAACAGTGTCCATTTAACTAAAGAGGGGAAAGGTTCAGGGGGGTTGAGACTTGGCCTGTCTGGGAGAGAAAGTGATGTATGCTGGGACGGAAAACCGCATATCTGCAGCTTGACAACTGGACTGTTTTTCTGGATGGGGAGGCAGACGGAGTGGAGCACGGTCCCACTGAGATGAGTCTGAGTCTGACTCTGGCCCTCAGAGGAAAGATCCATTTGGGTTACACTAGAGGCTATAGCAGCCCTGCTTCACCCAGCCAAATACACACACACATACAGGGTTTTTCATTGGCCCCCCTCACACTTAACACCGCCAGCCAAGTCTCTCAGACAGTACAAACACACACACACACACACACACACACACACACACACACACACACACACACACACACACACACACACACACACACACACACTCTGTACACTTGGCATAACCCTCTTTAACCCCGTCTACTGAGTCCCAGATAAGTACACAAAAATGTGAAAAGAACCATGTATTCTTTAAAATTACATTCTGATGAACACTCAAATACTCCTATGACAAGCAGAAGGAACAGTCTAATTTATAGAGACCATAAAAGCAAAGGGATAAATATGGTTGCACTTGATCCAGAGAGGAACAATTTATTGGTTAAAATAGCATAGTTTGGGTTTGTTACTTCTAATGGCAGGAGACTCTAAATGTGTACAGTGTCTCATGCACACACATAGTGAGAATTTTAACACATATTACTGGGAGTGCTCAATACCCTGACTTAATATGCTGGCCAGACATGCAGAAAAAGGGCTTACTGAAGCAAAACCTCCCTCACACAGTCAGGGACATGTAAAACACCCGCTAGACTGTGGCTCCACTTTCACGCATACTGGAGGAGAGAAAAATAGCACTCCATTTTTATAATTCCACTATTTCTCTGGAACATGCACCGAAATCGAAACGACCATAATAAATCCATTCTTAATGGTCTTTGTGGGAGTTTTGGAGCTGCAGTCTGGGGTAGAGGAACACTTGCACTTTTAGTAAAAAAATAAAAATAAAAAAAGGAGGGAGGGGTTTGGTTTGGTTGGGGGAATGAAAGAGAATATGATCAGCCAGTAAAGAGACAACAGAGATGAGCCTTTGAAGGCATGTTTGATTGAAGAGTAAGGTTGGGAATCAAATTTCTTGATCCCCGACCCTACTCTTCATTTAAACATGCCTTGTATAGTATATTATAAAATACTGGAACTGAAAGATTTTTTAGACGTTTGGTTCCGTTAATAGTTTTGGAACATCTACATTCTTCCACCAACAGTTGGAACACTAAAATACTTGAATGCTGTTTTCTGTACAGCTATTCGGGGTGATCATGCTGTATAGCGTGACTAGTGTAGTCTGATTTGGGATGATTTTCATATCGATCAAAAGACCAATGAGTCATCTGTTTATTTGCCTTTGACTTGAGTCAGTGTAATTACAGACAGATTTTACATATGACAGAGTGTAGTTAAACATACTGTAGAGTCTGAATTGTTAAAATGCTTACAATTCCCATTCCTATTAAAAGGACAATCTCCTCTTAGAGTTTGTGCTGTGCATGTGGGTTTTATCAAGGTTCCACATCCAATAATGAGCTTTTTTATTACTGTTGTCTCATTTTCCCTCTCTACTTAGAAACAAGAGTGTAAACCTCAGCAGGCACCTGGTTCATCCAGGCCTGAGTCGACTATGAAAGGCCCCATTAAGATAACAAGGGTGTCCGTGTGCCTCAGGCCCTGAACATGTTGTTGTAATGCAGATCCCCAGGAGCACCCAGCTGCACTGAGCTCTGAGTGCCACTGCCCCGTGAACCATGGAAAACGGCCCCACTGCAGTTTAGCTCGTTCACTTTCAAACAATGTAAGGTGTGATTTTGCACAGGCAGCTTGTGTGGATTCAGTGTACCATTTGTGCCAGACGCTGGCTCAGATTCTCTGCTTTACGTCAAACCCAGCTAGAGGACAGAGGTTTAGGTATAGATCATTAAAGAGGTTTATCAGTAAAACTAGTTTCCAGCGCTCTGGAAGTATCTGCTGCTACAGTAGATCATGCAGTAGAGCGAATAGGTGGTTGAGAGTTATGAATTTTTTTTTCTGTAATTGTGCATACATACATCCAGACTACATGAAAAAAGCACAGTTTGAGTCGGGGCAACGCTGGAAAGGGCCAGATTTGCAAGACGGCATCCATCAACAATCTGCCCCAATTTCGGCACATTATTTTTCCCTTCCAAGGAAGTCAGGCAAAAAGGAATGGAACAGAGTAAGAGGAGAGAAGAGGAGAGGAGGGAGTAGAGTGGGCGTAATTTAAACAGGCGGCAGACAGGAAATTAGCAGATGGCTAGTTCCTGCATTTAGATGGTACCAGGAAGAAGAAAGCGCTGTGGTGTCGGTAAGGTAACAGTCAGGTCATTGAAAGCATGGCTTCCTTCTTTTTAAAAAACATGATTTTTTTTCATGCTGCCTCTGCTATCTTTGTTCCCGCATCCCCTCAGAAAGCTCATTTCAATAGCTCGGTTACAGAATATAAAGTATGAATGCTGCAGTCTGCGAGAGGCCTCCCGCTGGTGCGGCTGTTCCGTTCCAGACGCCAGTTGTACCGTTCAGACCATTTCATTCTAGAGTTGTTTTTGTGTGCAAACGTATTGCTTCGTCCAATGGGAGGAAGTCAGGGCATCATATGAATGCGAGATCAAACGGTGTTAGACGGGAACTTAGACGTGATCTGATTAGTAACTGTTAATGGAATCTCCTGACTTGCTTTTTGACTGAAAGCAGAAACTTTGGCGGGCCAGGCGCATGTGGCCTGCTCAACATGCTCTGCTGGTAGAAAGCTGAGGAAGCACAGATGTCTGCTAGATTACCATCGGTCTAATCAATATGTGTTTGTAAATGCAGCAGACATCTTGGCTCAAATCTTGGGTGAGCATGCTGTATTCCCACAGTATAGTCTGCCACATCCAGCGACAAAGTTCAGCATTTTACGACACGCTAATTATGATGATTCTTGTGTAGCTAAAGAAGATCAAATCCCACAGGGGTTCAGATTAATCATACAGATTCTTTCTGAACCGAGAGTTGTTTACGTGTTCTAGCCAAAATTTGAAGAACACACACTGAAAGCATCAACATTTTTTGTAAGACTAAATAACCAATTCAGTAAGCTTGTTAAAGAGCTGAAATGTGCCCATCTAATACACGCTACAAATGTGTTTATAACCATATGGTTTAAAGGAAGGTTTTGGGTTATTTTCAATCTAATGTTTAAGTGACACATCTGTGGATAGCTGTTGATTATCATAGCTGTCATTTTATTCATATTTCAGTGTGTGAGCAAATTAAAAAATGTGTGTGCAGTAAATACTCTTACAATGGACATTGGACTCTGAAAGCATTTTCATTATTGATCATAACCAATTGGCCAATTTAATGGACTCAATCAATCTAAATTCACACTCTGTTGCTATTATGCCATTTCTTCAATCTAAGATACAGCACTATATATGATAATAATTCAGATGGATGGATGCAGCACTTGCTCCACTGAGACTCCAGGGCATTTGTGTGCTTAACTGTATAGACGAATGGTTGATTCTAGCACAGTCTCAGGAAATATCGGTTTGACATTGAGATGTCGTCTTCATCCAAATAGGCACTTGGGTTTGAGGCTCAACTCCAAGAAAAGTGCACTGTCTCCTCGGCAGAGGACTTGTTTTTGGCAGAGGCATTTCTGCATTTTGAGAGGGTTCTCCAGAACGGGGTCATCGGCCCTGCTGGTCTTTCCCCATCCACACTTAAGGTCTACGCGGTGGCTATAACTGTCCCTATCTTCCTCTGAACCTATTAACTCGATTTCAGAGAAATTTATCACACTAAAAATGGCTTTCTTGCCGACCATCACTTCCCTTAAGAGAGTGGGGGATTTGCAGGCCTTTTCTATCGCTCCCTTCTGCCTGGAGTTTGCTCCTGGGAGAGTGAAAGCTATTTTTGAACAACATTTTTACACAGTATTGGTATTTAACCTCTTGAGGCGCACTGTCCAGATACATTTACTATATAGGATACTGTCTAAACATATTGAGAATGATAACATATACATAATTTGAAAGTTCTAAGGGTTTATTGTCAATCTATGGTGTCTTTTTTACGATATAGATGCACCAGCAAAAGTAATATTGTAATTTGTGTTGGGAGTCCAAATGACAACATGCAAAATCAAAACAGGACTTCATACCTTTTTATGAAATCGCAAGATGAATCCAATCCATCGCACTTGGGTAAAATGTCCATGATAAGCGACAATTGAAAAACATCCAACAGCACTTTTTGTCCACAACAATGTTAAATCCATGAAATATTGATACATTGTCCATTGTTTGCGTAATTTTTCTCTTGAACGATCTGCTCTCCATCATCATTCTTCAATAAATTATGCAATCTGAGAACCGTTTATGTTGTAAAACTTTATACGATCATATACATTAGACTCTCATACAAATGAGCTGCTTTTAAAGAAACCGCTTTTAAACACCCCTGCGTGAGTGCGTCATGAAGCACGTATGGAATCAGTCCAATGGCAAGACGGAACATCATAGGCGGGTGATGTCATCGACCAGGAAACTATAAAGCACCCCTGAATCACAATCGCGCTAGTTTCTGATAGGCTGAAGCAAGTCGATCACGGGCATGCAGGGAGTATGGCAGGGCGACGCAGCGTCTCATTCCCTCTTAAGGGAACTAAGGTTACATAGGTAACCGAGACGTTCCCTCTCAAGGGAACTCGAGCTGCGTCGAAACGCTGAGGGAACGCTAATACCCACGTTTCCATAAGAGAAAATGAATGTACTGGCAAATGTATGCGGTGAGGACCAGCTTGCCGCATCACAAACATCATGTAGGGAAACTCCTGACAATAAAGCTTTAGAAGCAGCCATACTCCTAGTCGAGTGAGCTCGTACAGCCAAAAGTGAAGGCTAACCAGCTGACGCGTAAGCAAGTGAGATAGTCTCAACCACCCACTTGCTCATCCTCTGCTTAGATGCAGGACACCCCTTCCTGGGTGACCCAAAACAAACAAACAGCTGTTCAGATTTCCTCCACAGGACAGCTCTGTGGACATAAACATAGAATGCCCTCACCGGGCAGAGCAGATTTAGTTTCTCTTCGTTTGACGTCAGAAAAGGAGGAGGACAGAAAGCCTGCAATACTATTGGTCTAACAATATTAGTAGGGACCTTAGGAACATAGCCCGGCCTAGGATGGAGAAAGGCCTTTACCATGCCAGGCGGGAATTCCAGGCACAAGGGAGAAACCGAGAGTGCTTGAATGTCTCCAATTATTTTGAATTGGATGAAAAAGCAAGAAGAAAGAAAGTCTTTAGAGTAATATATTTCTCAGAAACTTCTTCAATGGGCTCGAACAGAGCTAGGTATAGGCCTTCCAATACAATGGCCAAGTCCCATGTCGGCATCCTCATGCAGACTGCTGGCCTCAGCCTCAAGGTGCCACGAAGGAAACGTGTTATTAATGGGTGTCTCCCCAGAGAAACTTCACTCAAAGGAATGTGGTAAGCAGCTAGTGCCGCCACGTATACCTTCAGTGTGGAGGGGGACAACCCTGCGGAGAAGCGCTCCTGCAGGAACTGCACCCACCAACCTCGGCCACGCCTGCACCATAGCGTCCAACCCCAGAGGGGCTGGATGGCTGAGAGAGAACCACAGTGGACATTGGGATGTCTCCTTGGAAGCGAACAGGTCTACCTCTGCACAACCGAAATTCTTCCACAGGAGCTCCACCACCTCAGGTGGAGTCTCCATTCCCCGGGCCTCTGCCCCTGCCTCGACAGGATGTCTGCCCCCTGATTTAGATACCCTGGAATATAAATCACCCTCAATGAAAGTAGCTTCCCCTGGGCCCACAGGAGGATGGGGTGAGCCAGCTTGTATAAGGGGTGCGATCGCAGACCCCCCTGATGGTTTATGTAAGAGACCACCGATGTGTTGTCTGACCGAATAAGCACATGATGGCCCCTCAGGTCTGGGAGGAAGTGTTTCAGGGCCTGGAACACCGCCAACATTTCTAGACAATTTATATGCCACGAGAGATGATGGTCCTGCCAAAGACCTTGGGCTGGGTGACCACTCATGATCTTTTCCACTCTGCCAGAAAATCTACTAAGGGTACCAGTCTCTCGAGACTGGCCTCTGGAGTGTTTTGAGCCGCAGACACAGTGCCCTGTAACAGCGCACCGGCAGGGAACAACTTGTCTAATTGCTCTAGGCCCCTCCTCAGAGGAAGCGAGCGTTCCTCGGGAAATCGCTTGCTGGGACCGTCTACGCCCCGGCATAAAGGCAGGGTTGGCAGAACGGACCCCTGAGGGCACCAAGAGAGAACGGGCACCGTGTAATGCGGTGAACTCAGTTTTCTCTCGGTGGGGACTACCCATTTCTTCTTAGACCATGCCTTCTTAGCAACAATAACTGTCCTCAGATCAGTTTTGCCCCTAGAAGACTTCGCCTGAGAGCACCGCGCCGCGTCCGAAAGAATGCTGTGGGAGAACGCGAGACGCGACACTCTGCTTTTTTTCTTCCTGAAACCTATTGATGACCTATTGATTTACTGAGTCACCGAATAGGCCAGCAGGGGAAAGCGGGGCATCCAGAAGGAAGTTTTTTTCTCTTTCATCCATTCCTGAGAGGTTCAGCCATAAATGCCTCTCCGTGGCCACCAGGGCTGCCACAGAACGACCCACTGATTTGGCCGTGTCCTTGGTGGCACGGAGAGATAATTCTGCTGCCTGTCATAATTCTCAAATTACGTCAGTGCTGACCTCCTCACTCTCGCTCATGTCTTTTAACAGGTCGGCCTGGTATGCCTGCAGAATGGACATAGTGTGTCCATTCATAGTGTGTCACCGCGGCCTGACACACCGCCGAATACGCTTTACCCACCAAAGCCGAGGTGTTTCTGAGTGGCTTGGAGGGTAATGCCGGTGCTTTAAAGGACAATGCCGAATCGGAGGAGCGATGGCTTGCAAGCGTCTCTTCAGCCTTAGGCATCGCCCCATAACCATATTGTTTAGCTCCAACGATGTTTGAATATGTGGATGTTTGTGGATTAAATATACAATATGATACCGGTCTTTTCCAGGACTTCGACACCTCGGTGTAGAGGTCTGGAAAAAATGGTAAGCACCGGCGTGGAGGCTGCATACGGGAAGGCAGAAAGCGTTCATCAAGTGTACTTTTCTGTCTTCACTCTATGCTTAATTTCTCTACAGCATGAATGAGCACCTCCACTAGCTCCTCACATGCAGAAGACTGAAGTGATGAGTCCTCAGTATCTCCTGTACCAATACTAACAACATCCAGTTCCTCAGAACTGGATAGTTGCAGTACCGGGGCCTCAGCTTGGGCGGAAGAAACCGCAGAGTGTTCTTCCAAACCCTGAACTGAGGCACTGGATCTGACAGGTGAAGGCTGAGATAGGGCTGGGCCCGTCTCAAACCCCGCTGTCAGATCCATTTGCGAACCCCACGTCAGAAGTCACCGCTCTGCCTCGGCAGAAGCGGGACCTGAGCCGCGGGGAGCGCGAACCGAACCGATCGGCGGGAGTGCAGCGTTCTTAATGGTAAACGCTCACAATGCTCACAATCAGCCCCCTCGAGAGCTGACTGGGCATGCTGCACTCCCAAACAAACAACACATAGTTGGTGTGTATCCCTACCCGTGAGATATCGAGGACAGGGACAGACAAAAACTAAGGACAGACAAAAACACTTTTCAGACAATGATTCACACAGAGCGCTTGCTGAAGGCACAGAAGCTAGCGTGGTTGTGATTCAGGGGTGGTTTATGGTTTCCTGGTTGATGATGTCATCCGCCTATGACGTTTCATCTTGCCATTGGACTGATTCCATACGTGCTTCATGAAGCACTCACGCAGTGGCGTTCCTGCAGCGTTTCGACCCAGCTCGAGTTCCCTTGAAAGGGAATTAAACCAATCAGTGACCATGGTGACAAACAGGCTGAGAAAGTGAGAAAACTGAACTGATAATCAACCTAGAAACATAGACATGAACAGACTCAAATAGTGACATTAGTGAGTTTATAAGTTAATAATTTTCTCATAATGTAAAAATTGTATTACATTATGAGTTTAAGATTTTATTACATTTTGAGAAAATTATTACATGAACATTTTATTACAATAATAATAATGTAATACTTAGTACATTATGTGCAGCTATTACATTATGAGTTGCTACGAACAAAGGTTAGAGTTGTAACCAGGGATGTTTTTGGAGTCCAAAGTCTATTGGACAATTTAAACAATTACGCAAGTTGATTTTTAGACTAAGAGAATGATAATTCAGTTGATTCAGTGCATTGCTAGAAACCAAAAGCACAATCATGTTGATTTGCAATGTGTGGGCTATATCAGCAGATAATGTACTTTCTGTAAACATAAACATCCTTGAAGAACTGGGGAAAATAAAGACCATGGAAACAAAAATGAAATCTATGGAGATTGAACTGGAGAAAATTTGTAGCATTGACTACAATGTAGCACTGACTACAAAGCTGAAAAAGTTTGAGGAAAAGACAAGTGTTTCGGCTAAATAATAAACAATTAAGACCTTTATTTTGACGTTTAGGGCCCTGAAACATTATGTGCAGCTATTACATTATGAGTTGCTACGAACAAAGGTTAGAGTTGTAACCAGGGATGTTTTTGGAGTCCAAAGTCTATTGGACAATTTAAACAATTACGCAAGGTGATTTTTAGACTATAAGAGAATGATAATTCAGTTGATTCAGTGCATTGCTAGAAACCAAGAGCACAATCATGTTGATTTGTGTAACAGTTTTAATTCTCAATGTGTGGGCTATATCAGCAGATGATGTACTGGGGAAAATAAAGACCATGGAAACAAAAATTAAATCTATGGAGATTGAACTGGAAAAAATGAAGACCATGGAAACAAAAATGAAATCTATGGAGATTGAACTGGAGCGACTAGGAACAGAAAACAAAGGTAACATGATGGGACACATACATGACACGGTAGTCTCAGCGTAAAATGAAATGCAATAATTTGCATATTCATAACACCATATATTGCTCATACTATGATGCATTCTGTCTGAACTGCTAGGTTGACAAAGGTTAAGAAGGTGAATCTATATTTATGCAGCTCTCATTTTCTGTCCATGTATGCACTGAATTTTTTTCAAATATTTTGTAATCAATGTAGCACTGACTACAAAGCTGAAAAAGTGTGAGGAAAAGACAAGTGTTTCGGCTAAATAATAAACAATTAAGTCCCTTTGCCTTTATTTTAGTTTAGGGCCCTGAAACAAGTTCCAACCAGAAATAGCATTACATCGATGAAATTAAAAGATATCTGAAGGTTATTTCTTTTCGCTTGCCTGTTCATTTTCTTCTCCCCTCTTTTTTTTCAGAAAGGATGAAAGTAGCATTTTCAGCCACGCTGTCAGCTTTAGAGAATACCTACAAATTAATTGGCCCTTATGCAACTGCAACCTCTCTTGTGTATGAAAATGCATTAACTAACATTGGAAATGCTTACGACACAAACACAGGTAATCATGATATTGCTCAAAGAAATTCTAAACATGATGCTGTAAACTTTTATTAGGAGATTTATAAACTATTTTAAGATCCCAAGTTTCTACCGTTATCAACAGGAATCTTCACTGCACCAGTAAAAGGAGTGTATTACTTCAACTTTGTGCTCTTCAATCACCACGCCATGTCGACCGGTTTGAGAATGCTAAAGAATGGCCATCATGTTGTCTCAGCAACAGATAACCCTCCCGGGCAAGACACAGAGGACACTGCGTCCAACGCTGTCTGCCTTCTGCTGGAAGAAGGGGACAGGATAAATCTTCAGCTCTGGGAGAACCGTCGTGTCTACATAGATGGGAACAGACGGAACACCTTCAGTGGACACCTTCTTTTTACTATGTGAAGTTTCAGGGGTTGTATTTAGATAAAATAGTCAATCTTTCCAATCTTTTTAAAAAAAAACAAACATATGAATTAAAAATAAATTAAAAACATAAATTAAAAACAAATAATCAAAGCTTGGGAAGACCAAAATAAATCAATGTTGTCTAAGTATGAAACAAGAGTGTCAAAAGTTATAAAATAGCCTACAAAAAAATCGTTCAAATGTACCATTTCCGCGTACTGCTTTGTGTATAATTGTTCTTTCATTTGTTATTAAACCTGTGTCAATATCAAACAATATAAATGTTTGTTATGTACATGCTTGTAATTCTCACTTGAATGTCATACATCATTTTCCATGCATATTACATGAATAAAGTCATATATTGCTAGTGAAGACAATGAATAATTGTTTTAGGTCTTTTACACACTAACACACTAATCTTTTCTCTCCGTTTTGGCCTTCCGTCCGCACTGAGACGGCGTTTTTATTAATGAAAAGGAAGCTTTTTGAAAATGCTCTCCAAAGTGTTTAGATTTGGAAATGCCGTTTTCGTGTTGTAGTGTGGACTGTCAAAACAGAGGTATTTAAAAACGATGATGTAAGTTTTGTCATGTGACGCATATTGTAGGCTACCAATAGATATTCATGTTTATACTGGTATTGTGCCTGTTATGTGCTATTCACTTTCACACTGTTGCAAAAAAATGTTACTTTGCACAATCTTCATATCACAGTCCTACAAACATGAGAGAATTTACTCACATTTGCTGTCCTGTGGCAAAACATGAGCAGTTTTAGCGTTTTAGACCAAACATATAATGGTGAGTGTGTGCGACCTGGACGCATCAGTGAATGCTGAGATATTTTGCTATAAAAAAATAAAACTATCCTGTCAGAAGAATTGAGCCATAACTTTATTTATTTTTCATCTGCATCATCTCACTGAGCTTTTGTGAGGTTTTACGCATGCGCAGAAAGGTGAATTTAGCGTTTTCAGGAATTTTCCAAAAGTTTCTCATCCACACTGAAACGCTAGTGAGGACGGAGAACGTTTTTAAACGAAAACGCTGTTTTAATGTATCCAGATTAATGTAGACATAGCCTTAAAAGGACACTACTGAAGAACAAAAATCAAAGTAAAAGTGCTTATACTTACTACCTGTTGTGATGAGGCAGAGACAGTGGGATCCATTTGCAGCTTTATTAGAGAGTAGTCAAGACAGGCAGGGTCAAACACAGCAGACAGGGCAAAGCAGGCTAGGCAGAGACAAACCAGGTGAACTGGCAAGGGTCGAGGCAGGCAGCAAGAATCAGGAATCAATAAACAATCCAGGTCAGAGCAGGCAGCAGAGAATCAGAAACGATAAACAGTCCAAGGTCAATAACAGAAATCAAACACGGGAATAAACGCTCAGAAATGATGGCCAGGGCAGAATCAAGACTTCACATTGAATGTGTGTGTGGAAGTGGTTTATATGAGTGTGTGTAAATGAGGTGCAGGTGTGTAACGCAATCAGTCCCAGGTAAGCGGTATTATGGGAAATGGAGTTCAATGGGTAAAGTTAATATTCCGGGGAAGGTTCCCTCCGGTGATGAAGAAGAGGCGGTGCGGGAGCCTGCTCTGTAACACTACCACCTGTGCATGCGTTCAAGTTGTCATTTTCTATTTATTCGGGGAAAATATAATCCAGCATTATCAGAGGAAGACTATAATGCCACTTCATTCATTCATAACAATCACTGCTTGACACTTGGAGTATAAGTCTTGAACTTTCTGTTTTACGCTCGCAGTTGATGACACTGACGTTTCCTTCCTAGTCTGGGAAATAATCATTTAAATTTTAGCCTGACTTTATCTCAGTCCATTCAATTACTGACATATTTTCATTTAAAATTAAGCTTATGTGAATCTGTGCATAAATGATGTCCCTTTTACGATGAACACTATTATTGTGCTTATTTAATGAAATCACACAGGAAATGTCTGTAGTCATTTGATTGTCCTGCTACAATGTAAAAATGTTAATGGAAAATGTAAACTGCTACAGTGGTGCTTTTAAGTCCCTGTCAGCCTATCATTCTGAATGTTCATTGAGCTGTCGAGTCAATTACTCTTGTTTTTTAATAATCAGACGTGAGTTTATATTTCTAATGGAGAGCAAAATCTCAGAATCCCAGGTCCTTTCCTTTGGGGATTTCTTCTTTCATCTTTGAATTTTGTCTCAGGAATCAACCTACTATCAAAGACTAGTTCAAGTTCTAATTAAATAAGTTCATGCTCAGCGTGTTCTTGGTAAAGTACGGCACTGAGATCAGAGAACATTGATCGGTTCACAGTAAATGCCGCTAGATTCATCTTCATTCATCTAGTTTCAGCGCAAAGGTTTGTCATTTATAACATGCATTTGAAAGCAACACGACCCTAACATCTTACAACACGCTTGCAAACCTGTTGTCCAACAAAAGAGAATATTTCATGACATGTTTTTACTCCAGCTCATTTCATAACGTCCAGTGTTTGAAATAATTTCCTTTTGTGATCTGACAATATCTTCATATCAATGTATGAGGCAGAAATAATATTATTTGTGGTGTTCTATACAGTGAAAAAGGCTATGTCGATAAGCATTGCATTATAAATATATTTTGTGAAAATACCCGATATATATATATATATATATATATATATATATATATATATATATATATATATATATATATATCCTATAAGGTCATTACAAATCAAACGGTACGACATGGATCTAATAAAGTTGGGTACAACATGTATGTAGACTGTACGATGATGACCACAGAAATCACCACGATTGGCCATCTTTTGTCAGGGACAGCCCAAAATCATACAATGTGTACTGGTCATAATACAGTGGTGTTAATTCGTCAAAAACCAAGGTATGGCAGACCAATACGTCATCCAATCTTACTCCCTACTTGACAGTCCTACTTTCAAGAACTTAACACAACTTTTTCCAGCACTTCAAAGCTTAAAAAGTCTGAATTTTATCCAATTTGAATGTTATTTTTAATGTGATGACCAACATTTTTTTTGTCAAAAACCAAAGACCAAAGATTGTCCTCATTTGTAACTAAAAGTTTGGTGATGTATGAAAACTATATCTTGATGAAAAACAAACTATTGGTCCAATTCTCACTATTAACTAGTTGGTTATTAGCATGCATATTAGTAGGATATTGGCTGTTTATTATAAAGCACATATTAATGCATTATTCTGCATGAGTGTATTCTACATCCCTTAATCACCAATACCTAAACTTAACAACTACCTAACTAACTATTAATTAGAGGAGTTTATTGAGGCAAAAGCCGTAGTTAATAGTTAGTTAACAGTGAGAATTGGACCCTAATCTAAAGTGTGACCTAAATCTAAAGTGCAGACATTAAATTACCGCTATAGCCAGCAGAATAGTGACCAGAAAATAACATACATATTAGCATAGCTTGTTTGGAAGAAAGTGTGGCTGAGTTTATTTGGATTTAATTTCATTTCCCACTGTTCTGAAATCTGCTCTCTTTAGGCCCGATCGGTGCATTTCTGATCTCAGATCAGTTCTTTCTCTGTTCATCAGCACACGTTCCCACCGCTGGCTGTAATAACATGGGCATAAGTCACCAAGGCCCCCTATTATAAACAGGTGTCAGGGTAGCAATAAAAAATGACAACTTAATTCAGACCTGAGACGCTTTGTAAGAGTGGATTAACACATCGTCAGGGGCCATTTATTTTTATTGCATCTACATGGCTTTAGGGAGGTGGCAGTCCTGCCTGAGAAAGACACCTCTGTTCAGAGATGGATCTGTCTGTGCATGTGCTTGTCTGGGAATATGTGAACGCCTGCCTTTCCCAGGCACAGTATATGTAGGGGATTTAAATGGGTTTCTATGAGATTTAAAAAGTTTCACAAATCAAAATCCTCCTGTACTGGATTTAAATATCTAACCATGTCCAGCTTACCAGTATTGATCTGTACACTTCAACGAGTATACATTCACTATACATGATCTCTTCATTAACAATATTCAATCACTCATGATCATCATACCTGTTTGAATATGAATATTGAACATTGTATTTGTTTGGATAAATATTTTGTTAATGGGAATAATTAAGCTTGATTTGATCTCTTCTACGTTTTAATGATTCTTTACCAAAGTTGTAATATTGCAGTTAAGTGTTATCAAGTTATTAATACTAAATTACAATTTGTTATTTAAGAGTTTTGAATGGACAGTAATGTGATACGATACTTTTTCTCACCTGGGCTGGGCAATTTTTTTGGCAAATGCAAAGGTGCTTTCACACCAAAAGTGAATTTGAATAAGCCTCAGGCTGAAGGAAATGCATATTTACTCCTGTACAGTAGAGGGCGCCACTCAAACAATCCTTTCAGCTGTGCTGCTGTTCAAGATCGCAGAAGAATATGACTCATGAGAAGAAAGTTCAACACTCTTACTTCAGCAATAAAAACTCAAATTAAACACAAATGTGATGTTTACAGTCATTTTGGTTAAATTGGATCATTGAAGGTCATGAGAAAATTCATTTGTTAATAAAGTGAGATTAAATACATAAAGTATATTTGTTCCATTTAAAGGATACATATCGTCGCTGCCCGATGAAACTCACGTATGTCCAAAACGGTTACTTTTCAGGAAGTGAAAAAAACACCGTAATTTCAAAAGCAGTTGAACGTAGCATTGTCAAACTTGGTACGGCATCTTTAAATGTAACCATATTCTTGCCAGTGTAATGATATAATCCACATTTGACCAAAATCGAGTTTAAATGGACATACGTGCATATTTTACAGTAACGGTGGTCGATACGCGTTCTTCCGATCATTAATTAGAATGGCCAAATCGCGTTTCATATTGACAGATGAATAGGCTACGCTCAGTATATTAAATAGCCTACGTCTCAGTTTATTAAATGTCTCTTGCAAACTATGAAGGGACAATGAATCAACACTCATTGCTGGGCCGGCGCGTCCATATAGGCGAACTAGGCAATTGCCTAGAGCGGCACTTTTGTAAGGGCAGCAAAATGTGTGCCAACCGGGAATGAACAATTCACAAAATAGGCTAGGCTATATGATCATATAATCATACATAATCAGAGAGCCTTTTTCTTTTCGTTTTGAATTATTTCGTTTAAAGACTTTTCAAGCTTTGTGTATTTGATGTATTTCTCATGTCTGTGTGAGGCATACACTGAGTTTCGTTAAGTTAGGATGAGATGCGCTCCAGTTAACGTGCAATGCAAGTGACCGCGCGGGCGCCTCCATGATTATATTGTCTGCTATATATTTGCTTCTTATTTATTAAATCCACTCCAGGCAATTGGTTGATGAAAAATTTATTAAAATTAAGATACAATTTATACAAAACGAAATTCACTTTAAAGAAAGGTTTTCTACAAAACCAAACTTAATGAAGTGGTCAAAATCATGTTTGACCCGTCTCAAATTGTGCATCCTATTACTCGTGCTGTTCACTTTTCATACTTTTAACAGTATAGTAGACCTACAGACTCTATTTGTACAAATTGCTGCACATTCATTTAATTCTGCATTTTGCACACACAAGTTGAAAGGCTTCAAATCAAGTTCACGGATAATTGTGCGTGCATTTATTAATCATTATGATACTAAAATCATAACAAAGTAGGCTATGCTATGTACAAAAAAATACAGCCATTTCTGTTTTTTTCTTTAAAACAAAAAAACAAGCTGCACCCTTTTTTTTACATTTCATCTTTCATTCCGAAATAGAATAATGAATGAACGAAAAAGTACACGGACCCAACATGTAGGCTATTAGCCTTTTTACCCATTATCAATCTAAATTAATCTCGTTTTTAATTTAACTTAATTTAGTTTTTCTTTATTTAAATTTAGTTTTTCTTTATTTAAATTTCGGGTTTTTCTTTATTTAATTTTCGTTTTTTCTTTATTTAAATGTCATTTTTCTTTATTTAAATTTCGTTTTTTCTTTATTTAAATTTCATTTTTCGTTTTTTAAATTTCGTTTTTTTCTTTATTTAAATTTAGTTTTTCTTTATTTAAAATTCGTTATTCTTTATTTAAATCTACCCTTTACTGTGTCAGTAATTTATTAGTCAGGAAAATATTAGACTACCTTAAAAGTATTGCTTAAGTTAACAGACCCGTGCGTGAACATCTCCACAATAAAAAGTGACAATTACTTCGTCTAGACCATTTACCGGTAAATAACAGTTGTGAATATATTGCGAATATATAATAAACTTGAACAGTTGTCAAAAACAAACGTTTGCTGATACTTTACCTCACAGAGTTATTCGGCTATCCAATGCTGAGCTTCCAGAGACGCTTAGACCGGCGAGATGCCTCCACAGGGCGGGAGATACGCGGCGTGATTGACAGCTTTGACACCAAATGGATATACGTGAAAATCAGATGACATGATTTCACAACTTTTCATTGGTCATTTAGATATGTGAAGCATACTGTATACGGAAATGAACCTGGGCCGGGTTTCCCGATAACGATGTATCTTAGCTCTTAAGAGCGCTTTCTACGTGCAAGGTTACGAACGCTCGCAGCAATTCCACGAGCGTTTCCCAAAAATGCACTTAACATGAACGCGCGAGAATGCGCTCTACGTGCTACTTAAGAGTCGCTGTCCATTCGTGAAGTGCTGAAACATAACCTTATATGGAACGTTTAACCTAATAATTGTCATCTGTTGTGGATTAGCAATCAAGACAAGTCTATATAAAGCACCTACAGGCGGAGGCACTGACAAAATAGCTAAAAAAAATAAATAAAAAAAGATTCCTTTCAAAAAGATGAAATTAATGTCCTTTTAGAGGAGATAGAGTGAAACAAAGATGTAATTTTTAACAGATTAAAAGGATTTATTTTATTTATTTTTTGTTCATTCATTTAATTTTGATTAAAATTATTAGATTAAATTATTTCAATTTTTTGTTTTGTTTTCTGACCTTTTTAATTATTTAATTTATACATTAATTTAACCAACAACAAAAAAAGAACAATAAAGTACAATCAAACCTTATATTATAATCACATTGCATTTGAATAAAGTTAAAGGTGTAATCTGCCGGTTGTCCTGCAGGTGTCCTCATAAATCTGTCTTCTTACGATGAACTTGGTGATGTACGATTACTCCAGAGCACTCGTAGATCTACGAAGATTTTCAAGTGCTACTTAAGCTACGATGCTTTTGGGAAACAGACCGTAATATTAAGATCAGTCGTACGATCGTTTTTACGATCAACTTAGGCTTACGATGCTTTTGGGAAACGCAGCCCAGGACATTCTATCCGTCGAAAAATCTCAAAATCGGCAAAATGGACATACGCGGTTTTCATCGGACAGCGACGATATGCTTTTAAATCGTTCCTTTTTACATATAAATCATACATTTGTAGTCTATATAAAGCGGAACTGCAATGCTTGGGTCTGAATTCGTCATTATTATACTGTAGCTCCACAGGCCCCTTTTCTACCCCTTTTCTGATGTGCGTCTGAGAGCAACTCGTTTTGGTGCGGTCTCTTTAAATACAATAGAGACACTTCATACCCCGCCCCCTCTCCAGGTTGTAGCGGTGACACTCGGTTCAACTCCACCCCGTTCGGCCATTTTTGTAGTTTGATAGCAGAGATACGATTATCTAGCGGCACAGAAACGTTTTATTCACACGTTATTAACAAAATGTCAACAACCATCCAGCCTTACATGTTCGAGCCAGAGTCGGAGCGAGATGAAAATGAAGACGACGAACCTGCAGAACAACGTCTTCATATGGATGTATTGCAATGGTGTGTTACTGTATTTACACATGAAACTTTTACCACCGTGTCGATTTATTTTGATTAATATGTGTGAGGGAGAGAGAGCAAGACAGCGTCTAGTTTGGAGACGGTGAAGTCTTGTTTACACTTTCGCCTGGCTCCGAAGAGAGAGAGTGACCGGGTCTCTCTCTCTCTGCTCGTTCTTTCAGTTAAACATGCGCCCTGTCACAAGCGCGGCAGTTCATCTACATTAGATGGTGTAATGAAGCGTGTGGGTTACTACCATAGGCGGAGTTTGACATTCGAGCCAGGGGGGGCAAAAAAAAAAAGATCATTGTAGCAGCTGGGACGTATAGAAGCTTGTTTCCGCCACTGAATAATAAATAAATAATAATAATTGCGACCCCTATAAAGTCGCAAAATGGGAGATATAAAGTCAGAATTGCGTGATATAAAGTCGCAATTGGGAGATATAAAGTCAGAATTGCGTGTTATAAAGTCAGAATTGTGAGATATAAACTATTCTGAGAAAAAAAAGAAAAGAAAAAAAAAGTCTGTCTTTTTTTCCCTTAGAATTTGACTTTTTATCTCACAATTGCAACATCTCGCAATTCTGACTTTATTTCTCAGAGATATAAAGTCAGAATTGCGTGAAATAAAGTCGCAATTGCGTGTTATAAAGTCAGAATTGCGTGTTATAAAGTCAGAATTGCGTGATAGTCGCAATTGCGAGAAAAAAAAGTCAGAATTCTGACTTTATAACACGCAATTGCGACTTTATTTCACGCAATTCTGACTTTATATCTCTGAGAAATAAAGTCAGAATTGCGAGATGTCGCAATTGTGAGATAAAAAGTAGCAATTATCTTTTAAAATGTTTTATTTTGTGGCGGAAACAAGCTTCCATAGGGTCCTGCATGGCCTATCAATTGGGGAACTCGCACATACTGTATGGACAAAACAAACATGCTAAATAAACACATTTATTTTTAACCCAAGAAAAAACAGTACAACAATACAATCATATTTGTAAACAGGTAGAACTTCGCCACTTGACTTCGCATCGCATCTTCGTTCGGACACAATTAAGATCAATGAAATGTGGACCACTTTTGCACTGTTAAAATATTATCTTCAACCAAAACGAAAAGATTTTTAAGGTTTTTCTTTCCTTTTTTCAAAACACATTGTGGCAATGAGAGTGATTAAAAAACAAGTTATATTTCCCATTTTGTTGTACTTCATGAAACATTTAAAACATTTTGAGAGGGAAAAATTAACACAATACTCTCCACTTTTGAAACATATTGAACAGCATATTGAAAGCAGTGTGTTGAGTTTCTCCAGCTTAAGCAGTTATTTGGCAGAGAAATAAAACTTACAGACCTAGACATTGTCCAGACTAGTGCAACAGTAATTTTTTTGCGTCCGGCATATGCGTCGATAATGGTCTCGGGTGAGAGCTTGGCCGTAATGTCGCTTTCGATGTTAAGTCACATGACCCAGAGCCCCGAATTTATTTAATTTTTTTACTAAAG
Source organism: Leuciscus leuciscus (assembly GCF_965113295.1). Taxonomy (NCBI): domain Eukaryota; kingdom Metazoa; phylum Chordata; class Actinopteri; order Cypriniformes; family Leuciscidae; genus Leuciscus; species Leuciscus leuciscus. The sequence goes on from NC_138730.1 coordinate 9,165,080, forward strand.
CAGTAGGCCTATATGAAATCAGATGTATTACCTACTGTAACGGTCACCAGCTGGAGTGCCCTTGAGAGCCACCAGAGGGCACCCCACATCAGACACTCACGTTCACTCTCAGACTACATTTCCCATACTCACTGCCCGGACTCATCATCTCTGATCACTCATCACAGTCACCTGTACCTCATTATCACTGATTGCATTCACCTGTGTCCCATCACCCTGTTAGTCTCAGTCTATTTATACCATGTTCATTCATTCACTCACCGCGAAGTCTTGTTTAAGTGTTACACTGCAATTCCGAGCGTTTTCCCTGGTTTCTTGTCTTTTGGTTTATTTGGATTTCTTGCCCTGTTCCCTGGATTACTCTTTTGCCTCTGGTCCCTGCCTGTTTTGTTTGTTTCTTTGTTGGTTTGTTTGGACTGCCTACCTGTGTTTTGACCTTTTGCCTGTACACTGGATTACGCCTCTGGATTACCCTTAATAAAGCTGCATTTGGATCCTCTACCCTCGTGTCTCAGAGCGGTTCGTAACAGAAGACTTCGCCAAAATATGGATCCAGCAGCTGTCAGTAATGGAGCTCTAATAAGATGGCTATCTTCCATGTATCAGGATGGTCAACCTATCGAGAGGTATGTGAGGGATTTTCTGGCTTGCTGTCACTTAGCGTCATTAGATGACACCCAACTCATGGACCTGTTTTGGAGTGGACTGGATGAGGAGATTGCTCAGATGATGCCGGATGACAATACCGGCTGGACCCTAGAAGGGTATATCCACCTGGCCCTTTCCTTGAGCAGTTCGGCATTTACTGTGGGCTTGGCTGATGAAGAACCCTGCAAGCTCACAGTACCCCCCGAGCCTGAATCAGTTCATGTCCCATCCGTCCAGCCTGAGAAGCTTCTCATCATGCCAACCATCAAGCTGGTCACCGGATCTGTCTATTACCGTCCAGGACTGGTATCCAGTGTGGCCGATTCCCCGCTGAGGTCAGCACGTGTTGCCATAAGGGCCATCGTGCATGAGTCTCGTCCCGCCGAGACTATCCTGCCTAAATCTTGTTTCGCCGAGACTGTCCTGCCTGAGTATCTTCCCGCCGAGCCAGAGCTTCACGTCAGTCCTGCCGAGCCAGAGCTTCACGTCAGTCCTGCCGAGCCAGAGCCAGAGCTTCACGTCAGTCCTGCCGAGCCAGAGCCAGAGCTTCACGTCAGTCCTGCCGAGCCAGAGCCTGCACTTCACGCCAGTCCAGCCGAGCCTGCACTTCACGCCAAATCTGCTGAGACCAAAGCAGTATGCGTCATGCCCGCCGCGTCTGTGACAGCAAGCGTCATGCCCGCCAGCACAAAGTCTTCACCGCTGGTCCCGTCCAGCACTGAGCCCTCTTCACCGCTGGTCCCATCCAGCACTGAGCCCTCTTCACCGCTGGTCCCGTCCAGCGCTCAGCCTTCTTCGCCGCTGGTTCCGTCCAGTTCAGAGTCGTCTTCGCCGCTGGTCCTAGCCAGCTCAGAGTCCTGTTCACCGCTGGTCCTGCCCAGCGCTCAGCCTTCTTCGCCGCTGGTCCTGCCCAGCTCAAAGCCCTTGCCGCCGCTGGTCCCGTCAAGCTCAGAGCGCGCTGATCCTGATCCAGAGACTGTTCACGTCACTTCTGCCGATCCAGAGACTGAGCTTCACGTCACTTCTGCCGATCCAGAGACTGAGCTTCACGTCACTTCTGCCGATCCAGAGACTGAGCTTCACGTCACGTCAGCCGATCCAGAGACTGAGCCTCACGTCACGTCCGCCCGTCAAGAGTCTCGTCCCGCCGAGACTAAATCTGTTCCTGAGCCTGAATCTGATCCTGATACTGAGCCTGAATCTGTTCCTCTTCCTCTTTCTGCGCCTGTGTCTTCGGACAAGATGGCCGACTCCACGCCTGTGTCTTCGGACAAGATGGCCGACTCCACGCCTGTGTCTTCGGACAAGATGGCCGACTCCACGCCAGTGTCTCCGTACAAGATGGCCGCCGCCGAGCCAGTGTCTCCATACAAGATGGCCGACGCAGAGCCAGTGTCTCCGTACAAGATGGCTGCCACCGAGCCAGTGTCTCCAGACGAAATGACTGCCGCCACATCGCCTGAGCCCTCAGCAGAGATGGTCGCCGACACGCCTGAACCTGAGCCCTCAACTGAGATAACCGCTGCCACGGCGTCTGTTCCTGTCCCTGAGCCGGTGTCTGTTCCTGTTCCGGTGTCTGTTCCTGTGCCCCGGCCGCCCGAAGGGTCGTCTCCGCCCCGGCCGCCCGAAGGGTCGTCTCCGCCCCGGCCGCCCAAAGGGTCGTCTCCGCCCCGGCCGCCCGAAGGGTCGTCTCCGCCCCGGCCGCCTGCACAGCCTGCTCCGCCCTGGTCGCCTGCACTGCCTGCTCCACCACAGTCTCCAGGTCCTCTTCCGCTCCACGGGCCTGGCCCTCCATCCCGCCCCCGGGTCCGCCTCCGCTCCACCACCCTCCTGGACAATTTAGGAGCGTCTGGAATCCGCTCCTTAAAGGGGGGGCTATGTAACGGTCACCAGCTGGAGTGCCCTTGAGAGCCACCAGAGGGCACCCCACATCAGACACTCACGTTCACTCTCAGACTACATTTCCCATACTCACTGCCCGGACTCATCATCTCTGATCACTCATCACAGTCACCTGTACCTCATTATCACTGATTGCATTCACCTGTGTCCCATCACCCTGTTAGTCTCAGTCTATTTATACCATGTTCATTCATTCACTCACCGCGAAGTCTTGTTTAAGTGTTACACTGCAATTCCGAGCGTTTTCCCTGGTTTCTTGTCTTTTGGTTTATTTGGATTTCTTGCCCTGTTCCCTGGATTACTCTTTTGCCTCTGGTCCCTGCCTGTTTTGTTTGTTTCTTTGTTGGTTTGTTTGGACTGCCTACCTGTGTTTTGACCTTTTGCCTGTACACTGGATTACGCCTCTGGATTACCCTTAATAAAGCTGCATTTGGATCCTCTACCCTCGTGTCTCAGAGCGGTTCGTAACACCTACCACCATTTAGTTGTTTTGTGTTATTTAAAATATTTATAATATATCTTTTTTTTTTTTTTATGCAATTATTTTTTTTTTTTTTTAAATGCAATTACCCGTTTCACCAGGGGGGGGCAATGCTCCCCCTGCCCCCCCGCAAACTCCGCGCCTGGTTACTACATCCAACAACCGAACATTTTAACTTACCCTCTCGTAACTTCTGCATCCTTTAGCTTGGACTACAAAATTGCAGCGAGAAATAAAAATGGCGGATTGCTGGAAGTGTTGGGCCGGATGTCAATGTCCTTATTTGGCAGTTCCGCTGCAAATACTGTGACGTAATAGTTCAAAAAACGTCATAGAGAACAGAAAAATCGGAACAGGTTGAAAAATATGACCAAAACAGAATATAAAGATATCAACGAAGCACCTGAAGAGAATAATTTCAACTTTTCTGTACTTCTAAACACTCCACATATACAACAAAATGCATTTAAGGGCTAAAAAAGTGGATTTAGCATGATATGTCCCCTTTAACATATTTAAATATTTTAGGTTTGCGTAATATTCTGAGTTTGCATTACACTGTTTTTATTCATTTTGAGGAATACTGAATCTGTTTTTGTGCAAGTGAGATGTGTAAATGTTCATATTTAGTCTAGAACTGCAATAACCGTCATGTTCACACACAGCGCACACAACGCCTCTGCACTTACTCCTGATCTCTCTCAACATGAGGACAGGAGAGCTGTCAGACAATACATGGGAAGCAAAGTAACTCGCGTTACTTTTTTGAAAAAGTGACTCAAGATATTTTGTTGTGAATTTAAAAGTAATGTGTACTCGTTACTTGAAAAAAGTAATCTGATTATGTATCTTGCATTACTTGTAATGCATTACCCCAACACTGTTATTTTCATATTTTCTATTTTCACTTTATTATTAGTTAAAGCTTTAGTAATAGTGTTGTGTTTTTGTCATTTGTATTAGTTTTTAATATGTATGTAGTTTTATTTCGAAAGTTTATTTTGATTTAGTACTTTAACTTAAACTAAACGAAAATGGAACATTTTTACCTTGGCATCCAGTTAAAATGAAATAAGTTTAAGTTTTTTTGTAACACTTTTTTATTTTATTTTTTATTTAGAGCTAAATAACCCTGGCTACTGGCTATTTTGAAAAGGGCCTTCAGTATTTCCTTTGAAGTACTTCCTCATTCAAAAGGCAATATATCAACAAACGAAAGAAAGCAGCACTCGCCATTCAATTTATGGGAACTTTAAGTGTTAATTAAGATCATCAGAAAGTGAAAGTGAACAAATATTTATTCCTTTTCACAAATAGTCCAGATTTGTGGACGGTAAATTCATTTGCTTCCAAGGATCAATGAAGCACATCAGTCTTAACCAATGAGAAGATACACACATCGACAATAACTAAATAAACGTAAAGATTATTATGAAAGAAAATGTCTCAGATAAACTGTCTTCCGTTCTTAACACAATCAAATGAAGCCTGAATCCCCAGTATTTATTTGCAGAAGTGTAACGGTGTGTATCTTTCTCTCGGCTCGGCACTTTGCATCTGTCTTTTATAAAGCACATCAAATAGAGACAGAACAGCTGGAGTTGAGCAGCACCTGTTTCCTACACTTCCACTACACATGCAGTTCACAGGCTTCAAAGAGCCACAGGAGCTGACCTCTGCTGAGAGCAATGCCAATATCAGACACATACAGAAGTCATGGAGGACTGCATGTCAACAAGAGCATGCGCAGACAGCCAGCACTCCTGCGCTGAAATACAAGAAAAACTCAAATAACACTGAGCAGTCCTTCAGCCTGATACTAAAAAGTAATTAAACATAATCCATGTAGTCACACCATGCTTTATTTGCATAATATAGTGCTTGATAATATAAGATATTATAATATAAGTAAGGGATAATGTACATCCAGCCGGTTGTTATCTCAGAATAACCCCAGACAGGGTGATCAGGATCAGGTCTTGCTTCACACTGAAGGGGTTTATTCTGCGATAACAACCGGCTGGATGTACATGATCCTGCTTATTACACGGCTACTTGCCATAGTAAATATTTAGACACGGAATATTGATATGAGTTGAAATATTTTATTAGCTCTTTAAACGCAAAGCTTCCACGGAGAGAGCAGTTTCAGCGGCGAGTTAAAACTAGACGGACATTTAAGAGATACGGTATACAGTCATACCACTTATTACACTTATCGCCACATAAATAATTATGAGAATAAGAGATATTGATTTCAGATTAAACTGTTTTAAAATCGTACCTGTTTGTATCTCATAGTCCAACAGTGTTTAAGACAATAGTCACAAAATGGCCGCCGCTGCGTTTGTATGAAACAATGCGAGTCCACGATACTGGATGGCATTATTAAATAACTGTACACAAAATATTGATTCGACTGAGTTTTAATATTTTATTAGCTCACCAAATGCAAAAACTTCCACGAAGAAAAACCGTTCCTAGCAGGCGTATAGGTCTGCTGACTTCAGTGACCCGGATGAGCCTGTGTTTCTGTGATCAGCGGTTGTCATCTGGGAATAACACTTCACTGGATGGCGTGATTGACCAATCAGAATCAAGTATTCCACAGAGCCAGGTAATAATATAATATAATATAATATAATGTAATGTAATGTAATGTAATATTATATAATATTATCATTTTGGGTAACACTATTTCAAAAGTCCACTTTAGATATTCTACTGACTATAAGTAACTTTGCAACTAGATGTCAACTTATTCTAACCCTAACCTAACAGTAATACTCTAATGAGAGTTATTGTACTAACCTTTACTAATATGTTTCAAAAACAATGTAGTTTTCCAGTTTTTTCATCAAACAAGTATCATTGTCCATCAAAAATCATTACATTACTGTATGCACGTATAACTTTACTGTTATTTGTTTAATTTTTTATTTGTCTACTTTGAGATTCTCATTGTTGTATGGCCAGATTATTACTGTTTTCGATAGTTATGACTTGATGAGACTTGATCTATACACACCAGTGCATCACAACAGCATGTGTCATAGCAGTGTAAAATAATGAGTTGCCGTGCTCGACATGCTTTGTGGAATAAATATTGATAATGCATTCATTTATTCACTGGTTACAATTGTGCATGTTTGTTATATTTAACTACTTGACTTTGAAAAGCTTATAGCTTGCCAAACACTTTCTTAGTAGCTTCCTCAACACTGATGCACACTGAGCGCATGCTACTACATATAACTATAATTTATATGCAAGGTAAATATACACTAAATCTGATAATTAATGAAACATTAGATCAGCAGTTGAGAATGCAGACATTTGTTTGTCTAAAGTGTGTTCTTTTACTGTTGACATCTGTGAACACACAGGCATTGTGTGTGTGTGTGTGTGTGTGTGTGTGTGTGTGTGTGTGTGTGTGTGTGTGTGTGTGTGTGTGTGTACTCTGTGGGAAAAGGACTCAGATTGGGGTCAGTGGTGTGTGAGTGACAGCAGGAAGGTAATGAAGCCAGATCTGACCTGCAACATTACTCACAGCTGAGACCCATCCCCACTTGTGTTTGTGAGTTTTCTGAGTGGGTGGCCAATAGCTGATAAACATTAGTGCTCGCTGAACACTAATAGATTCGAATTGATAAGTGAATCAGATAGCATAACTGCAATATATGCGGATCTACTGTATACATTCTGTCTCATAAAACACTTTAGATATATCACATTCACAAAAAAGTCTGTGATTAAAAACAACGGTTACACTTTATTTTAAGGTGTCGCTGTTACAGTGTAATTATATATTTAAGTACTGAGTGATATTAAGTAACTACATACACTTACTATAGGGTTAGGGTAGGATTAGGATTTGGTTGAGGGTTAGTTGCATGTAATTATGCATAATTTACTGTTATTACTATGGTAAGTACATGTAACATATGTAACATGGACACTGTAAAATAAAGTGTTACCAAAACAACTATTTATCATCAGAAAAAATCTTATCTTACTATATATACATTTAACCTCTGTATATTTATGTGTAGAGCGGGACTTGTTTGAATCCATCGGAACTTGATTGGATCGTGAAACGTCACTGATTGGTTAATATTAGTTTTCACGCCCACATTGCCTTGATTATGTCAGCAGAAAGAACAAATAATTTCAGAGGTCAAAAAATGTATTGATTACACTTTATTTCGATAGTCCACTTTAGACATGCTACTAATGCTTTGCAACTACATTTGCTATTTAAACATGATGCAGGACGTGAAAATGACGCCATGTTTGTCATGTTTGAACCATCAGGAGTTTTGAGAACAGCAAAACAGTTCCCTGTTTCATTGAGCTGTTATTTTGAGGAACCTGCACTGCTGGCTCAGATAAGCAGATAATAAACAGATATTCCCAGTAACCTGTGAAAACACAAAGCCAGTTCGCAAACACTGTCCCGTGAGCCACTGCGTCCCACGCCGGCTTCTCTCATCTTCTCTGCTGTTGTTTTGAGTCACACGCTATCTGTCCTGTCAGCAGGAGGGGTGTTCATCCGACGAGGGACACGGGAATATCAGCCTCTTCCTGGATCTGCTTGTTTTGTGTCTTATCACACCTGTTCACAACCTCTCCTCCCTCTAATGTTTAGAAGAAGAAAAACACACGAGCTAGGTGGCGAACGTACATCATTAGAACTTTAGAGTTCAATAGATAAGCTTTGCGAATACATTAAATACATAATTGCAGTTTAATTATTTGGATGTATACTGACAAAAAAAAAATAGGCTACACTTTATTTTCAACATTCTACTTACTCTAGATGTGCAACTACATGTAAACTAACTCTAATTAATGTATACTACATGTCTACTAACTAGAGTATTAGTAGACAGTTAGGTTGGGGTTAATATAACAAGTTAACATGTAGTTGCAAAGTAACATATTCAGTAGAATGTCTATTGAGGAGCATCAGAATAAAGAGTTTATTAAGATATTAAGCAGAGAGTCTACTAATACTCTAATGACTGCTAGTTAACATGTAGTTGCAGAGTTAATACCAAGTTCTGGCATGAAACTCTAGATGGTGCAGGATGATAGGTCCTCAACTCAATTTGTTAGCGATTATCTACATGGCACAGCTGATTGGTTGCTGTTGCATCAGTGGCCAATGAGCTGCGGCTCAACATTCAAATACTGGTGTGTTGGTATTAGCAGTATACTTTCAGAAACCCTTCTCCTTCCCCAGCTCCACCTGTATAGATCTGCTATGGGTTCATTCATGTATGTTACATGAGCAGCGTAACACATCTATTCCGCCAAGACCAAATACTTTAACATTGCCACATATGTTGTGGTTGACCCTTACGGTTAGAGGCAATGAGGTGACCGGAACAAGAAGGAATCCGTTCAATGCAAACTTTATTTTAAAACAAGTAGAAAAATCCCACGGTGCAGAAAACGTAGTGTTACAAACAAAAAATAACAAAAGTATACAGTTCAGGAAACACGTTCGTGCCAACAGTCTATTGTTGTACCAAAGTGCTACAGTGGCGGTTCTCTGACCATGCTCACGCCACACTCACCACCCCGCCTACTGAATGTTACGGTGGCCATCTTAACGTCGTGGCCCCGCCTACGGAACATCCCAAGCTATAGGTAAGTCTAACATAACATTTACACACAATAATACTACATATATTGCACCCAACCCTTCTATGTCTTTCCAGCATCCCAAAAATCAATATAAATGTATGCTATGTGTGTGCACCTGTGAAATGAGGGAACATGCCCCATAGTCTATATATGGTCACGGAGTATCTTTCATGGAGTAGTTGTCCTGACAGAACTTATAGTCAGTAGACTGTCTAAAGTAGACTATTGAAATTGTGGGCCCTGTTTTAAGGATCTAAGACCATGGTCTAATGCACATGGCGCAAGTGCACTTAGGGCGAGTCCACTTTTACTAGTTTAACGACGGGAAAAATGGTCGGTGTGCCCGGTGCATGGTCTAAAAGGGTTGTCTCTATTCTCTTAATGAGTAATGGGTGTGTTTTGGGCTTTACGTGCAAAAAAACAATCAGTGTCTCATCTGCCATTCCCTTTAAAAGCCAGTTGCGCTCGCGCTCGCGAGGTAACAGATCTGCTTGTGCGCAAGGTTTAACTGCGCAAGCAGACCATCTACGGGACAAGCCGGATTCTACCATATCTTTATGTTCACAATAATAATATTTTACATTGTAATCCTTTTATTTTTTATATTTGGTGTGTGCTGCTGCTGTGTGTGTAATAAGCAGAGGGTACGCACGCCGTGGACCCGCCTATAGGCACACATTACTAACGCGCTCATTATATAACAAAAATAATATTGCACCATTGACTTTAGACCAGGTTTCAGTTGGTCAATGGTCTATTTCAGTTCCTCAAAATAGCAACACGCCAACAATGCGCCAGAACACACCTCGTTTTCAGACCAGCACGCCCATGGACGCACAAATGGCCTCAAATGCATTTGCTATTTAAACATGATGCAGGACGTGAAAATGATAACTGCGTCGGGCTCAAACTAGCAAAAAACACTTGCGGCACGCCTGCTGCCGCATTGCGCCGGGTGTGTTATAGGGCCCAAAGTGTTTACCAATGCATTAAAATAAACTTTTTTTCTTCACAATAACATTCACTGATGAATTGTGCACAATAAGACTAGATAACTGATTCATTAAGAATGTAAATAGGTCCCATTGTTATTTAATGTTGACTCTCTCTGACAGTGTGATGGGTCCAACAAATTATTTGAGTTTGGTTTCTCACAGTCCGCTTCTGGCTTTAATAACCCCGGCGTATTAATGACATCAAGATGTGTGTCCTGTGTGTCTTGTGGGGCAGTAGCACAGCTCCGGTAGTGCTCAGTAAACACGCTTATAACACTTACATATGTGACCAAAATGAGCAAAATGTATTTTATGGGGACCATGGCTTGGTAGTGGATCTAGGAATGGTCTGAAGTGTGTGGCGAGAGTGTTGAAAGCACTGAGGTTACCGGTAGGTTGAGTGTTTGTGTGCGCAGCGCCTGTTTCAACCAGCAAAATAGGTGGATGGAAATTCAAAGCGGACACACACGCACAAACACACACACACACGCACTCCTGCACCTGATCTTCATTTTTCAATTTGTAGCCAATCTTCGTACAATTGGGCACCAAATTAAAAGGTAAACAGCGCAGATATCCATCTTGTTTGCTTCAAAGCTTGCGAAGGGCCCCTCCTCACACACACTTACAGTCATGGCTGAGTTGCTCCCCGCTGTGTCTGCATTAGTCGTAATCAAGTGCTTGTTTGAAGCAGTTATCTTCTGACCGCCTGCAGAGCGCTGATGATGACAAGTGACATACTGTCCCGGGCCAAACACAAACTTACCTCCAGATCAGACCGCAGACAAAGGAAGCTCTCCAAAAAAAAAAAAAAAAAAAAGACCTAAAAAAGTATATGTATACATATGTTCGTCATTTGATTTATATGTAACATATATTTGTTTATTTTGTTAAAGAAGACCTATTATGCTTTTTTACCTGTTCATCTTTCTTTAGTGTGTTATGTTGCTTTTTTGAGCATGAAAATTGTCTGCAAAGTTCCAAAGTCCCTCCAGCGGGAGTTATTCTCTATATCAGTGTCAGTGTTTCTGAACTCCCTGAAACGCCTCCATTGTAGTCTTGAGTTTTCGGTTTCACTTTATTCTGATGGTCCCTTTAACACATGCTGTTGACAATAAGTAATGTTGCACCTACATGTCTACTAACTCTCAGTAGAGTGTTAGTAGAGTATTAGTAGACTGGTAGGATTAGGGTTAGGGTTATGGTTAGTTGACATGTACTTACAAAGTTACTTATAGTCAATAGAATATATGTTGAGGAGCATCAGAATAAAGAGTTAGCAGATATTAAGCAGAGAGTCTACTAATACTCTAATGAGAGTTAGTTGACATGTAGTTGCAAGGTTACTGATAGTCAACAGAATGTTCAAAAGGGACCATCAAAATAAAGTGTTACCGAGTTTTCTTCCGGGAACGAACACGTCACAATATTCCTCATTTAAATAATTCATACGCAGAATAAAGGGGCGGGCCTGGTTGAGTTAGTAGTTTGTGAAACCACTACAAGAAATTAAAACGTGAAAGCTGCATTACAATTGCACAAGCCTTCCCATTAATGTATAATCTTCCATTTTATTTATGTTATCATGAAATATGATCTCTAAATTGCTTTCTGTTAGTCTATATTTGCCGGAGATGTTGCCTTGCATCGCAGTAGCAGATGTGCTTCTTCCACAAAGGTGTTTAGGTGCATGTCAGCAGTGGTTTATGTGCTTTTCTGATTGTCATAACGTAATAATATGAGTGTTTTGGTGTGTGAATCATAATATTCCTCAGCTGTGGCTTCTGGTTTCCCACTTGAACTTGTAGCGCATGTGTGTGCATGTGTGTGTGTGTGTGTGTGTGTGTGTGTGTGTGTGTGTGTGTGTGTGTGTGTGTGTGTGTGTGTGTGTGTGTGTGTGTGTGTGTGTGTGTGTGTGCGTGTGTGCGCGTGTGTGCGCGTGTGCGCGTGTGTGTGAAATGTGTGGCTCCTGAGGAACCTTCGGCATGTAAAGTAGCTGTGAAAGAAAGAGCTCATTGTGCGATTGCATGTCAGCCACACGTTTCCCATCTGAAAGTTTGATTCAGAGTGTCAAGAGGATCAGCAGAGTGAACACACACACCTTCAAAACCTTGAGAAATGTCACAGAAATTAGGCAACAATATAGTCAATGTAACTGAAATGCTGGTTGAGTTCGTAGACCATCTTGGATCAGCAACAAACCAACTATCATAATCTGAAAAACATTCTACATTTCTACAGAGTCATCGTTTGAGCCAAGATGTCTGAATTTGTGCTCGGGACACTAAATTTAAGGCAAAATAACAGATATTTGTTTGTACTTGCTATAATAAATTGCATACTGTACCTTTAAGAATTAAAAATATTTATTGAAAATTGGAGAATGATTATCTGATTGTCTGTGCAGCATACTAATATTGCAAATATATTAGTATTAGTAATAATAAATTAGTAAAATATTAGGTAACAGTTTATTTTTACAGTGTCCTTGTTACACGTTACATGTAGTAATAACTATAAAGTATGCATGATTACATGCAACAAACCCTAAACCAAACCCTAATCTTAACCCTATAGTAAGTACTTGTAGTTAACTATTATTACACAGTAATTAAGTGCATAATTACAGTATAACATGGACACGCTAAAATAAAGTGTATCCAAATATCACTTATTCATTGATTATAATTGTATGATCGGAATACTACTAATAAATGCTTCTGAGTGCAACAGTAGCCATTATCCCAAAACCTCTTATTTTTTTTTTTTATTACTTACTTTTAAAATTTTAATTTTTAAACCAATGAAATTAGTCAATTATAAATATTAAAGTTGTGGCTGTAATCCAGATCACACTGTAAATGTAAGGTTGAGTTAAGAGCATTGCTTTGTGTGATACAGTATTGTGAGCCGTGTGCTTTATAGTGTAGTAATCGTGTTCGTTAGGTCATCCAGGCATTTAATGCATATGGAAAATTCACATACTCTGCACAGTCCACTTTATATACAGCAGGAATAGAGAGAACAATGTTTGAAAAACTCTATTTATGTCTGTCAAGACATCTGGGTCAGGGCCACACATGCTACGAATTAAGCTTGCATACAACATATTCAAAAAGTAGCTGCTCAGTTGACACGTTTCTTGAACGCAGGTCCGTCTCTCTCATTATATCCCTTATTTCTCTCTGTGTTTATATATGGTGCTCTTTGTCCACAGGCCAGACATCTATTGTCTTATTGTTGGACATCTTGAGAGGGTAGAGTTCAGTCCACTGTTTTTCCTTCTCAGTCCATAGAAAGCAATTGATCTCAATCAACAGGCCATTATCTTCAGCAGGCAATTATCCACATTGTCACTTTTGCATTTGACCCCGTGACCTCAGCAGATCACTGGGGCCTGGAGAAACCCGAGCTTACCTTCCCTGCTCCCTGTACAACCAATATTACAGAGGCCGCTGGGGGCCCTTTGCCAAAAAGGCTCAAGGAAAATGAAATCCATTACTGAACCAACTACCAGATCTGTGGCATAGTTACGTCTCCTGGGTAATGCGTAACAAGAACGTTGAGTGACGTCTCACAACTAGTCTCACATCGGTCTCTGTGAACCTTTTCAGTGTTTTATTCTGAAATCGACTGATTTTATTTGAAAAAGTTTCACTTAAGTACTTGTTGACTCTTCAATATGAGGGAAATAAACAGCTGTATTATTATTGGGCACTCTGAACATTTTTGAATAATGTTGAAAGTAGTTACACCCCACATAGGAAAGAAAAATCTCAAATGAGTCCTCTTTCTCATGAGTCCTCTAACTCTTTCCCCGCCAGCGCTTTTTTATTTATTTTATATATTATTTAATTAATTTATAATTGATAATTTTCACAAAACTTTCAAGGCTACCAGAATATTTTGTTGTCTGAATATCTAAACAAATATTTTGAACAAAAAGCTGAGAAAATCTTGTTTTTTTCCAAGACTACAACGTACATAAGCAATGCTTTCATTGCTTGTTTCTGCATCTTCTTCGCCTGTGTTTTGATCAGGAGATTCAGTATTCTTTCGGAAGTTGCGTAATAGCGCCCCCTACCGTATAACAGTGAAAACACAGAACGCTGGAAAATTCTTTCAATGGCAGGGACATGTTGTCTCATAAATGACGGTGAAAGAGTTAAATAAAGTATATACATTTTAATCTATATATTTTAGCATGTCAACAATCAGCGCTGAATCAGCGTTTTTAAGGAGTGAGCATGTGCATAAAGGTGTGAGGGAACCCTGGAGTATGACGCGATAAATCAAACATCAAGTAAAGTAAAACAACAAGATGAGGTTTTCGTTCCACAGAAGAAAAGAAGTCATACAGCGTTTGTTTGGACCAACGTTGGGGTGAGTGAATGATAACAGACTTGTCATAGATATTTGGGTACAAAAACAGTTACGTAGTCCTCAGTTCATTAAAGCAGCATGTCAGAAAAGCTGCGGACTGAATGAACCGCCTGGATGAATGTCTACACTGTTTACGGCCCTGGTTCAAACGACAGAGGAGCGACCGTTTTCAGTGAACAGTAGTTTGTTTCTACAATGATACATTATATTGTAGATACATTATATATTACATTATACCATTGTAGTTATGCAGTGAGTTATGTTTTTGTATGGGACACACACCCCTGTTTAGTTCCTGTCTCTATGAAGTCCCTCCTTCTGAAAAGCACACTGTGCTCTGATTGGTCGGCCTGATCGAGCGCTTCGAGCGTGTCTAGGAAATGTCCCGGCCCTTTCCATAACCGCCATTTTCAACACACTACTAACTAACTCAACCAGGCCCCGCCCCTTTATTCTGCGTATGAATTGTTTAAACGAGGAATATTGTGACGCGTTTGTTCCCGGAAGAAACTCAAGACTACAATGGAGGCGTTTCAGGGAGAAACACTGACATTGATAAAGAGAATAACTCCCGCTGGACTTTGTAACTCTGCAGGATTTTTTATGCTAAAACAGCAACATTACACACTAAAGAAAGCTGAACACCTAAAAACATAATAGGCCCTCTTTAAATGGAGAATCTTTTTATGATTTCTACTTCTCAGATATCTTTCCTGAAAATAAGGCAATAGCCATCTTCAATGGGTCTCATCTGCAGTTTCAAAAGAGATTTAAACATTTACAAAGATACTCAGTCAAAAGTCCAAGATTTCAATATTATGAACTCTTCTATTGTTCATCTCCCAAGACCAAAGGATCTGAGCTGTCTGCATTCACTGTATTGTCCTTTACTCTTGTTGCATTGTTCCCTGTTGCGTCTACTTTATTACTTACCAGGAAGCACATTTTAAAATGATATTTGATAGGCAAGTAGATACTTTAACTATGAAAGTAAAAAAGGAAGATGTGGATGCGACTCACTGGTTTGCTTGCGCACATGGCGCTTGTGTTGTGTGTTTGTGTAGCTTACGTCTGACGAGAGCCTCCACGTAAATGAAAAGCAGGGCGCTTGTGCTGGCATGGCCATGGCCAGGGCTTCCTGCTAGATTACCTGAGCTCTGGCTTCCTGTTGCTTACACAGACCTTTCCCTGACACAATCAGATCTGGACACCAGTCAACACAAAACTGCTGAGTTACGCGATGAACATTGATAAAACACACAACGGTTGGAGGTTTTCACTGAATGATAAAGTCAACAGGCACTGCCAAAACTCGAGAGTTCATTTCAGATTCGTCTTTTTCTGGCATTGTGCCCTGATTAGAGCTCGAAACATCCAATAAATTCCTTACGTTTCCCATCCCTAATCCTGATATATGTGGTAAATGTAAATGCTCCAGAGCAGATCAAATTTAGACCGAGCTCTTTTCCGCAGCACTGAAGGCAAACGTTTGTCCTTGTTTTCTGGTGAGGCATTCACACCCAGAGACTGATGTAATATCATGTAAGCAAAGACATCTATCACATTTTCAGAGATGCTTTTAACTTTCTTCTGGATTACTCATTATTCTTTCATTCATTACTCATGTATACAACAAAACCAAAAACCTCCTTATGTCCCCAGAGCATTTCTTTTCCCTACATTGCAGACTAAACTGCATGCTGTGACTTTTCTATGAACTGATCATAATGGTATTTTTTGTACATTCTCTTTTTTTGTTGGGAAATATGTACACTGAAAAAAGGAAAGACTCAAAGGAGGGAAAATAGCACAAATATGAATGCCTGTCTTTAAACACCTTAATGGTCCATGGAACAGGACTTGGCAGGGTTGTGGCGTGTGAGTAATATCCTTCTGTAAGCATCGGTTACATTTGGGAGACTGGCAATAAATGACTCTTGTGAAATGGTAGTGTGACGGCAGGTTAGGCGAGGAAGGGGACCGTACCGTGAACATTATACGCTGTTATGGCAATGGCAAATAAGACATAATGGTGCTCTGTGTGGATCATATTTTTGAGGAAAATTAAAAATAGTCTGTGGCTTTTATTTAATACAATTTAAAGGAACAGTTTGAAATTCAAATGAAAATACAGTCACTTACTCATTCTTGTGTCATTCTTCGGTGGAATACACAATAAAACTTGACATCAAGAAGCATGATGTCAACATCAAAAAGCAGCTCAGAACAGTCTCAAAACCAAATGCGAAATGGCAATTTAACGAGATCTTTTTCAACTTAAAACGTAAAACTTTTTATGCATTTTGGCCGTTCGTTTAAACGATAACGTTTAGGGTGCCTGAAAACGTAAACTTTTGAAAACGGGTTTCAAAGTGCAAGTATATGAAAACGGTCTTCGTGTGAACAACAAAAACGCGAACCTCTGAAGATGATGATATCATGCACATGCGTATTACGTGTTCAGTCTATAGTGTTTCATCGTCATCTACTGGCCTGGCAGCAGAATACAGCGATTTTAGTCGTTTCGCGGATCCGTGTGAACGGGGATCGTTTTGACAATGGTGTCGTCTGTGCGCGGAAAACTCAAAGAAAAAACTTCTCCTTTTTAAGCATATCGTTGTCGTGTAAACGTACCCTTGAAATGTGTAAATGCACCTGAGATTTGACAACTGAAGTGGGGAATGCTTTTAAGTAAACAGCTTTTTAAATTCCAGTTTGATCCTGACACAAAGCTGTTGTATATCATATGAATTAATGTATGGTGGTTTCATATAGTGAAGGTTAAGCTTTCATTGATATGGAAAAGAGCAGCATGAATGTGCTTACATTTTTCTCATCTTTTTTTTGTTTTGTTCCATGGACCAAAATAAGCCACAACGCTAGGGTGAGTACATGATGACAGACTTGTCATATTTGGGTAAACTATTCCTTGAATATGACTATACGAGACTAATGCGGATATATTCCAAAACTCGTCCAGTCCCCAGAGTCACATCTGCCATTAGATTCTTTTTCCAGCTGAAACTCTGAATCATTCAGACCTCTTCATCTCAGAGATCTAGAAGACTTTGTGCACTTCTTCCCCACCTCCAGTTTATGAGTTGCTTTTTAATATCCTCTTGAAGGCCTGGGTGATGGTGAGGCGTCCTTCTCTGATTTGCAGGGGAGTTCTTGTAATCCCAGTACTTCCTCTTTTAAGCCCCTTCCTCTTGCTGTCACCCTACTGGAGAAACTATTCTTGGGAAAAGCATCTTCCTTATCCCAGCCTCATTTCCCTCTTCTCCCACAGATCTGGGAGATCTAGTTCAGAAAGTGCCTGGGGCAGAGCGGGGCCACTGGGGGACATGGAGAGGTGGACGGGGAGGACACAGCAGCGGTTGTGTGGGAGAGATCCAAAGGTCACCGACCACAGCGAGGCCACGCAAAGCACCTAACTCAAGGCATAAGACGCAAACAGAAAGCAGACCCTGGACTCTCTGAAAAGATAGGGGTCTGCTAAGGGTCAAGACATCAGTTGAGAGACCTTAGCAAGATTCTTGGCCATCGAGCCGCAGAAAAAGAAAGTACGCCTAAAGGCCGCTGGCATTTGTGTGTTTCTAATTTGAACTGCACATGCCATTGTGAGAAAAAATATATTCCTCAACATCTTCTCCTTACATGATAAAGCATGGGGATAGCCAGGGATAACCTCTAATGGAGCAGTACTATATTTTTCTTAAACACTTTTTGTTGTTCTGGTTGAAACTCTCTTCAGATCCTGATAGCAATCAATAACAGAAGTCTAAATAATAAGACATGTACATATATCTTCTGTGGAAGTCTCAGAAACAAAACAAAAAAATGTTTGTCCAATCATTGCATTCGGTACTTGTCAACTAACTAGAGTATTAGTAGACTGGTAGGGTTGGGGTTAGTAGAATAAGTTGACATGTAGTTGAAAAGTTACTTATAGTCAGTAGAATGTCTGTTGAGGAGCATCAGAATAAAGAGTTAGCAGATATTAAGCAGAGAGTCTACTTATACTCTAATGAGAGTAAGTTGACATGTAGTTGCAAAGTTACTTATAGTTAGTAGAATGTCTAAAGTGGACCATTGAAATAAAGGTTCTTCTTGGAACTTTCGATGCCCATAAAGAACCTTTATTTTTAAGAATGTTGTGAGTGTGCTTGTCTCGTTGAGGACTCGGCTAGCATGTGAAAGGGACTTGAAATTCTAGATTACCTGACATGGCATGAGTAATTTCCAATTGGCTAAGAAATTTAGCCAATCATGACGCGCATCACTTAAACCTTGCACCAAACTTTACTGAATTAATTTTTCCGATTATGGCAAGCTGCTTTGACTTTACTCATTCCCAGGATATGAATTATTGATATCATATCAAAATTTACATTACTTAAAATGCTTGTTATTGATATAAGAAATTGGATTTCTACTATAGTAACAATGGCTATTTTTAGGAATTACATTTCCAGTAGTACAAATGTTCATTCTTGATATCAACAATGACGTAATCACTCGCAGAAATTGAATTCTTGAAAACTGGTGTGACAAGTACTGATGTTTCCAATGATAACCTCCAGTGGATCAGTATGTCCTAGGTAGATTTTTTGGTAACATTTATTTTTGATGATATTTCTAGCATTGCAGTAATGTTTATTAATCCTAGTAAGATGTTTAGTATTTTATTATAATCATGTCGCCCTGGGTCGTTAGCACACCAATGGGAGTCAAGTTGAGGACCCTGCCAGCTTGTGTCGGTTGAACTGTGAGGTTGCCTGATATGGCATAAGTAATTTCCACTCGGATGAAACTCAGCCATCCATAACGCACGACCTTAAACCTTGCACAGAGTAAGAAAAAAAACAAAAAAAACTTGGTTTGGCTCCAGGTCTGACTGGATCCTGTCTGCATTTCCAATAAAGTGGATTTGTCGCTGGGTGGAATGCCTTAGCGGCGGAGTCCGAGCTGCTCTCCGGCTGATAAATAGCCTTTGTGAGGGGAGGCGAACGACAGGAAGAGTAAATTTTAGCCAGGAAGGCAAAAAGAGAGGGGAGGGAGCAAGGATAGACAGATGAGGGGGAGCTATGTTATATAGCTGTGCGATGAAAGCGCGAGATAGCAAAAATTAGACTTGAGAGTTAAAATATGGTATTCATGGACATTTCCAGTTGACTATGTCAAGAGAGATCTGCATCATTGTGAGCAAACTTTTTTCCACAAGTTGTCAGGGATGCCTGTAGTGTGCTTTTTACTCACTGAAAACAGTGTTGTTGTGTTGCTGTATGTCAGAACGGCACGAGACACAGTTTCAAATATCTGTGCTCACATTCATTCGTTGAGTAGTTTCTAAGATGGTGGTGACATTTAAAATATTCCCTAAAGTGGCCTGTACTCACAGACTACTCGGCAGAATCAATTTCCTGTCATTGTTTGACTTAGGAATGCATTTCCCAAACTGAGACACTTAACAAAAATCAGAGTGAATGACATGATGCAAAAAATTATGGAAATGCATTACGCAGTTCCTGTCAATCAGCATTTTGGATTAGGTCCAAGCATGTCGTAAAAATTATTCAAACTTCCCTGAACTAATAGTTTATGAACATAAATATCTATGCACTCTATAAGTAAAAAGTTTGGAATATATATATATATATATATATATATATATACATATATATACATACATATATATTGTTGAATTAGCTTTTTAATAATTATGATCTAAAGTAGGAAAGGATTTAGAATGGCATGAATGGTGACAGTTTTCATTTTTAGGTGATCTGTTCCTCTAAAAGGGCTGAATATTCTCTAACAATGAAAATCATCTACAAACTTTTATCATGTAAGAATTCAAGCAAATGCACCTACAGTATTATTGACTTATCAGTACAGGCCTCATCAATCAGAGGTTATGAGTCTGTGCTGCTCCAGAGCTTACGTGTGTTAATAGACGAATGTCTTTGAGAGGAGATGTTGTGTTGGTGTTGTGAGGAGAGAGGATGGGGGTGTAGAGGGGTCTATCTCATGCTAACTGAGTTAACTGATAGCCTCAGGGGATGTTGGAGAGGGGGGGGGACGCTGACCTCTACCAACGTCCCTCCCGGGACCGGTGTGAGGAGAGACAAACATTCCTGAGCAACTCGCCGGCCAGCAAAGACCCCCTGAGAAAACCAGAGAGAGAAAGCACGGAGAAGAGAAGGAAAGGAAGAAAAATGGTCACTCTACTTCTTCTACGCACACATAAGCAAAGCCTGCACAACACAAACGCTCCCTGGTCAACGTTTTTGTAATTAATTATGGCATAATTCTTAACAGGGCTTAAAACAGGGGGTCTCTCTGTCATTGTGTTATGGTGGACTGCCGCGGTGGTCCTTGGGCCCCGGACCTCAGATGTAGCTCTGGAGGGGCCCTCACCCTATAACACCACTGTTCTTTCCCAGAGGAAGTATCCCTCATGTGTTCACCCCTTCTGCATGGCCTCTTACTAGATTTCCAGCAGCCTACCTTAAGATTACCCTGCAGAGCAGTTGAGAAGTCATCATTTCTGAAGCTTGGGTAAATCATAAATCACTTTCTCTCTGTCTTTGCAATATTCTCCCTTTCTCATGAGTAACCCAACTAAATGGTGCTATTTCTCTCAGATGTTGTGCATGCATTCAAGGCAATAAACCAGGATCACTGACTTGGACAAAGAAGAAAAAATAAAAATAAAATATATATATATATATAGCTTTATGTTATGAACAAAACAGCCAAAACACAAAACTAAAATTAAAATTAGCCGATTCATTGCTGAAAAAAAACATGTAAGTTAACTAAATGGTAAACAATTGGTCCAAAACAGTACAACTAGCAACTTTTTTGTTGTTCACTCTTGTTCTGATTTGACTATAGAAAATGTTGTGATATCTACTGAAAATGATCTAACTTGAGTTAAATCCATTAACTAATATTAGTAATTAAATTAGTATGAAATAACTAAGAAAGTTTTTTTAGAATGACTAATAAAATTGATCCTATGACTGAAACAATTTAAAAAGGGAAGAGGTCCTAAGACCGAACCCTGCAGAATGCCTTAATAAGGTTTCTATTTTAATTGTATTTTTGGCCATTGAAAAGTTCATCCTGAAAGACCATCTGACTTATTTAATTCTACTAAAAGCACTCTGTTTATTAAAACTCAGTTTCAGGACATTCACAACACAAATCCATGCTGCTTGTCTACTACGATTAGGATTAAAAACTAAACTAAAGCAACTTCTATAAACTTTGGTCAGTAATGTCTTAGGAAAAGTTGAAATCCAACTGTTTATTCTCTTCACACACTAGGTAAAATCACCAGGCTCTCATGTTGCGTCATTTATGCCTTCAGGCTACAGGAAACAGTCACATATAGTTCATGTGACCAAAATACTGCATTTCCTTGGAGTCCTAATTCTTCTCAGTATATTTAAAGATTTCCAAAGCAGGCCATTTAGCAGAATCTGCTGATAAACTTGGAGCTATGTAATATTTGCTATACTAAGTTAGCTAAATAAAGCAGGCATCTACTTCTAAAACAGCATTTGCAACAGAAAAGACATACTTGATATTTCAAAAACACCCTAGAAAAGCTGTGCTTGTTTTAAGCCCTCTCCTCCTCTTCAAATCCCCTGTCACGATTTCCAGAGTCTCTATGGCATCGTTTGTCTTTATACGGTCACAACAAACACATGCGCTCATAAGTAGGAAACCAGACTTTTTTTTTATCCTTTCTTGGTACAGTCATTGCTAGTACATCTTGCAGCATTGAATGGGTGTAAACGTATGGGATGGCTATTCCTGTCCGCTCAGAACAACAGAGACATTTTTCAAACTGAAATTCATGCTTGGATTTCTTTCTCTCAGGACTCTCCTCCATCATTCTAGCAACTCACAGAGAGACGCTTCCCCTTTACTGTCATTTCACATTAACGGTGGGGTCTTACTAAGTGTTAGCCTATGGCTTTGCTTTGAATTACAGCTTACTGCACAGAGAGGGCACTACGCTACGACTTTATGGCATTATTATGCATGCTTACGCTTGACATTTGAGAATTTACAGTAAGCCTGTAAAACCGTTAAGACACTGCCACTTGACTGATAAATCAGATTGGATCAGTTAGAAGGTTTTGATATTTAAAAAGAAAAAAAAAGAGTTATTAAATAATAGTTTGAGGAAGGCTAGCTAGCACAGAGGAAAAACATATGTGTCCTTTTCACTTCAGAGGCTCTTCAGGTTATACCCTGAGACACTTGTGATATAATATATAATCTACTGATAATATAATATACTTGTGCTGCCACTTTGAGTGTTTTTAGCACATTATATTTTCCAGGTATACTTTAATGCAGTAAGTATACTGATATTAATGTACTAGTAGTATGCTTTTATGTGTACCATTTCAGTATTTCTTGGGACTAAATTGGAACCAATCAGATCAGCGTGTGATCATCAACGAGTGGATCTCTGAGCTGAGTGAGTGGAGGCGGGGCTCATTTGCATATTCATAGAACAACGTATACTAAATGAGGCAAGGGTGTAGAGTTACATTCAAGCTACTTTAATGCATGAAGAATTTTTTTTTTCAAGGATTTTATTTTTTAAATATGTAATTTTGGTGATCAAAGATGAGTTTTGAGGGATAAAATTATTAACTAAAGGGGGACTTTAAATATGTCAGATTTATTTTTAGGTATGTCATCAAGGCAAACACGACAATTATACTCATAGTAGCTCCGGCGACATTATAACGGTGGCTTTTTCCGAGTCTTTCTGCGCTGAAGTTTTGTTCAGAATACATAAATGCACATGTAAACGAATGTGTGAATCAAATTGGAAAATTTCGAGTAAACAGGACTTTTAGAATCTGAAATCGGATTGGATTCCCAAATTATTTTAGAATTTGATTTGATTTGATTTGATTTGACAAAAAGTGAAAAACACTTTTTTCATTGTCAAGGATGACAAAATAAAGTTAAAAACTTGTTTCCCTCGCAGAGAATACATCTCCAGAGCTACTTTGAGATTTATCTGATCTTATCAGGGGCCTCTTAGACGCCTTTAGAGACCACGTCATCGTTTTCCTTCCAAGACTTCGCAGATTCCCACCTCCCCCATGAGTCACAGCTCAAAAATGACAGCATCCAAACTGTGTGTGGGGATTTTGTGTGGGCAATAGATATATATTTCAACTATCATCATTGGCTAAAAATAACGTGCTAGCCCCCATTAATGGGGTGCTGTTAAAAATCACAAATCTGGCATATCTGCAGCCTTCTCCGTCCCAAGAGAATGTCATTAGGCGGGTCTGGGAAACTAGACTGACACTGGCCTGGCCAGACAGAAATACACACCATGAGAATGAGAAAGCGGGCATATTTTCCTTTTTTCCCCAATCTTTTTTATTTTAATGGCCCGATGACTGACACACCCAGCAAGCGGAGAGCTAACCCCGCGCGGCCGTTGACAGACGAGACAGCTCATTCATTCAGTGGGCATCTCGACACACACATGCACAACATGTTCTCAGAGTAATATAGATGAGAGAGCTGTCCATCCTCAGGACTCCAGTAAACATCGATCTCAGTCGAGGGGTTTGAACAGTTTGTCCTTTGGACTCGTACGCATTCTGCTTTTCCCATCCTTGACAGATGCAATCACACGTTGACTCATTGACTTTCACACAGTTTGTATTCAGAAAGACTCATTTAACTTTTTACATTCCAGCTAACACGAAAGGTTGATTATTCACTATTTTCTTCTTTTCTATGAGCTATGGTCACTAACACACAAATCTGAACTTCCCTGCACATTCAGTCAAAAAATTTCTAGGTAGGCCTAAGCCTAAACATTAAAAATACAATCCTGGTTATGCTGCCTTTTAAGATACAAAAGACCCCAATATACTTCAGGTGAACTCAAAGAACAAACTGGTGTGACATCATTTTGAACACAATCAGGCCAAAATGAAGTTCGTTTGGAGTTCATTTCAGGAGTTCAAAACAGTTTGCCAAAGATAACTTGTGAGGAGTGGTATTTGTGTGGCTTGTTTGCCAGTAAGAGTTGCTTCGTATGTGGATCATCCTAAATCTGTTACATATGATGTTTTACTTTACTTTAGACGCTGTCATTTGAAGGGCGACTGCCTAGAAATTAGATTCAAAAGATGAATTAGCAAATACAAACCAAAATGTGCGTGCTATTTTCAGTTTGCAAGCATTTCGCAAATGACAGGGTTGATCATGTCAGTCCTCTGGCCTTTATCTTCAGACAAATAGTTTTTCAGTTTGCATATGAGCACAGATTTCAGTAGATATCGGTGAGCTGCTACTTACACACACAGAGGAACAGAGGAAGCCGATGGTTTCTTTTGATGAGGTAATTCACATTTTATCACCTTGCAGTGAGGCTGTAGAGGAAGTGTATAGTCTGCTTTCTACACTTGAAGGATTAGTTCACTTCAGAATTAAAATTTCCTGATAATTGACTCACCCCAAAGTCATCCAAGATGATCATGTCTTTCTTTCTTCAGTCGAAAAGAAATTAAGATTTTTGAGGAAAACATTCCAGGATTGTTCTCCATATAGTGACTTCAATGGGGTCCAACGGGTTGGAGGTCCAAAAGTGAGTTTCAGAGCAGCTTCAAAGTCTCGACACGATCCCAGGTGAGGAATAAGAGTCTTATCTACACAAACCATCGGCCATTACATTTTTTTTTTTAAATGTTTATAAAAAAAATAAACATGTATATACTTTTTAACCACAAATGCTCGTCTTGCACTAGCTCTGTGATGCGACACACATTTCGTAATCACGTTGAAAGGTCACGCGTGACGAAGGCAGAAGGACAGACCCAGTGTTTACAAAGTGAACGTGCAAAAAATAAGTTAAAACAACGATGTCGGACGATTTTGAAGCGTGAGGAGAAATTTTGATGTTTTTCGCCCTATACACTACATTTCTGAACCGGAAACACACGTGACCTTTCAACATGATTACGTAATGCGTGAAGTTGTGGATGTGCAAGATGAGCATTTGTGGTTAAAACTTAATTAAAAAAAAAAAAAAAAATGTATTTTTTATAAATTGGCGGATGGTTTGTGTAGATAAGACTCTTATTCCTCGGCTGGATCGTGTCGAGACTTTGAAGCTGCACTGAAACTCACATTTGGACCCCATTGAAGTCACTATATGGAGAACAATCCTGGAATGTTTTCCTCAAAAACCTTCATTTCTTTTCCACTGAAGAAAGAAAGACGTGAACATCTTGGATGACGTGGGGGAGAGTAAATTATCAGGAAATTTTAATTCAGAAGTGAACTAATCCTTTAAAGCCTACAGTATCATATCATATCCTCTACATTATTAACTTCATGAAAACCTTTCACTGTTGCACACAATCTACTGTACTACACACTTTCTGTCGTCTGATTGAAAGTTTATTCTTTCTTAGCAAGTAAAAGGCATAGTATACTTTTAAAAACACTCTCCTTCAGGTCATTGTGTTGCTTTGCTGTGAAATCCGGATCGAAGCAAAATAAGTTTACTTGATTATCTTTTATTATTATTATTTAAGAGATCTCTCTCTCTCTCTTTTTTTTTTTTTTTTTGTTGAAAAATCATGTTCAAATGTGAGTCTCAAATACGATCATCAGGCTTTTGAGGAAGGTTTATTTGTTCATCTCTCAATTATCATTGTATTGCATTGCAATATCAGTTTTAAAACTAAAACTGCAGAGCTTTGATCATAAAACAAAGCATTTAAATATCTTCTTACTAAGATATATTATAGGCAGATTTAAGATGAAATTTATGTGCATTTTATGTGAGTAGTTGCTATACTCTTATAAAGATCTCATTGATTTACATGACAAACTATCAGAATTTCATCTTACTTATTGGCCAAATAAATATACATATCATATAAATATATGTGTTTTCCCTCCTTCAGTGTGACCTCCATTATCTCACTACATCATATGTGAGCCATAAAAGCTAGATATATCGAATATGATACACAATTTTTTTTTTAAACGTTCCATTTAAAAATAATAATAATGTTTTACAACTGTTTCATTTGGCAGGCTTTACAGGGTTAATAGTGTCACTTAATAAGGCATTTGCTCATACTTAAGGTTAATCATTACAAACCCCTAATCCTAAGGATTGAACTTCCACACATAAACTCATCCCACACTGTTTGTGCTATGCATGGACAGATAGAGTTGGCTTGTGCTGCCTTAAAGGGACAGTTCACCCAAAAATATAAATATTGTCATCATTTACTCACCCTTAAGTTGTTCCAAGCCTGTATGAGTTTCTTTCTTCTGCTGAACACAAAAGAAGATATTTTGAAGATTGTTAGTAACCAAACAGTTGTCGGCACCCTCTGGAAGTCAATGGCTAGCCTCAACTTTAGGCAACTTTGGACCAAGGCATCCAGAGATTGCAGAATAAAATCCAGATACTAACACATGGACTGATGAAGCTTTAAGATAATAAACCAATCTGTATTATTTTCATAGGAATAAAGTGCATTTATAAGGTAATGCTAATTGACATAGTCTCCTGTGTCATAAGACAGAATTCTACAATATATTTTCTGTCTCATTCATACAAAGCATCATCAGATGATGGATGGATGTTATCTCAAACACTCACGTGATGTTATATAGTTATATAATGGTATTGCTTCATCGTTCCTAGTCTTTTTTTTTTACTTTATAATTTTGGTGAAAATTTTAATTAGCTAAGTTGAATATTTTTATTCGACTCAAGTAGAAGTACCACAATTGAATTATACTCTAAATTAAAATTTACATAAGTACTGTAACAAAAGTACCTGTAATATATTATGTTCCACCTTTGGTAGCTATAAAATTTACTGACATTTTTCCTGTGTGGGATTGAGTGTTTACATGCACAATCTTTTACCAATTACTCTGAATAAGCTGAAAAATGTTATGTAAATAGCAGTATATATATATATATATAATAGTATTTGATTGTTATCAGTGTTGTGCTGTTTATGTAAACACATTTAGCGAGGTAAAAGCCCTAGCGAACAGCAATAAATCTGCAGGTATATCAGCGGAGGTGTGAAGGCATGCCGTTCACGTTTAATCATTACTTCAGCTCGCAGACAGTGTGTTTGAGACGGGAAACTTCAGGTTAATCAATGAAAGAAGGAGAAATGAAGGCGATGTGAGAGTTAATGTTGCTCTGCTGGGAAAAGTTGAGGATTATTTGCTACAGTATTTATTAAAGAAACCAAAAGGTAATCCATACAGGGGAAACCAAAGCAATAAACACAACAGATTTAAGAGCACGACTGACAAACACTGACTGAAACACGGGGTTATTTATACACAGACAAGATAACTAGGTGGGGAAACAATCAAGGGAACCAATGAAACAAAAGGACTACAAATGGACTACAATCCTACACAGGAAACAAAGACATGAAACACTACATAATAAAAGTCTGCATGGGAATCTGTGACAAATTCAGTATGTGTGACGACCCTTACTTTATCAAATCTCTATCATCATTTTATTGCTGTGTTTTTCTGAGTTTTGCACACTTGATATGAATTTAACTTAAAAGATATCACTGAAACAACTGCAAGCACTACACTGTGACTGGACACATAATTCTACCAATAAGACACAATACTTTTGCATTTATTTGTCCTTCCACAAAATAAAAATGTCTTAATATGTTATTAAAAAAATAGAAATACAAAATTTAAATAGAAATAGAAATGAACATTTTTGTCTTATGTCTAGCAGTCTTATCGTTTTGTTCTGCTCTATTACACTGGGCTTCTATGCATTTCAGATGTCAACATTGTTAAAGCAACTGTATTGTTTCTTCAGTCAAGGGACATTACAAATGAATTCCTCTGTGTGTGTGTGTGTGTGTGTGTGTGTGTGTGTGTGTGTGTGTGTGTGTGTGTGTGTGTGTGTGTGTGTGTGTGTGTGTGTGTGTGTGTGTGTGTGTGTGTGTGTGTGTGTCTGAAAAGGTGACTGGGCAAATTTATGACTGTGTTATGTACAATAACTAGGTGTTTACACACACAGACGCACACACACACACACACTACAGAACCACATCATCACTGACAAATGAATCATAATATTTGGCTTCATGTGGTGAAATCCTCATTTCTGACTCTGATGCCAGTATTGTGTATACACATAACGATTACAAAGCTAAACAATCTTGTGAGTCTAATCAAAATTGGATTCCTCGTCTAACCACACAAACATGAACATTTGTGACATGCTATTATAGAATATATAATGTTGGCTCATTTCTCAGTTTGTTCAAATGAATGGAAAACATGCTTGAAGTAAGATATTTACATGTATTACATGCAGTTTATTTAGTGTTTTATCGACAGTGTGCCACAAATGCTCTTCATGGCATTATCACATAAACCCTGATTATTCTCATATTTAAAGTCGGCATGAAACACAAGCAGCGATAGTCATTTTTCCTATAGCCTAGTGACTAAGAGTCCATTCTTCCCTATTGTGGCTATTATTGGCTTGATTATTGTCAGTGGGACTTGATTGGACGGTTGTGGTTTGCTATTGGCTGATCTCATGTGAGTGACAGGTTGCCCCGCCCTCGCGCCAGAGTAGGTTCTTCTGTAAAAACAGAAGAAGAAAACAAAGAGGTGCACAGATAAATCATTTACAATAAATATGGCGATATTCCATAAAAAAATAAGAAATTGTCAGTTTTGATTTCATGGTGACTTTAAAATGGCATCACTGTCCACAGCATTAGCATGGAACTGGTTTGCCCGAGTTCAAGTCCCGAGTCGTGGTCTTTCCAATCCCATCCCTCTCTTCCTGTCTACTCTACTGTACACTAAAGAGGATGGAAACAGGATTTGATGGTGGGAATGCCTCTGATCAGGCAGGTCATGAGCTGAGGGAGGTGTATCTTACCTTCACACACACACACACACACACACACACACACACACACACACACACACGGTGAGGGAGCAGTTGTTCACCAGTCCCCGGGGCCCCGTCACAGAGGGACAAATGGTGTGAGCAGAACATCCTGTGAGCGGGAGACCCGTGTCCTCCTGAGACTGGGATTACTGCAGAATTGAGGGGAAATTCTGATGGTCACTGTGAAACTGATAGTAGAAAACTCACAATATTCAGCAACTTGCAAGAGATTTGCTGAAATCGTGTGTATATTAAACTTTAGGAACTGTTAAGAATGTTTTTGTTTTTTGTTTTTTAGGGAGCTACACTAAAATTAGATTAATATTGTTATATTAAATATACATGTTCAAAAGTTTGGGTCAGTATTATTTCTAACTAAAAATATTAACACTTTTCTATGGCAGTAAAGACATTTATAATGTTATTATAAAAAAAAATATATAAAAAAATGCTGTTCTTTTAAAAAAAAGTATCACAGTTTACACCAAAGTATGAAGCAGGACAACTTTCCTCAACATTGATAATAATCAGAAATGCAAATCAGTATATTAGAATGATTTCTAAAGGATCATGTGACACTGAAGACTGGAGTATAATGACTTAAAATAAATTATATTAAATATATTAAAATTAAAATTGAAATCAGTTTTAAATTGAAATGTTTTAAATTGTAATAATATATTAACTGTTTTTACTGTAATTCTGAACAAATAAATGCAGCCTTGATGAGCATAAGAGACTTCTTTTGAACACATTTAACTCTTTCCCCGCCGTCGACAGCGTTTGTCTGCAATCCATGTTTTCACTGTTATACGGTAGGGGGCGCTATTACACATCTTCTGAAAGAGTACAGAATCTCCTGATCAAAACACAGGAGAAGAAGAAGCTGAAACAAGCGATAAAAGCATTCTTGTAAAATGACATGATCAACTTTAAACAGCATATAAATCAAAACTGCGTAACGTTACTGAATGAAATGTCGACCCGGGACGAGCTTTAGGATGTTTTGTGGTGTTGATGGGTATTTTAATCATCGTTCTGAATATGAACCAGAAAAGAATGCATGAAAAAGAATGTATGAAAATATGGAAGCTTGTTTCCACCACTGATTTACATTTACATTTATTCATTTAGCAGACGCTTTTATTCAAAGCAACTTACAAATGAGAACAATAGAAGCAGTTCAACTTACAACAGGACAACAATATGCAATAAAAAAAATAAAAAAGGTAATTGCGTTTTTTTTTCTTACAACTCTCTTACAACGACTTTTTTTCTCGCAATTGCATGTTATAAAGTCAGAACTGCAGGATATAAACTCGCAATTCTGACTTTTTTTACTCAAAAACAAAAAAGTCGCAATTATCTTTTAAATGTTTGTATTTTGTGGCGGAAACATGCTTCCATATGAAAAATAATGCATGAAGCCAAAATAAAAAAAATGTAAGCAGAGGCTTTGTTCGATCTTTTGATATATTTCAATCTTCATACAAAAAAAAAGACAAATTTTTTTTATATATATATATATATATATATATATATATATATATATGTTTTGGGGGCCATGAACATTTTATGAAAATTATCATAAATGATGGCTGGCAAAAAAAAAAAAAAAAAAAAAAAAAAAAAAAACTGGCATGAACAATTTGACATGAGATGAATTGTTATGTTAAATAATATATAAAAATGTATCACTTTAAAATATATAAAGTATTAAAGGAAGCTGTGGCTGTATTTTTAGTTTTAGTTTTTTTGGTAAAATTAGTAATAAGTTGTGTCTGTTACGCATGACCTCCAGTGCCTTTTACATTACCAACTGCACTGCAGTTATTTTTCATAACCAGAACATCTGGTTGTAAAAAAAAAAAAAAAAAAAAAAAAAGTTGTATGTTGTCAAACTGACAACAATGGCGTGTAAAAAAAGAAGTGTTAAATGTGACTCCAGTAATTGAGGAATTTCTTTACAGGACTATTCTGGTTTGAATCTTGCCAATTGATTTAATTATCTGTAAATCTCTTCAGGTGACCTTTGTGATCTGTTTCAGGGATTTTTTTTCTTTTCATTTGGCAATGCAAAAAATTAAAGTTTAACTTTAAATAGTGGCGAGTAATGCTGTTGACCCGAAGGGTTAACTCTAGGGCTTTGGGGCCGCTTTCATCCCCCAGAGTTCCCCAGTCCTGCCTGCGCTCGGGTTACATTAACCAAAACCCAGAGACCACCGCAAGGAAATGAGTTCATATCACAAAATTAAGCGTGGATTTGGGTCTAAGCAGGCATCTCTGTAAACACCCGACAGATGAGAGAGCGAGCTCCAGTCCCATTGTTTGCCAAAAGTGAGAAATTCCTGCTCTTCCAAAGAGAAATGCAGGATAGGAGAGAAGCAGCTTTAGCCGTATAGGATAGCCGTACAGTAGCGTTGTGATTTCAACATCTGTCGAGATATGGAAGAACCGCTCAGTGGGAAGAAAATGCATTTTTAATACGACTGACTATTAATTCCAGATGAAAAAGCCAGTTAAACACCGAGTCCGTGAGTGTGAGCCAAGTGGCTTAGCTGGCTGATTGCTCTTTTACATAATCCTTAAAATGTTTTTACATAATCTCTGATTGTGTTTACACTCGACATCAGTCAGGATTAAACATGTGAGCTGTCCAGCCGTGCCAAGGCAAATATACATCTGATGCATGAGGCCAGAGAGCACGTTCATCAATGCAACTGCTCGCGCATTCACTCAAACTACAACTGCACCATTCTGCACGATTTTATTATTCTCTCAGGATTCTGCATAGACAGCTGAACAAAATAACATGTAATTTACTAGTGGTTCTGACAACATGTAAATTGCAGCATTCTGTTTAGAAATATTGAATTCATTTGAAATGTATTTTTTTATTCAGTTTGAAATGAATGATTCAATGACTCACTTATTTAGGGTACGTTTACACGACAACGATGATGTCTAAATGACTAAAAACGCTGTATTCTGCTGCCAAACCTTTAGATGGCGAGGAAACATTATCGACTGAACACATAATACGCATGTGCATGACATCATTGTCTTCAGAAATTCGTTTTAGTTTGATTACACGGAGACCGTTTTCAAAAACTTGCACTTTGAAACCCTAAACGCCTTTGTCTTGTAAATGAATGACCAAAACGCATAAAAAGTTTAACTTTTTTAGTCGAAAACGGTGTCGTGTAAACAGCCCCTAAGACTTCACTTGTTTACTGATGAATCAGCATTTGTTGAGCAAATCTCTTGAATGAATGATTCAATGACAAAAAAAAATGTAACAGTCACTTGTCGCCACCTACTGGCCTAACAATGTAATAGATCAAATCTTTATTTGTCATGTTGTTTTCAAAAGGCGATTTTGATCGCTACTGTGGACATTAGTGTTTATATCTGAACTGTAAACTTTTATTGCTTTACTTCTGTGATTATTTGACTTATTGTAAGACAGAAATAATGATAATGTGTGGTTTAAAAGACAGTTTGTGAAGCTGTTTACATGACAATGCTCTCTTACGGAGTCCGCAAGAAAAAAAAATCCCTGGGTTTACTAAATCATGCGCACAATTTACAATTACTAATTTGCACAATTTACTAATTGTTTTTATCGATTTGTAAATTTTGCACACAATTTAGGCAACTATTTTTTTCCCTACATGTCATGTGCAGCCCTCTGTACCGCAAATTCAACTATAAAAGCAGCCTCAGGAAAGTGCATATTATCTATAACATGATTTGTATTTATCGTGCAATTTACGTAAAAACATTTTATAAAAAAAATGTTTTCGTGCATATAATAGTCTATGCAGTTGTCGCGTGCAAATGAGGCGCATTTAATGGCGTATAATAAGCACGTACTCCACACCACTAACCCTACCCAAGGGGTTTACAGTGCGTATCACAAGCACGTAAAAAACTAATTTCTGCGTATAAATTGCACAATACATAAAATTCGTGCTATAGATACGCATTTCATGAGAACGTGTAGGCCTAGTAACATCCAGTAAAATGTGATCATTATGCTCAGTAATGTGGTTAAAAACGCCGAAGACAAGACTGTGAATCATAATCAAGGCAAATGCTTCTCACAGTCACTGAAAGGAGAAGAAAACATCATCTGAAAGCAATTACATTAGTGGAAGTGAACAGAAGTTTTCCCTTAGTTATTCAAAACATTCACTATTTAGTCACTACAATGATCTGATTATTTTTGGTATTTTATTTGATATTATTTTAATAACATTAG
>NC_138730.1:9203405-9425905 GCF_965113295.1 Leuciscus leuciscus
TGCAGATCTCCACTTCTCTCTCCGGCCTGTTTCAGGACAGCTGAATGAACGAGTCTCTCTCTCTCTCTCTCTCTCTCTCTCTCTCTCTCTCTCTCTCTCTCTCTCTTCAGGTGCAGAAGTCATTATTCCATCACTCCGTCACTCTACCGACAGCGTTTGTGTGTGTGTGTGTGTGTGTGTGTGTGTGTGTGTGTGTGTGTGTGTGTGTGTGTGTGTGTGTGTGTGTGTGTGTGTGTGTGTGTGTGTGTGTGTGTGTGTCTCATCCAAACGGCAGATAAGACTCATGTTTCATAGAGAAGATCATGCAGGAACGAGCTCTGATTCTCTCTGATACAAAGTGTCAAAGTTAAAAGTGTCATGAAGAACAAAGAAAACCAGGTGTGACATTATAATGTAATGTAATATTAATATGTATTAAACATGTTTATAAGAGTTTACATGTTTATAACGTTTATATCTGTTTATACTAGGATGTTTTGAAAGAGGACATCCGTTTATTCAATTCAATCCATCCATCCATCTATATATTCATGTATTTATTTATGTGTATATGCATGTATTTATCTATTTATCTGTGTATTTATTTATTTATTTGTTTGCTTGTTTATTTATCCATTTAGGTATGTATGTATTGTATGTAATTATTTGTGTGTGTATATATATATATATATATATATATATATATATGAAGAGTTCAGATGCAAAAGCCTTTAAGTGCCATCTGAAATTTTCTTCTAGAATGGTATTTTTTATAAAGCTGGTATATTTAAGTTCAGTAATTTCACTTAAATGGCGATTAATAGGTGATTTGCATTGCCATTTAAGTGAAATTATTGAACTTAAATATACGAGCTTGATAAAAATGATCATTCTAGAAGAAAATTTCAGATGGCACTTAGAGGCTTTTGCATCTGAACTCTTCATATTTATATATATATATATTCCTTCATTCATTCAGTCAATCATTTATTTATTACAAATTTTAATGGTATTTTAAATAATTTTATATTAACTATTTTTTATTGCTATTTTAGGTTGAATTGCACCATCAAAAACCAATTTGCACTATTTTGTGTACTTTAAACATTTTAAGATTGTATAATTATTGTCATTATTATTATTTTAGCATTGCATTATCTGTAAATGCCTTGGCATCACATCAAGGGAAAGTGCATGTGAAAACCTTCCTCTGTGAAAGACCAAGTAATGATGTCCCGCTCGATCACACTGTGCTGATGTTTTCATACGCTTCATTCATCACAGTTCATCTTCCCACCTCATATTAATAAACATGTAGTCATATTTGCGGGGGAATCTGGACATAACCGTGTCAGAGACAAACTGCTGGATACACAAGCAAGCAGTTAACAGTGTGTGTGCGTGCGTGTGCGTGCGTGTGCGAGTGTGTGTGAGTGTGTGTGGAGGTGTCGAGGGTCTATGGAGGTGATGAGTCAGAGCCTGGATGGTGACAGATGAATGGGGAGAATTATCTACTCACTGGGGCAGATAATTGCTCCATTTGGCCCCATAGTTGGTGAATGACTTCTAATTAGCCCTCCTCCTGCCCCCCCACCCCTAGAAAAACACTCCCGCACATGTTTGACCAACTGGGTCGCTTTGGTGATCGTCACAAACACCGTGAAGAAGTCAGGGAGCGCTGGGGGCTGATTAGCACTTCATACATTTGGCCTTGAATAGATCATATGAACATTATGGGATAGAGAAACCTCCCTTCTTAGGTGACAAGAAGATTGTGGAAGTTCAAACCCTAATCATTCCCTCAATCCAACCACTGAATATACAGCTGCGACGCACAAAATATATCACTTAAGCAATTAAACCAGCATTCATACTTCACAGAGAACACGAAGTGTTACCATACTGTGTTTTACAGCTCTTAGTCTTACAATATACGGTAACACTTTATAATACTGTTCCTTCATTAATGAATAACTACACAGGAACAAATGAATAACGCACTATTTTTTTACATTCTAGTAACTACTATTATAAAACGGATAGTTCCGGTCCTTGATTCTGATTGGTTGAACCGCGTTCAAAGCCGTTGTAAATTACTCAACAAACACACACCTGTGACCGCATTACATTAGTGTAAATGACTCAACAAACACACACCTGTGACCGCATTACATTAGTGTAAATGACTCAACAAACACACACCTGTGACCGCATTACATTAGTGTAAATGACTCCACAAACACACACCTGTGACCGCATTACATTAGTGTAAATGACTCCACAAACACACACCTGTGACCGCATTACATTAGTGTAAATGACTCAACGAACACACACCTGTGACCGCATTACATTAGTGTAAATGACTCCACAAACACACACCTGTGACCGCATTACATTAGTGTAAATTACTCAACAAACACACACCTGTGACCGCATTACATTAGTGTAAATGACTCAGCAAACACACACCTGTGACCGCATTACATTAGTATTACTGCGCAACTGCCGTTTGTGATGCTTTGTTGCTGCATGTGTTGCTTGGCAACCTCTTCGGAACTACTTTGCTTGGCGGAGGAATAAATGTGTTATAAGGTTGTTGTTGTTTTTTTGTTGCTGGTGTTTATTTTATAAATGAAATACATTTTAAAATGAATATTTTTATGAAGTAACCGTTTTATAAGAGCAATAGTGGATTTAGAACAGCTCTGCTCCGTGTCGTGCCTAACAACGCCCCTTAGCTGTTCTAAATCCACTGTAAATCACGACTTCACCGGGCTTATTGCTTTATTAACTAACAAGAAACTCTGATTAACAAATTAGTAAGTAATAGCGCTCAGTTGAATGTGGTAGTTCAGAGTTTATTTTGAGTTAATAGTAGTTACTGGAATGTTAATAGTGCGTTACTCATTTGTACCTGTGTAGTTATTCATTAATGAAGGAACAGTGTCTCAAGTGTTACCCAATATACATATACACTACTGTTCAAAAGTGTGGAGTCAGTCAGATTTTATTTTTATTCATTATACTGGAATATTTTTTTTTTTTTACAAAAGATAAATTCTATTCTTTTGAACTTTCTATTTATCAAAGAATCTTGAGGGAAAAAAATGTGTCAGTGTTTCCACAGTAATACTCAACATTGATAATAATCATAAATGTTTCTTGAGCAACAAATCATAATATTTGAAATGATTTCTAAAGGATCATGTGACACTGAAGACTGCAGTAATGATGCTGAAAATTCAGCTTTTATCACAGGAATACATTTCTTTTTACAGTATATTCACATAGAAAACAGCTATTTTAAATTGTAATAATATTTCACAATATTACTGTTAATTACATTTATAACCACATAAATGCTACCTCGGAACAAAAAACTTCTTTCAAAACATAAACAAACATGAATTGAAAGTCTTTGGGATGTGCTGGAGGAGACTTTACAAAGTGCTGGACTTGTATTGTTGATGCACGTTGATGACATATAACATCACAACATTTATTTCTATAAAAAGTGCATCAATTGTTGGTAAAAAACAACAACAACTTCTATTCTGGCTTAGAATCAACATCTGAAGCAACTCTTTTCACAGGATCCTGAGACTGATCGCTGAGGAATCAACAACAAAGAGAGTCACAGAAATGCAGCGGTATCCTTCACTTTGAGATGTATTCTCTAGATGTAGAACACATAAAACCCCAATTTGTCCATGGCATTGAATTGTTAGCACGTCTTCCTCGAGGTATTCATGGCACTTGAGGCGTTATCACCTGCTGCCATTTATTAGTGCAGATGGGAAGCAATTTGGAGCTCATCATCAGGCCTGTTAGCCGAGCAGAACATAAAGCTCTTCCTCACTTCCTGAGGCTGGACTCCTGCATTCACACCATCACCCGGTGAGGACTGAGCAAATGGCTTGCATTCGTACACAAACCCCCGAAGCGTCACGACTCCACCTAGGTGGTCTTAGCAGGACCGCAGAGCGCTGAATGTTGGCATTTATGCTTTTGATGACAGTGACGGAGGTGGAGATCCGCATTTGCATTTCCAGGCATGCGGAGATCAAGGGTGGAGAAGCCAATTGGAAAGGTGGACGAATCATAACGCCATTTGTTGGTTCGCTTCAGCCATTCTGTCGTCAGAAGCGTTGCGTTGTGGAAAATCTTAGAGGAATGTAGTGTTGAAAAGTGTATTTTTGTGCAGGTGGCGTTATAGATAGTCCCAGAATCAATGCAGGGAAGGCGGTGACAGGTTTAGGGGCTGTTTTCTGGGAAAGGTTCGAGGTTGTCAGTGGGGAGCTGTGGCATGTGGTGGTGTGGGTTAGGAAAGGTCATGGGGGGTCTGATAGCAGGGTGAAAGGGTGTCAGGAGGGTAAATAATGGCTTACACTGAAGGCCCAAACTGCAATAGCATGCTGATGACATGGAAAGGATGCCAGTAAAGCCATGATCGGAATGAGGTTGAGGAAGAGTCCTGAAGAGGCTGAAACCCTTGTGAGAAAGAAGCCAAACAGTCACATTTATTTAGTGTTTTATATAATACAGAGTGTTTCAAAGCAGCTTCACAGTGTTAATGTTGTACAATTCATCAATTATTAAACAAATTCAATTTCAGCTTTTAAGAGACAATAGTGTCGCTATTAACGTCAATTTAGTTGTTGTTTCAAACTGTCTTTAACCGGATCAATGCAGTTCAAATTTTGGGTTACACTTTATTTCGATCGTCCACTTTAGACATTCTACGAACTATAAGTAGATTTGCAACTACATGTCAACTAACTGTCATTATAGTATTAGTAGACTGTATGCTTAATATCTGCCAACTCTTTATTTTGATGCTCCCCCAAAAGACTACAAGTAACTTGGCAACTGCAAGTCAACTTATTCTACTAACCCAAACCCTAACACCTAAACATAACCTAACAGTCTACTAATACTCTACTGAGAGTTACTTGACATGTAGTTGCAAAGTTACTTATAGTTAGTAGAATGTCTAAAAATGTTGTCCTTATCCGATAGTGTCAGTGCAGTTAAATCTATAACATAACTGAATATTAATTATCTTTTAAACCCTTTTAAATTACACTGAAAGTAAACTTACAAACTTACGTGTACTTGAAAGAATAGACTTCAGTGTGGACTGAATGTGATGTTGCACTTAATTGCATGTGAATTCCAATTAAATGAAAATTAGGATACACTTTATTTTAAGGTGTCAGTGTTACAGTGTAAATATATATTTAAGTACCGAGTAATATTAATTAACTACATGTACTTACTATAGGGTTAGGGTAGGATTTGGTTGAGGGTAAGTTGCATGTAATAACGCATAATTTTATTTTTTTTTCATACATTTGCATAAAGTACATGTAACATATGTAACAAGGACACTGTAAAATAAAGTTTTACCGAAAATTATTATAGTTTAAATGTACATTAAATACAATTAGTACAACTTTCGCTGAAATATGGCTAAAACAAAATATTTATATATTTATGGGAAACTATTAATGTAATGTCTACTGAAACCTGTATGTCATGTATTTAAATATATTCATAAAGTACATATGTGTAATGAAGTTGCAATTAAGTACATCTAAAATATATACATTTTAAATGTAATATAAAATAACACACTACAGTCAAAATTACAATCTAGCATTTTACATGTGCTTTAATATGTTAGTCAACACATCAAAATAAGTGCACTTTAAAGTGAGGTAAAATATAATGATTTAAAAAGTTATTTTAAAGAAAAACTTTTAATATGACATCAATACAGAGTGTGCGTTTTAAAAGCGTACTTAAGTGTGTTAAGAAACAGTCGTGAACGTGTACTGTCTTTTAAGTCAAGTGGCTCCAAAGAAATCAAAATTTGATCCCTTAAAACTCATGTTTGATCACCAAAATTACATATTTAAACGTTTTTCCTTGAAACACTTTTTCTTCGTGCTCTAAAATAGCTTGTAACTCGACACCCTTGCCTCATTTAGTATACGCGGTTCTATGCATATGCAAATGAGCCCCGCCTCCACTCACTCACTCAGCTCAGAGATCCACTCGTTGATGATCACACGTTGATCTGATTGGTTACAAGGTAGTTTGTGACGTCAGAAACACCAGCGATTTCAAAGCGTGTTTTTGAGACTGTCTTTGGTTCACTGCAGTTTTAAGGAGAAAATACTCAGCAATGGTGTTGACTTATAAATGTACACATGGTTTGTCTTAAAGCATATTAAAAACACCACATAGACATATAAACAACATTAAAAGCTGGATTTTCACCACAGGGGGACTTTAAATGTCACTGTCACTTCCAAGGTGGTTCAATATTAGCACTATCAAGTTATCAATTAGTTTCTGAGGGCTCTTAAAAGTGTGAAATGGACTTCTTCAATGTCTACTGCTTTCGGCATCTCAGTTGCATAACCTGATGGACTGTGTGTGTTCGTGCCATCCGTCACTCAGCATTGTCATGACTTAATTTTCCCGCGGCTCCAGAGTGATCAGTGCGCGCAGTTGAGCAAAGATGGCAGGGTGCGTACTTACCGAGGAACTGCCATTGTGATGAATGGGAATGCTAACAGATAGCTCTATCCAGGTATTCTCCGTCAGTAAAACTGCTGGCTCCAAGCTATTCTGATGTACAAATTCAACCATTAACAGGAATGCTTTCCATCTGGGGAACATTTTCCCCTGATCTCCTTTGGCAGAAACTGGAAATCGATTAGCAGGTATTCTGTGCCGCTTGTTAGGATTGATTTTCAATATCACAACATGAACGCTAACGTAAAGCCTGGGGTGGAGGGGGTTTCTCAGCAGACACCCTGGCAAAATAATCAGCCACTACAGTGATGAATGATTCCAGTGTTCGATTCCCACCGAAAAGTGCGCCCTGTTTATGGATATGGGGATTTTCCTGCAGGTGCAAAATAATTCTGCTAAGCATGCTTAAGTACTGGATAAAAGTACAACCTGAGATAAAAGGCCAGGCATGAATTCACATTCCTTGTACGGTGTGTATTGTGTATCCAAAAAGCCACACTTGCAAGTGGCAGACTGCATATCTCCATTAACACCCAATGGAAGCTTTCCAAAACTCTTTTGGGATTCGGTTAATGTAGGCGCAGTATATCATTAAAGTTGTCATAATGTGTGTTTGACAAGCATGGATTTATCACCGGCCTCAGGGGAAAGGGGGATTTGAGATTCAAAACAAGAATTATGTGAAGGAATGGAGCTACATGCACAGGTGGGTGTTTTACTCTACCGCTGCCAATTAAGCTGCCACTTATGCATACCTTTCACATGTTTCACCAATTTATGAAGCATATTATTCACCATTGCCCCTAGTATTTAGACAGTTGAGCAACACTTTGAAATGTCTGAATTTCACTGCATTAGATAACAAAATTTGCATTTGTTTTATAAATTTCAATCATAACTCTTGAAAAAGCTTTTGCATGTTATTGAATATGGCAAGGTTAATGTATTTGGTCTTGGCAGACTAGATCAGATGCACTGTTAGTTATTGCTAGTATGGACTTGCTACTGCCGTTAGATACAAAGGGCCCTATTTTAACGATCTGAAGCGTAAGTATCAAGCGCGAAACGCAAGTAACTTTGTGGGCGGGTCTCCGGCGCTGTTGCTATTTTCCCGGCGGGATAAATGACTCTTGCGCCCGACGCAAATCTAAAATGGGTTGGTCTGAAGTAGCTTCATTATTCATAGGTGTGGTTTGGGCGTAACGTGAAATAAACCAATCAGAGCGTCATCTCACATTCCCTTTAAGAGCAGGTGCGCTTGTTCTAAAGCGGATTCCTATTATAACGGCGGATTTGCAACAGCGGTTCACAGCCGAGGAGACCGACATTCTCGTCAGAGCCGTAAAACACAGAGAAGTGATGGAGAAACACACCCAAATTAACTTCGGTTAAACAGGCGTATGATAATTTGGGTAAATGTGTAAGCTAGATGTAGGCTATCATTTTATAATAAACTGTCTGTCTATCTATCTATCTATCTATCTATCTATCTATCTATCTATCGTAATAATGTATGATTTGCAAAAATGAAAACTGCTGCTTCTGTGTAGATGAGAGAATCAAAGTGTATGCGCGTTGTGCACACGCTACATTGATTATGGCCAAGCATGCGCCCTTAAAATAGCATATGAATAACATGCGCAACGCACCACTGATTTTAAACTAGGTTTTTTTTCGGTCAGTGGCGGAACTGTTTTCTAAACCTGCAAAATAGCATGCAGGTGAACCGCCCCCGGGAACGCAAGTGTATTTCTTAGTTAACCGACGTGCGTCTGTGGAGGGAAAAGTCTGCTGTGCGTGGGTGCAAAATAGGAATGATACATGCGTCGCTGTACAAAGTCAATTGCGCTGGGTGCAAGATAGGGCCCAAAGACACACTGCTGTGAACATGTAATATATCATGCTTCTGCTGCATATATAGACATACATAAATCCCATATCAGATCTAGGCAGGTGGAGCTGGGAGGTGGAGGGGTTCAGAGGAACTCAGCAAACATGCGGTAATGATGCGATTGCTTGCAGATTGATATACTATATAGTGGTCAGTCATACATAAATAACAGGTAATTCGTAAACGGGTAATATTTCTGTACTCAAATTATGTCAGTTACATCTATTTACATCTTTTTTTTATTTATTTTTTATCATATTATGTTTTCCTTCTTTTAATAAAGTCTGTTAACATGAATCGTCTTTATCGTGTTCCCGCATACACCACGGCTTTGCTAAAGCGTGACACTAATGACTGCTTGTTGACATGCAGTTGCAAAGGTACTTATAGTTAGTAGAATATCTAAAGTGGACTATCGAAATACAGTGTAACCATTGTATCTCATGTTCATACATTTTAAGTGTTGCTACATTACATTTGGCTTCACTTTATTATGGTCCCTTTAACACATTCTGTTGACTATAAGTAATGTTGCACCTACATGTCTACTAACTCTCAGTAGAGTGAGGGCGGGGCCTGGTTGTA
Source organism: Leuciscus leuciscus (assembly GCF_965113295.1). Taxonomy (NCBI): domain Eukaryota; kingdom Metazoa; phylum Chordata; class Actinopteri; order Cypriniformes; family Leuciscidae; genus Leuciscus; species Leuciscus leuciscus. The sequence continues at coordinate 9,212,410 of NC_138730.1, forward strand.
TTATAATTATAAGGTGAAAGCTGCATTACAATTGTACAAGCCTTCCCATTAATGCATAATCTTCCATTTTATTTCTTTTATCATGAAGTATGATCTCTATTTTGCTTTCTGTTAGTCTATAGTATTATGTCTGTTGAGGAGCATCAAAATAAAGTGTTATCAGATATTAAGCAGAGAGTCTACTTATACTATAATGACTGCTAGCTGACACTTGGGTGCAACATTACTTATAGTTAATAGAATGTTCAAAAGGGACCATCAAAATATGAATGGCCATGTATATGTTTTATTTATGTCTTGTATGTTCATTTGCAAATGCACTTTTTGTCCAGAGACAAATTGTATGTGTTGAAGATGATGATCTATTGCAGTCTGCACGCTGTAAACCCAGCATCTGTGGCTCACACTAAAGCTGTCACTGGCAGATTGAGAAATGCACTGCCACCCTGGTACCTGCGAGCGTGCTGTTGATGAGGCTGATAAAAAGCCTGGATTGTCTGGCGGTAAGCAGAACCAGATGTGCTCGCGGACCCCACACCTCGATGTCTGCAACTGCAGTGTCATGAGAGCGGGCGGGTTCGCAGCTGGATGACCTTTGACCTGAAACGCGGGGAGCCCTGCAGCTGACAGTGCAAGCAGGACCAGATCATATCCCTCACTCTCTGTACTGTTCTCTGTTATTAATCTTTTTCCATCTTGAGAGAGACAAGAGATTCTTTGAGCTCTTGCCATTCTCGATTAAAATACAGGAACTAAAGATCGACTTCATTAAAGACACTCCATGAAATCAAAATGGACAATTCTTACTTTTTTTTATGTAATATTGCATTGTATAAATGACTTATCCATGCATATCATTATTATTGTATGTGCCTCATAACCTTGCATCAAAATAACTTCCCCTCCCTCTTGCAGAAACATCTTCTCTTCTCTGATGATGAGGGCGGGGCAACCTGTCACTCACATGAGATCAGCCAATAGCAAACCTCAACTATCCAATCAATTCTTCACAAACAAAATCAAGCCCTGCTATCATTTGTTCTTGTTCCAGAAGCCGTTTCACTTCACAAAGCCGTGATACACGTCACAAAAGTGAAGAAAGAATAAAACTGGGTTACAATTTCGATAGTCCACGTTAGTCCAAGTTGACTACAAGTCAACTTGCAGTCATTAGAGTATTAGTAGAATGTAGTAGACTGGGTGTTTGGTGTTTAGGGGTTCAGATTAGTAGAATAAGTTGGCATGTAGTTGCAAAGTTAGTTATAGTCAGTAGAATGTCTGTTGAGGAGCATCAGAATAAAGAGTTAGCAGATATTAAGCAGAGAGTCTATTAATACTATAATGAGTTGCAAAGTTACTTATAGTTAGTTGACTGTCTAAAGTGGAATTTTGAATAAAGTGTAACCTAAAACTGATTCATCAGCTGTGAGCAAAAACTTGCTAAATCAATTTTAATTAAATCTCACTTTTTTCAGAGTGCGTTTGATGTCTGAGAGACAATCTGCATATTTGATGCAGCATAAAATTATTTTGTAAATCATGTCTAAACTTAGACTATTGAAATTAAATATTTGCTTACTACTTACTGAATACTGCACTGGAAATACTGTGAACTGTTTTTTTGCTGTTGTTTTTTTTGGTAAGGTATTTTATGCACACAGAAAATCTGCATACTCTGCACAGTAAAGATAGTGTATATTAATGTTAGTAATATAGTGTTATTCCTTAGTCATAGCGGGGTAATCTCATGTCATTCCGTATGAATAAAGATCACTAAAGCTGTTTGTTATGGAATATAAATGTAAATGTGAATGTATAAAAGTGGCACGTCTACATACATTATCTATCTTTGTCATCATTTCCAAAATTAGAGATGTGGGTAACACTTTATTTTAAGGTGACATAGTTACACGTTACTACATGTACTTACTATAGTAATAACTATAGTAACAGGGTTATAGCAAGTAAGTAACCCTAAATCAAACCTCAACCATAACTCTATAGTAAGTACATATTTAATTAATATTACTTAGTACTTATTTGAGTAAGTACAATGTCACTTAAAATGATGTTAAAATGTGTGTAATTTGTTCAATGTTAAAAACACTTTCTCTACAGAAACACGTTACAAGTACGTTTTTTGTTGGTTAATTTCCTCCTGAAACTGGAATGTGCTGTCAGAACAATGCTGTTTTTCCCATATTAATGAGCAATGATCTCAAATGAATGAACCAGCAGAAGATATTACTCCACCGTCATCAACTGCAGCTCAATTAAGGTTCAAACTGGGGTTTCACTGCAATGCCACAGAAAAAAACCAAGAAAAAAAAAAACATTTTGGTTCCCCAAGAACCTTTCAGTGAAAAGATCTTAAAATAACCAACTTTTTTTCCCTATCATAAAGAACATTTTAAGAATCTGAAGAACTTTTTTTGTTCAACTGGAAGGTTCCATGGATGTTAAAGGTTCTTCATGGAACCGTCGATGCCAATAAAGATTCTTCATTTGTAAGAATGTATTGTTGACACAAACGACTGTAATTGCGACTACCGTCTCCAACGATCATCACACCGATTTGAAAATATGTTTGAAGAATGTTATGGCTGCAAGCTTGCCAAGTCCAAATTGACATTAACAGTTTGAAAGTGAAAGACAGATTTGTTGTAATGCTTCATGATGGATTTCTGGCTTTGTGAATAAGTGCTGGTGCCAACTTTCAAATGGTAGCAAAAGGGGAATGAAGCAGAAACTGATGTGGTTTCTGTGCAACTCCTGTCACTTAAATCAACATTACATGTTATCAAGCACCAAGTAGCCTTATATTTTTTACTTAGCTGTTGATAAAGATGTATAAAGATGTAAAAACGCATGTGTGTGGTCGACTGAAGCGAAGCTGCTCGCATACCTGTGGGTGCGTTTGTCGCCTGAGGACTCAAGCGTTTGTGAGGTAATCGACGACCCGGTAGTTTGAGGTGAACTAGGGAGTTCTCCTTCAATGACTTTGACTGTCACATTAAACCGCAGCTTCATTACACAGAATCAGTTTGTACGTGAACCCTGTAAAAGATCCTTTGTGTTGAGCTTGCCTCAGGGTCTCGATCTGATTTATATCACGGTCGTCTCTTTCAGTATTGCAGACCATCAAACTGCTAAGCTGGCTGTGCACGTCCTCAATCATATTTGGATGTCACCTCTGACGCAGGTGTGGACGGTCGCATATGCAAATCACTCTTTTGTTTTAACCACAAAGTGACATGCTTGGCATATTTCTTTTAAACGTACTGGGAACTAAACAAACAGATATGCTGTAAAGGACAAAAGCACATTTATAACCTACTGTATTTTCTGGAAAATGAGTCGCACCGTACTATAAGTCACACTGGGTCAAAATTGCATTTGTACAGAGTTGCATCTGTATATTAGACACAATTTGTTATAACATTCAGAAATAATGTAAGGTAACACTTCATTTAACAAAGTCCTTGTTACACATGTTACATGTAGTTACTGTTAAATATAAATATAAATGATGCATAATTACATGTAACTAACCCTAAACCTAATCTGGTATTACTTTATATCACAGTGTCCTTGTTACACAGGTTACATATAGTTACTGTAGTAATAACTATACATTTTGTATAATTACTGTACATGCAACTAACCCTCAACCAACTCTGATTCCTAACCCTAAGCCTAATAAGAGCATGTAGTTGATTATACTTAGTAGTTAAATGTATAATTACACTGTAACACAGAAAAAATAAAATAAAAAATAAAATAAAATAAAGTGTAACCTAATGTAAAATGCATCATATTATAAACAATATAAACACTATAATGGGCCGTTCACACAGAACACTACTTTTCCGTTGTTTTTCAATGTAAACTTCATTAGTCTTTAACCGCTGCACCTCTCGTGTCTTTTGCTCCATCTCATGCATGACACGGCATTCTATAAATGCAGAGCTCAAGTTATAATACGTTCAACTTTAAATAAAAACATCTCTAGACCTTGAGTTTTTTTTTTTTTTTTTTTTTTCTGACCTGCATTTTTAACGGCAAAAACTGGCTATGAATTTTAGTTTCATCACTCCACAAACAAAATCCTTTAAAAATTTAACGGTATTTAGAACAGCAATAAAAAATATAAGACAATCATAAATGAAAGTATGAACATTGTAATTATAGATGTAATTACAGAAAATAATTTTTAAAATATAAGAACAAGGTAAAATCATGTATGTACACAATAAGTGCATTGTATCAAATGATTAGCTTAAATGTTAGTACAAAGTAGTTAAAGACACCTAACATAAAGTGGGACCCTCTTTCACACTACAGCTTTTGTTCTGGATTTGTATCTTTTTGGCGCCATAGTTTGGTTTGATTGGTTGGTGTGAAAGCACAACAGAAGATGTATAATTTACATATTTGTATGCTCTCATGTCTTATAGCTTGCCGTCAAATAAATCCCCTTCGGAGAGTAAAGGTGCAAAAGTTTGGTGGTAAATCCAAAGTGTCAAAAACTGTGAAGAACAGGGATAGGGGTTGGAATGAATCAAATCAAGCAAATGAACCAAGTGTGAAAACAGCCTAAATCCCTTCCACAGAATTATTCTGTCAGGCCAGAAAAACACACAGGTGAGGAAGGCACCGCAGGCCTGTTATTTCCAACAGTGCCTTTGACCTTTGCATGACACCAGCCGCATTTCCACCCAAATTACCCAAAACAATTTGTCCCAGGACATTTTTCCCCCAGACCTGTTGCTGTCTGCGTTTCCATTGCGGTCTAAAGTAACGTAAAGATTAAGCAAATTTGTCCGGTGACGCAGGACTGCGCGCAGCTCTCCAGTTCCCGCTGGATTTCGTCCTGCGCATGTAAGCTTAATAAAGCCTGGACCTCGTCACTGGTCGAATTTTTCAAACCCCATTGTTAGCTGCGTTTTCACAGCAGGAACTTTCCCCAGGATCTCCCTAGATGGAAGTGGTACCATCTTTGGGGTGGTACTCGGTGTGTCTCGACCACAAGGATCAGGGTCTAGACCACCATTTTTAAAAGTCTGTTGCGGTGCGTCCAGTAAGAGTTGTGTGCTATTCTAATCAACAATGGAGTTTTAAAAATATGACCGATTACAAGGTCCAGGCTTTATTAAACTTATACGCGGAGGACAAAATTCAGTGGGAACTATAAAGTAACGCACAGTCCTACGTCACCGGACTAATTTACCTAATCTTCACTGTATTTTAGACCGCGATGGAAACCCAGACAGCAACAGGTACGGGGGAAAAAAAGTTCCTGGGACAAATTGTTCTGGGTAATTTTGGTGGAAAAGCGGATATTCGAATAGCAAAAACTCTTACTGCTCGCACCGCAACAGACTTTTAAAAATGGTGGTTGGAATAAAATGCTGTTGAGTCAACCAATCAAAATGCTTCATGAACTCAACCAATCAGCATGTTCAGTGCCCAAGTCCCACCCCCAAAAGTTCGTGAACCTTGAAGAAGTACTACCTCGTGAGCAGGGATTTTCTGAGGGGGGAATTTTTACCTGGAACTTCATTTAGACCCTGGTTCCTGCCGTCGAAACACACAGAGTACCACCCCAAAGCTGCTAGTTCCTGGGGAAAGTTCCTGCGGTGGAAACATGGTTATAAGCCTAAACAGTGCGTTTCCCAGGTACTGAGAGGGGTTTGGGCCACAAGTTGCCCTACCGAAACCATAAACTCAGGTCACTGTTTAATCCCCGTCCTGCCTCCCTTGGGAACTGACATGACGCTCTATTTCGGTGTGAATTAATCACCACTTAAAGACCTCATTATCTTATCCCAGCCAGTCCAGGGGAATGATTAATTAGCCATTGGCCTACGTGCCCTGGACTCTGTCAAATCCTCAGCGTTTCCAGGCCAAGTCGACTCTCTGTTTTGAGTTTGCTCCATTGCTGAACCCAAAATATCTTTGCACTCTTTAACACACTCTCCTGGAGCCCAAATCTTTAGATTGTTTTTTGTTATTTTCGTCATTTAAAGCCTCATAAAGCTCGCTGTTCATTTTTTATGTTGGAGCTGTCACAACAGTCCAGCAATACATCTTGTAGGATGTATGGGACAAGGTTAACCGTCAGAAGATGAGTTGGGGCTTAACTTTGATTTATTTGAACCACATTAACCCTGGTCTGGCTGCCTCAGGTAGACAGAAGAGTAATCGTGCGCGTTCATAGTTGTGGAGATGGGGGAGGCCCTCATCGCTCTGAAAAACTCCAGCGGCTGATGACGGAGATGCAGTAAAGAAGAATGTGAGCCAAAAAGCGAACGGGTGGGTGGGGTGTTCGTTAGACAGACGCAACATATCTGAGCAAATCTTGCAGAGTTTTGCATTTCTTTAATTCCTCGGAGAAGGAGTGTTGTTGTTTGTTTGGAAACTTACCAGGGCTTCTTACTGCACATGCCAGAACTGATTCGACCTGAAATTCATGCAGTTTCAGTGTGAATACTTGTCATGAACTCTATACAAACGCTAAGAACAGTTGCCCAGTGGTCAGATCTGATTACATGACTGAATTGAATTGTTCATACTGTCAATAACATTAAACAGGTTTTTCAGGCACAGATGATCTGATTGGCTGAGACTTGATCTTGATCTTTCTGCTGATTACGCGTGTCATAAATCTGTCTGACAGACACATGGATCATGGGTTATAATTTTGTCCATGAAAGTGAAAACAATTAAAAAAGACACATCATCATGAAAACCAAACAACATTTGAATAAAAAACGTAATGTTGACAAATTATGATAAAAAAATAATAATAACTCCAAGACATGAGCAATGCACTAAAAAGAAAAATGTAAAAAGATTTTTTTTTTCAGGTAGTCCAAATATATATATATATAAATATAAATGTGACCCTGGACCACAAAACCAGTCACATGGAGCAATTTTATGAAATTGATATGTATACATCATATGAAAGCTGAATAAATAAGCTTTCCATTGATGTATGGTTTGTTAGGATATGCCAATATTTGGTCGAGATACAACTATTTGAAAATCTGGAATCTGAGGGTGCAAAAAAATCTAAACATTGAGAAAATTTCCTTTAAAGTTGTGCATTTATGTTCACGATTGTGCTGCATTCACTCACAAAAATAAATGTTTTATATATTTACGGTAGGAAATTTACAAAATATCTTCATGGAACATGATCTTCACTTAATATCCTAATGTTTTTTGGCGATAATTTTGACCCATACAATGTATTGTTGGCTATTGCCACAAATACACCCGTGCGACTTGTGACTGGTTTTGTGATCCAGGGTCACATATATGAAGGCCTATTATGCGTTACAGATAAACATAATAATATAGTATGCTTATATATCTGTACAGACAATAAAGCAAATTCACAGGCAAACTTGAACTGTAAACTATATTTTAGTCAGAATATGTAACTCACGTTGTGAATATACATGAATGGAAGTTGCATGTAATGCTTATGCCAGTCTTTAAAATGAAGAATTTGTGTGTGTGTGTGTGTGTGTGTGTGTGTGTGTGTGTGTGTGTGTGTGTGTGTGTGTGTGTGTGTGTGTGTGTGTGTGTGTGTGTGTGTGTGTGTCTGTGTGTGTGTAATGTAGTGATGTGACAGGTTAACAATGTTACAGAGACATTTTAGCACTAATATTAATGACTGTGATATGATTAAATATTACCTAAATTTAAAGTTCCCCTGTGGTGAGAATCCAGCTTTTCATTTTTATATATATATATATATATATATATATATATATATATATATATATATATATATATATATATAAATATATATATATATATATGAGGTGTTTTTAATGTGTTTTAAGACAAATCATGTGTAAATTCATAAGTCGACACCATTGCTGAGTATTTTCTCCTTAAAACCGCAGTGAATCGATGACACGGTTTAAAACCCCCTGTTTGAACATGAACATGTAACCAATCCTGTTGACATGCGGGGCGGGGCTTTTCCACAGTGAGCACAAGAACACCTTTAAAGTCCCCATGAAATCAAAACGTAAGTGTAAATATGTTAGCCTTACTGTTATCTAGTGTGCTCCAAAACAATGACAAAATGCACATTTAGAAGATAAAAGCATTCAAAACTTAGTCTCTCACTTCTGCCAATATGATTTTGATGACATCACTCTGCACTTAAGCTTCTCATCAGATTTTCTGTCCAATCAAATGCTCTCTAGAGTCTGAAGCTCCGCCTCCTACACTATAAATAGACACTGAAGCTGCTGCTTAAATCGGTCACTTGTTCACACATGGTGAATAGCACATAGCACACTATATAGGGGATAGGGAACGATTCAGACAGTGTAAATATGCTTTCCATTGGAGCGAATGAAGTATCATGCGAACCGCCGCAGCTCCGGTCCAGAGACACGATACACAGAGCGGATCATATGATCAAGTCGCCGCAGACCAGAACACATATCGGACACTTTTGAATTTTGCACAGAATGCTGTATTTTAAAGCGATATGGAGGAGATTAGGAGGATATACAGCTCAAAGGCTCTGGCCGAGCTGTGATATAAACTAAATGCTATTGGCTATTTTTAAATAGGGGAGGAGCTGTTCAATATGCCCCGCCCTGTCTTCCTGTTTCAGTGGAAATTTCGTCAACACATTGAATAATGCTGTGCGTTTCAAAGAATTTCAGTGGGCCTTTAAGAAGGAACAGGAAAAATCATGTACATATAGCAGTTGAATTATGAATATGATGTATATCTTGATGTTATGAGTTATATGCCTTTCTCCACTGATATTCTATGATGTTCAAAGTGTTTCTAAGGATGCTGATTTTCAGAAGGCAGCTGTCTGACTCTGAGATGGCGAACAGGAACATGGTTTGTGTGAAATTAGCATTAGCATTAGCATTATTAGCTGAGCTGTTTGATAACATAGACAAGCCAAAGGTTAATCATATCAATTACCGTTATGTGTCTGACGTTGTAGAGAACGACAAATAAAACGAATTACCATTCTGATTCAATTCCCTAATCATCTTCTTCTGAATCAGTTTTGGGTTCAAACTACAATAAAGTTGAAACAAACAAAAACATGTAAAAGCGAGTGCTCTTGTTGTCATCATGGCTGTTGGCTGGAAGTGGAAGCTCTTTCTGAGGCTGAACAGCAATCTGTGGTCATGATGTCACACCATGTAATCATGTAATCTACTAAAAACAGTTGAAAAACCCTAAATTCATAACAAATGTGTGCTTTGTCATGTCTGTTGTTTCAAGCTGAGAGTGGAAAATAACAAAACGAGCATGCAGCTTCCTGCTAATAACAGCTTTGTGACCGTTTCAGAATTTGTTCCAAGTATGAATTGACATGCTGACATTGGTTTTGTGTTTTGTGTGCTTGGGGAAGTTTTGATCAGCAAGATCACCTCCAGTCTCTGACCCTGCCAGAATGCCAACCTCTTGTCATTTATAAGTGATATCTTAACTTCAACCCATGTATGTATGTGAAATCATTGAAATGTTCCAGTCAGTTAGCACTGAATCCTGGAGCTCAGGGTTTAGCTGGTTTACTCTGCAGTGAAGCCCCTGCTGGAAGAGACTGGAACTGCACCATTCTGGGGGGAAAAGCCTGTGTCCCCCTTGACAGCCATTCAAAAGCTGCCATTTGTTCTATTTAAATTTTTTTAAAGCAACATCTAAATTGCAAACATTACTGTGTTTTGCAATGATAATTTGTGTAAACTCTTAATAGTGTGAAATATACTTTTTGATGTCTGCTGTAAAATATTGTAATATTTATCTGTCACATGGTGTACATTGATTTCCATAAAAAATCCATAATTTTTCGGGATCTGAGTGCCAATGAAATAAGAGTCCAGGAACCACATCATGAACTTCTAAGGCTGCTGAGCTAATGTCATTGAGATGAATGTGAATGCTAAAGGAGAGATGTCTCCTAGTATGTCAGAACTCCATGGCTGACACATGGTCACTTTAAAGTCACCATGAAATCAAAATGGACAATTCTTATTTTTTATGGTATACTGTAGAATTTATTATAAATTATTTATTCATGCACATCATTATTTTCTTAAATTCATGTGCCTTGTAATCTTGAATCAGAATAACTTCTCCTCCCTCTTGCAGCTCATCTCTACTCTTCTCTGATGATGAGGGCGGAGCAACCTGTCAATCACATGAGATCAGCCAATAGCAAACCACAACCATCCAATCAATTCCCCAGGGACAAAATCAAGCCCCGCCCCACATTTGTTCTTGTTTGAGAAGCCGTTTCACTCGGATATACGGCACAATAGGAGAAAAGACGAGCGCAACTTCCGTTTCATGTCGCACCTGAGTCATATCATGGAGGATTGTTATTGTGCATTTGTTGATAGACTTCCAATGATGGCCCATAACACCACATGACCATTTGATAATGAGTGAGTTTTTACTGGTATGACAAGAAATGCCAAGCACAATATTAGCGTTGTTTTAGTTTCCTTTGAACAACATTACAGCCCAATCTAAACTCTACTCGAGCCCTAGTGAGCTTCCTCTTCTACAGCAGCATCAGGACTCTGAGAAGTGACTTGGTGAACTTTATAGGAAACAAGTCAAATAAAGCTCTCCATTTGAACTACACGAGGGACACGACTCACTCACAGCTGATCCCTATGGAGTTTCAATTCAGGATTTTGTTAAGTTAACAATCACCAATCAATAATAATAATCTAAAAATGCAAAAATACGTACGCTTACGCAAAGAAAATATATTTCCATATATGAAAATTCAATATATTAAATGATATAATATTGAAAATATATAGAATAATATACTGTGTTAATATTACAAAAGTATTACAATATATATATATATATATGTACTGTGAGTATAAATATATTTGAACATTTATTGTTCACATATACTGGATATGGGAACATGTACACAATTATGAGAAAAATATATTTAGTGATGTATATCCATATATTTGTATTTATACCATATATTTGACTATATTTATATTTGTAAAATCTCATCTTCCACACCATGTGACTTTAGCAAGATTGTCCAAAAATCCCTTTTTTTTTCAAATCTTGTTCAGTTTTTTTCCCCAAAAAATCTTTTCAGTAAACACTTTTGTCTTACAATACCATCACACATATTTGCATATAAGAAATGTGAAACAATAAATTGAGATAACATTTTATGAATATGTGTTCAGCTTTATGTAATCCCACGAAAGAGCAATTCATAAATTGAGTGTTTCAATAAAGCTATTACATGCAAAAACGTTGTGCAGTTTTTGTCTTCATTGTTCTATATTTTGCATATGTATCGATATACATCCATACATATATGTACATGCAGTATGTTGAAATACGCACAAGTTATATGGAAGGGTATTATTTGACATCACATTGTATTTTCCAGTATATTCCCATTTTTTGTTTTTCATAAGGGACTTGCCATTTCTTTGTAGTTATTTGTGAAAGTTTCTAGCAATTTCTGTTGAGTTTAGAAACCGGGATAGCTTACTACTGAATGCTCACTATTCGTTAGCCATAATCGAAAGATTGATAAAATAGCGAAACCCAACACGTAACATCACAGATTGCGCTCAGCACACGTCTTGGACGAGTGCAAACAACTCGATCAGTTTATTCTCACTGAATTCCCTCCGTAGTGTCTCTGAAAGTGAGTGTGTGTGTGTGTGTGTGTGTGTGTGTGTGTGTGTGTGTGTGTGTGTGTGTGTGTGTGTGTGTGTGTGTGTGTGTGTGTGTGTGTGTGTGTGTGTGCGTTTGATTTATATTACATTGTGGGAACCAAACGTCCCCACAAGGATAGTAAAACCTGAGATCACCTCCATTGTGGGGACCAGCCAGCGGTCCCCATGAGGGGAATGGGTAAATAAACATACTAAATTATATTTTTTTGAAAATGTAAAAATGCAGAAAGTGTTCTGTGATGGGTAGGTTTAGGGGTAGGGTTAGTGTAAGGGGACAGAATATACAGTTTGTACTGTATACAAACCATTAAGTCTATGGGGAGTCCCCACAAAGATAGTGAACCAGACATGTGTGTGTGTGTGTGTGTGTGTGTGTGTGTGTGTGTGTGTGTGTGTGTGTGTGTGTGTGTGTGTGTGTGTGTGTGTGTGTGTGTGTGTGTGTGTGTGTGTGTGTGTGTGTGTGTGTGTGTGTGTGTGTGTGTGTGTGCATACAGGGTAACAGCTGTGTCTGAAGAGTAACTCTGTTTACCTCTGGAGCTGTTCAATGTTTAGACAGAGAAACATTTAACTGAGGACAATTCATTAGTCAGGCAGTGTTTTTACTGGATGAGTTATTATATAACTCCCGTTAACACAGATTATGAGCTGGCTGTCACCCAATAAAACAGCACAACGGAGTGATGCGGATCCATGCTGGCTTTGGGATTCAACTGTAAATAAAAATATTAGATCGACTATGTTGGATGTGACACTTTTTTGTTGCATTTTTTATACAACATTTAAATCGTGAACATTTATCGGCATCTACAGTTCCATGAAGAACCTTTAACATCCATGGAACCTTCCCATTGCACACACAAAAAAAGGTACTTTGTCGTGGAAAAGCATTCTTCAGATTATTTAAATGTTCGTCACACCAAGAAGAAATGGTTCTTTCAGCAACTGTTCACTGAAAGGTTCTTTTGGGACACTAAAATGGTTCTTCTATGGCATCACTTGCAAAAGCCTCCTTTTGGATCCTTTACAGTTTGGTCAGTCTGATCACAAGTGGACTAATGGAAATGCAAGGTCTAAAATGTTTTGAGCTTGTTTCATAGGTAGTCGAAACCGGATTGCTTTCGTAGTGTAAACGCTCATGTGGTCAAATGGGTTTGAACAGCCACAGAATACATATCTCATATAGACCTTCTTTGAGTTTATTGTGTACTTCAACTATTGTGTCATTTACCCTCATAATGCAGTGGGAAATTATGCACACTTTTTTTTTTTTTTTTTTTATCTGTAAATTAAATATGTCTCTAAACTGTTTTCAAAATATATTTAGCCTCTTTTTCAATATATATATATATTTTTTTTTTTATGAATATGCACGACCTTTTGATGAACCATGAAAAAAGTATAATCTTTTCCATCTAAAAGTGAAAGTGAAATGATTATGTTTGGTTTGAAAACAATAATAGGGGTGCTGTTTTGATAGATAATGAATGTGTAAGTATCATAAATGTGGACTGTTTTTGGGGCAGTCGTGAATTTTATTAAGTCCATTGATTTTTAAATGTACTGTCGTTTATTAGTAATTCTCAGATAAATTTCATATATTATATATTCAAATAAAATTTTGTATATTAAAATATAATTAAAGTATTTATTCTGTTTTTCATATAAAATATGAAACTGGGGGGTTAATTAATAAAATTGGGGAGATGTAATAATAACATGGTAATAACACAGTAAAATTTTAAGCTTTTACAATTCCATACATTTATTATTTAATGAAAGTTTATTGATCAGATACAATATGGTTTTATTGGGGGGAAAAAAATACTGAGTTATGACTGTTTCATAAGCTCACATGCAAATTTTGAATGCATTACGAGGGTTTAACACATTAATTAAGTGTGGTAAAAAAAAAAAAAACAATTAATAATGTCATTTGAAGCTGCTTTGAAACTATTTCTACTGTGTAAAGCGCGCTATAAAAATAAAGGTGACTTGACAAAATTTGCTATATATATATATGCACATTTCAGTGATTAAAAAATAAAACAAAGCGTGTTTTATTGAACTTTCTACGCAATGTTTTTTCTCATTGTCATCGTTTATTTGGGTTCTTTTCCTCAGCAAATGTTGACGTGTTTGATTCATTGTGATCCGTGTGATTAATTCAATTGAATCGACAGCTCTGTAATCTAACATCACCAATGTAATGTTTTCTTGAGACTCAGCTCTGGGTCCCACCGCTGAGTGTTTGAGAAAGAGGCGTTCACCAGGCAATGGTGTGTGTCGCTGCAGTTGACTGAAAGGTGAGGTGTGTGGATGACTTCTGAGCAGAAGAATGCCTTTCATTGCTGCACTCTCGTCATGCTCCGCGGAGGGCAGGTGCTCCAGGGTGTGAAAATAGGAAGCACTAGGACAGGCTTGGCTGAGGTCCATGCCCTCCTGAGATAAGACAATGCCCCGTGTCTCACCCCTCTGACACGGGGTAAGAAAGACTCGTGGCTTTTTCACTGTTGGCAGCCACGCAGGCACCGCGTTTCAGTAAAACAGGAAGGACCATCCTTTGTTCCCAAATGAAAGAAGAATGAGGGAAAAACACAGTCATGTCCCTCGTCACTGTTTATGAGTCAAATCTGATACCTTGAACAGCCACTGCAAGCTCTTCAAACTAAATCAGAAGAAAGATCTTGGAAAATAATTGTATGATACTGGCGATGAAGAAAATTATGTTTTTACAGGGTAGTATAAAAAATATTGATAACACAATTTTACAGTGTCGTTGTTACACTCTAAATGTAAAAATTGGCATATAAACTATTTTTACTCAGAAATTCATAGTAAGTTGAATAGTTGATTGCAAAGAAATGGCAAGAAACATTGAGTTACTGAAACAGAATTACAGAATTATATTTTAAGGTGTCATTGTTACAGTGTAATTATATATTTAAGTACTGAGTAATATTAAGCAATTACATCAACTTACTTTAGGGTTAGGCTGGGATTAGGATTTGGTTGAGGGTTAGTTGCATGTAATTATGCATAATTTACTGTATAGTGTACTTTGAGTAAATATAGGTAACACTTTATTTTACAGCGTTCCTGTTTCACAGGCATGTAGTTCCCGTAATAATACATACAAATTATGCATAATTACATGCAACTAACCCTAACTCTATGCATATAGAAAGTACATGTTGTTCATTATTACTCAGTACTTCAGTGTATGATTACACTGTAACAATGACAACTTAAAATAAAGGGTTACACTTTTTTTAAGATGATGTTGTTACAGTGTTATCATACATTTAAGCATAATAATGTAATAATGTAATAATGTAATAAAGTAATAATGATTAACTACATGTACTTACTATAGGGTTAGTTGCATGTAATTAACTACATGTCAAATGTTACCAAATAAAGTTTAACCTAAATATATTATAGTGAAATAGTAGAGCAAATGCTTAATTACAAGCAACTGACCATAAATCAAACCCTATCCCTCATGTTGTTAATTCATTATACCTAGTACAGTTACACTTTATTTTAAAGTGTCATTGTTAGTGTGATTATATATTTAAGTACTGTGTAATAATAATTAACTACATGTACTTACTATAGGGTTAAGGTTGGTTGAGGGTTACTTGCATGTACTTGCATAATATACTGTTATTACTATGGTAAGTACATGTAACAAGGATACGGTAAAATAACGTGTTACCCTTAGTACTTAAAGTGAAGTGTACCCAAATGTTATATGGCATATATATAATTCAATATGGAAACGATAAAGTGTCAAAAAGAGCAAAAAAAAAATCCCATAAAAAGCGTCTCTCGTGTCACAAAGAAGAGAAACTCCCGCAGACAGCAGGGTCAGCGAACATGAGCTGGATCCCGTCCGAGAGGAGCCGAGCGTCTCATCAAAGCCCATCTGATAATTTTCCACAAGATCTTCCTGTCAGGATGTTATGATTCTCAAAATGTTCGGTGGCCAGTGATAAATAGTGACTTTCACTCCCCCCACCCCCCCACTCGTGTACGTGATGTCATACTGGACGAGCTCTTCTCCCATCATGCACTGCATCTGTCCGCTCGCCGGCCGCATGGGATTACAGGGACTTTCACAAATATTTCCGTCTGCATACGCGCAGAGTTTATTGTGTCTGGACGGTTGGATTTCAGCTTAAAGGTTCAAGAAGGACGATGAGCGATTGTTTATTTTCATGCTTTGAAACTTTTTTTGACAACTCTAACAAGCCAAGTTTTGAAACGCTCAGCGTATGACTGACAGTTCATTTCACGTCGTGTTTATCTTGCGTTTCGTCGGATCGCTTCTTTAGAAACGGCTACAACTGGCTTCTCACTAGACTAACCCTGGAAAACGTGTGATTTCAAGTCTAGCATATTTATTCAGCAATTCGGCATGGATTTAATAATTGTTTTCATCAAGCAGATGAGAGTGAGCCGAAGTGGAAGGCCGTGTTGGTTTTTTGGCAGGGCTCAGAGTTTTCTCAGCAATCGTGTCCACAAACGCATTAAATCAACAAGCTGGGGTGCTTTGTTTGTTTTCACAGTATATCTCACCCTCACTTTGTATTGGATGATTGGTTTTAGATTTCCTGCCTAGTAATGGAAGCCACTGCAGGAATGTATTCGCACCGCGGCAGCACATGCTAGTGCGACACACAGAAACATGGGCGCAAAGAGCCTCTGGTAGAGGAACGTGTATACGTGTAGTTTCATAAGGATGCAAAAATCTTTCTTATTTCAAACAGAACATATAGGATTGTAATGTATCCCAATGAAGATGTGTTCACATTAGAGAAATCTTTGTCAATAGTGCAGCGATGTACAGAACTCACACAGAAGTCACTTTCAAACCAAGCAGCTTTCTGTCGGTCAATGTGGTGAATCCGTGAAATACCCCAAATCTTTCCCAGTCGTGTGAAATAACTTGATTTTGATAGTGAAGATTTGCCAAACAATGGTAAATGTGACGCATCTTAAGAATGAGTCTTACCCCCGGTTTCACAGACAAGGTTTCAGCCTATTCCAGACTAAAACGTATATTTGAGCTTTTAATGTTGTTTATATGTCTATGTGGTGTTTTTAATATGCTTTAAGACAAACCATGTGTAAATTCATAAGTCGACACCATTGCTGAGTATTTTCTCCTTAAAACTGCAGTGAACCAAAGACAGTCTCAAAAACACGGGTTGAAATCGCTGGTGTTTCTGACATCACAAACTACCTTGTAACCAATCAGATCAACGTGTGATCGTCAACCAGTGGATCTCTGAGTTGGAGGCGGGGCTCATTTGCATATTCATAGAACCACGTATACTAAATGAGGCAAGGGTGTCGAGTTACATTCAAGATATTTGAAGGCAAAACTAAAGCTACTTAAATGTCTTAATTGAACTAAGGCCCAACCCTGGCTTGATCTAAGTCCTGTCTGTGAAACCGGGCCCTAGAGAGTGCGTACGCTAAAATCCACCCCAACTTTCATATTTATAAGAACAGTCTTTGACGTGTAAAAGTGCTTAGCAGCACATTGGGGTCTGAGCACAGAGTCGGAGAACTGCAGGTATGTGGAAATCTGAGCAACTCTTGCTGCTCGCCGTTCTCAGGTGAAGGATTTGGACTTTCACTGGTGCTCTAAAATATGTTAATAACATTATTAGATGGTGATACGATCTGAAACCACTCAGCTGCACACACTTTCAACCTCATTTGCGATTTATAGATTGCACATCCGAAAGAGAGGCGTACGCAAGTTTTTTGTGCGCACGTTCATTCTCTGAATCACTAGTACACACATTGATTCACTTTTGGTTCCTTGCCACTGTCGCCTTGCCTTTGGCTTGCTTAGTTGGGGAAACTTAATATTCAACAGTATTATTGATCTGACAGCATTTACACCATTATATGAGAACTGAACTGAGCTGGACGATGACATCACTGTTTTCTCAAGAGTGGCTACATATATAAATTAACTAAAATTAATCACTTTTTGTTATTGACAAAAATGAACCATCTCTGTACTTACTTAAGCTGGACTATGACGTTATTTTCTTCTGGAAACAAACTTTGTTGCAATTTTTTTCCTGTTATCTCTGTAAAGTTGCTTTGAAACAATCTGTATTGTTAAAAGCGTTGTATAAACAAAGGAGACTTGACTTGACTTGATTGAAGAAATGATCTTAAGATCAAATGTTGGACGGTTTCTACGCTACATTTAATAAATGATCCCTTCTTTAACTGCAGTCTCTTTACTCATGAAGACACATGATTTGAGGACTTGTTTATAATTTAGCATACTTTGCAATCTAATGCAGTGCAATTCATACTGTTAGTGAGCACTTGGAAGTGTTTAGCTATTAGACCCTGAGAGTGTGTGTGAGTGTCAAAAATCATCTGCTGTGCCAAACTATCTTTTAAACTGCTTTAACTGGAGTGTGTTAGAACAATGCCTCTGTGGGCTGTGAGTGAGTGTGTGAGAGTGAATTTCCTCTGCCGTTTATCTCCAGTGTCGGTGGCAGCTGAGATTTCTGGCGTGTGATGTTTCCCCTGAAGCCATTGTTCTGCTGGTGGGCGGACCCTCTCGCTGACGGACAGCAGACCCAGACTGCTCGTGCTTATACCTCTCTTATCACTCACACACACACACACACACACACACACACACACACACACACACACACACACAGACACAGACCAGGAGGAGGGGAAGGAAAAGCAACTACTACTCGTATCAAAGAGGTGTTTGAGAAGTGAATATGAGAGGCAGAGAACATATGCTTGACTAGTTTATACTCTTACAGTCAATACAAGAATGTAGATAGATAGATAGATAGATAGATAGATAGATAGATAGATAGATAGATAGATAGATAGATAGATAGATAGATAGATAGATAGATAGATAGATAGATAGATAGTTTAAAAGTTACATAAGTTCAGTAGTATATATTTGGAG
Organism: Leuciscus leuciscus; assembly: GCF_965113295.1. Taxonomy (NCBI): domain Eukaryota; kingdom Metazoa; phylum Chordata; class Actinopteri; order Cypriniformes; family Leuciscidae; genus Leuciscus; species Leuciscus leuciscus. Next base: position 9,231,124 of record NC_138730.1, read on the forward strand.
GAGCATCAAAATAAAGTGATATTAAGCAGAGAGTCTACTAATACTCTAATGAGAGTTGTTGCAAAGTTACTTATAGTTAGTAGAATGTCTGAAGTGGACTATTGAAATAAAGTGTGTTACAGTTATTATGATGTGTCTGTTTGGCGCTCTTGCTCAGATTTAGGACAAAGAGGAAATTGCTGTTGATATTAAATTAATTCAGATTTAATATAAACTAACTTTGAAATCATTGTTCTCTGTTGCAGTGTTGGCGTAGTTTTGTCAGTGTGTGCTTGTTACATTGTTATTACATTATAATTACCATTGAACAACATAAAATGAATTTCATTTACACGTTTACACGCTAACTTTAATGGCATTGTTACAGTTTAATTATACAAATAAGTACTGAGTGATATTAATCGACAACATGTACTCACTATAGGGTCAGGGTTTGGTTTAGGGTTAGTTGCTTATGCATGCATAATTTACTGTTATTAATTGAAATTTCCCTCGGAGTAAAGACGCATGATCAGGTCTGACGTCAGTGGTGATTCTCACATATCACTTGACTAATCGTGGCATGGCTGATTTAAATGTTTTGATTTAAAAAATAAGAGGTTTTTATTTAGCTAATAACATTAAATGTCGGTCAACTGAAACTATTACACATTATTTTAAGGGATTAGGATTTGGTTGAGATGTAATTATGCATAATTTACTGTTATTACTATGGTAAGTACATGTAACATATGTAACAAGGACACTGTAAAATAAAGTTACCAAACTATTTTTATGGTACTTCACAGTGCTTTCAGGAAACGTTTTGAGTTTGGAACAATTTCAAATTTTTTTGTCCGACAAATTCCTTTCACAGAATGTTTGTAACGTTATGAAGGTTTCTGCATTTCGGAGAGGGAGAGGGTGAGATCACACTTTCTTAACCCGCCGCTGGCTCCCTGTTTGGGCACGACAAGACACAAGATTTTAGCTGATGATAAGATAAGTATGTTTCAGCAGAGGCCGCTGCAAAGGAAATGCCTATCTGATGGGATTTTCACTTCTTATTTTGAATGGAAGGAAAAGACAGCAAAGAACGTTTACTTTGGCAGCCTTGTAAACAACATAGAAACAAAAAAATAAAAATAATAATAATACTTATTCGGAGCAGCGACTGCCAAAGCTACTCCTGTCACTGAAGGACCTTGGTGTTATCGAGCAAATTTATTCATGTTTTCTCGTTTGTTTTTGTCTTAGTAACTCTTGATGTCATTCATTTTAATAAATCAGATCTTTTAAATGAACATGTTCCTGTGGAGAAGTTCAAATGGTAAAACTTTATTTTAAACTTTGTTACATATGTTGCATGTACTTACCATAGTAATAACAGTAAATTATGCATAATTACATGCAATTAACCCTCAAACAAAAACTAATCCTACCCTAACCCTATAGTAAGTACATGTAGTTGCTTAATATTACTCAGAACTTATATATATATTATTACACTGTAACAATGACACCTTAAAATAAAGTGTAACCCTTTATTTTAAGGTGTCATTGTTACAGTGTAATAATATATATATAAGTACTGAGTAATATTAAGCTAATACATGTACTTACTATAGGGTTAGGGTTTGGTTGAGGGTTAGTTGCATGTACTTGTGCACAATTTATAGTTGTTATTACACTATCTACAAGTCAAGTCAAGTCAAGTCACCTTTATTTATATAGTGCTTTTTGCAATACAGATTGTATCAAAGCAGCTTCACACTGATAACATGAAAATAATACAACAAAGTTTGTTTCTAGAAGAAAATTGCATCATCGTCCACCTTAAGTAGGGCAGATCAATAATATTGTTGAATATTAAATGTCCCCCACTAAGCAAGCCAAAAGCCAAGGCTTTTACGTAACGTGTAACAGGGACACTGAAAAAATAAAAGTGTTACCTCATTTATTTATTTATTTTTCTCAGTTGTATTGTGTCTATTAATGTTTAAGATGCGAAATTGGAATTCTGATGGATAAATACTGCTTTAATTACAAAAACAAATCATATCATCTAATGTAAAAATGTTCCCCATTTAATAGCTTCAGTGTATTTTTGCTTCGTCAAAGGGCAACTTGACTGTAGTTGAAATATTTCTGGATCCCTCAACACTACACATTTCCTCCATTTTTATATGACAGCGAGGAGAGAAGAACTTAGAGGAGAACAGGAAAGGAGAGAGTGAAACGGGGTTGTGAAATGACAGTTTTTTGGGTGTGGAAGAAAGAATTGACAGTCAGATCTTCCACTCTTCCCCCTCTTTTCCTTTCTTTCCTCTCAGTGTTTCCCCCTTCGCCTTGTTTGTGAAGGTTGTCTTCTTGAGTCGAGTGACCTCTGACCCTTGGCCGCCGCTCACATGTTTGCACTGAAAGCTCTTGATTGGATAATGCCAGTCTTCGTGAAGTGAGGTGAGGAAACTTTTGCTAAGTCTTGGCCTTGAGGCACGTTGTTCCTGTGTGGGTTGATCTGAGCCGTGCCAGCCAAACATACAGCCAAAAAAGACAGTTAAAAGTATTTCCTACGAATTTCACTTTGAAAAGACTTTATCTGGTTTCTTTGGTATTTATTTAACTAATATCATTCAAATTCTGGTACACACACAAAACATATCTTGTACATGTTCAATGCAGCCTTGTTTAAAACATTTAAGCAGCATGAAGGAAGTTTGCAAGATAACTGTATATGAAGTCATTAAGCAGACACACTTCACAAACCTGAGAAATCTCTAGGCTATATATACAACTTGAGCATGAATTCCTATGATGTGTCTTTTTAATGACCGCAAAGAACAAAAGCCCACTTTACATTAGCTATCTTTGGTACTCTTCGAATTATTTTATTTTATTTTGTCTTCATCGGAATGATACGAAACTTGGTAAAGGTTTTGGCACTTGCTATGTAAAACAAAAAACAAAAAAAAACTTGGACATGATTCGAACAGGTTAAATGGTCCTGAAAAAAAAAGAAAAAAGTCACACTTGTATTGTTCATGGTCGAAAATGGTATAATTTTTGGTATCATATACAAAATTTGGTACTGCGGCCAAACAAAATCTTACTGAAAACTCTTTTTTTTTTTTATATCAGGCTCAAATTTGAAACACAACTTGTTTAGAATTATGGTTTTAATTTTTTTCACAGTTTCAGACTAAAACATGTTTTTGAAAATATATATTTCATATAAAAATTTTAAATAGTATTTTTGCACATTTTTCATAACAGTAACCGTAAAATTCTGTAACTTTTTTAAACTTTTTTTCACTTCAGCAATAATGTGCCAAGTGTCGTCTTTGAAAAGAGATCAAACTTAAGTCTGTGCTCTAAAGCATTCAAGATTCACGACAGTTAAGGTCTATGGTCTAAAATATAGTACATTCATTTCACTGAAATAAAAAAATTAATTTCGGTCATTTTTGACCGACACATGAAGAGCACCAGAGGGATAACTGTGTACTTACACTTAAAAAACACACGGTAACACTTTATTTTATAGTGTCCTTGTTACACGTTACATGTACTTACCAGTAATAACAATAAATCAATCCTATTACTAATAGTAAGTACATGTAATTAATTAATATTACTCAGTACTTAAATGCATAATTACACTGTAACAATAACACTTTAAAATAAAGTGTTAAAGATAAACCTAACCAGCAAATGTTGACTAAATGTTTATTTAAAAAGTGTCTTTCTGACATATTTGAACAGCTAGCCTATATAAAACTATAATATAATTACTATATGCAAAATATACTGCAAAAGTTTGGGTGAATTAGATGGTTTCACATAAATGCTCAGATTCAGGACAAAGGGGAAACTGATGTTGATATCAAATGAACAAAAAATGAAGTCATTTTTCTCTGTTTCAGTGTTATTTTGCCTTTGTAGGTCAGTATATGCATTACACTGTGCTTATTACATTGTAATTACATTGGTATTACTAATGAACAGCATGAGGTTGTTTCATGAAGCAGATAATGAACGATATCTGTGCATTGTGTTTGTCTGCACTCGGCTCATGAATGTGAGCCTCACACGCAGGCGCTGAAGGAGCCGCTCGAAGCCAGAAGATAATCAGACAGCTCCTCTGTAGAGCACTTCTCAAGGCAAGATGTGCTGTTTATTTTTCTTGGCGGTGGAAGCGCTTTGGCAGTGTGGTGTCGAAGACCACTCCAGTCACTTGAAACGCTGCGGGTCAAAGGTCAGAGTGCTTAAAGTGTAGCAATTGTGCTCTATGACAGCCTTGAAGAGGCATAATTGTATGATAGTCAACCTTCGATTGTGAAAGCGATAACGAAAATAGCAGAGAATACAAATGGATTTTAAAACGAGGAACATGAACTTTACTTGTCCTAACAGGCCATGATATATGTGACTCCCCAGTATGGATGAGCTAGTGTACAGTATCTTTAGCTGTAGCTGCATTATTCATCGGTCATGTTACTTTCACTTTGAGGTTATTAGGTTTTCAAACGTTTCAAAACTCACTACAGCCCATTTCACGTCCACTTCATTTGACTCGCAGCGCTTGAGAGCCACCCACCTCCCTCCCATCCTGACATGGTCCCAAAAGTGTAAGGTCATTATTAAAATTGTGCATCAATTAAGATAAGGAGAAATGACTTTCTCTGTCTGGCCTTTGAAGTCTGTGGTTTTCCCCTACGCTGCTGTTTCCAGGGGGTCGAGCTGCGCTTGGCATTGACTTTGATCTTGTAGTCAGGCAGAACGTTTCTTTTTTTTTTTTTTTTTTTTGTATGATGAAACTTACCTTCAGAAACTCTCTGACATCAATACAACACCTCATGGATTTATGCCGTTTTGAGCGTCGTGCTCGACTTTCTTTTGGCATTGTACAATCCCTGCTGTATTTATGATACTAAGACTCTTAATACTAAGAGTATTAACTCGTGATGCACCAATATGAACATTATGGCCGATATTTGAAAGCCGATAACCGATATATTGGCCGATAAATCTAAATCCACATTTTTATAGCATTTTTGAGAACCTGGTTACAAAAACAAATGTCTCGCCATTTGCGCTGCACATGTTGCACTTTACTGTATTTTCCTTTTTTGAAGTGATTCAAATCATATTTCAAGCAATTCAAAAGCATCATGATGAACAGTGCAACAATCTGAAGTGTCTCAGCTGAAGGAAATAATACATTACTTATTGGCTTTAATATATCGGCCAAAAATGCTTATCGTGCCGATAACTATAACATTAAAATTCTCATATATCGGCCGATACCGATATGGTGGCCGATATATTGTGCATCTCTATTGTTATCCAATATACTTTTTGACAATCTGTTTTGTTACAGAACTGGTTATGTGAAATTGTGCTATTAACTCTTTCCCCGTTAGCTATTTCTAGTTTCATGGTCCACAGAATATTTTGTTGAATGAATATCTGAACATGCAATATATCAAAAGAAAGAACAGAGCGTCTGCTTTTAAACAAACAAACAAACAAACAAACAAACAAAAAGGACTACATCCAGTTTGTCAAAGACTACATCCAGATCAGATTCAGAACGATGATCAAAACACAGATGGAGTAGATCAAGTCCATCAACACCTCCAAAGCTTCACATTCATAAAGCTCGTCCTGGGTCGACATTTCATTCAGTAACGTTACGCAGTTTTGATTTATATGCTGTTTAATGTTGATCATGCCATTTTACAAGAAAGCAATGCTTTTATCGCTTGTTTCAGCTTCTTCTTCTCCTGTGTTTTGACCAGGAGATTCTGTACTCTTTCAGAAGATGTGTAATAGCGCCCCCTACCATATAACAGTGAAAACAGAAAGCCGGAAATTTTCGTCAATCTTGGGGAAAGAGTTCATTTAGAAACCCAGACTCATTGGGAATATTGTGCCTGAGGCAATATTTCTACAAAAGTATATGCTTTTCGACACTTTCAAAGTGAAATTTCCAGTGAGTGGCGCTAAAAGCGTGTTCAGATTTATTTGAAACATTTTCTTTTGTTGCATGTTGTACTGTATGTATCGGGGCAGTTCGGGAATGAAATGTCCAGTGAGTGGCGATGAAAGATTAAAATTCTTCCAACAGGACTTCCTTTTAAAAAGCTGACCTCTTGTAAAATCCCTGTGTAATTCACACACTGCATGTGTGTGTGCGTGTGTGTGTGTGTGTGTGTGTGTGTGTGTGTGTGTGTAATCCATAACAATGTGCTGATTTGTTTTAATCTGTTGGATTAATCAAAAAATGTGATTCCTAATGAAATTTCACTTGTAATGTGGGATCAAATATAGTATATAACATGTGTGTGTGTGAGAGACCCTCTCCAGGGTCAAGATCAGCCTCATTCATTTCCATGAATATAAATACAGAAGCCAGAATGAGGGTAATTCACCAAACTGTTTATTTGTCTTTTATGCAACTGTCTTTACCAAACTATGTGCTTGAACAGAATTATATAAATAAAGTTGTTTCCATCACCTCAAATTATCTCACACACAATGACTTCAATATTTTGACATGATGTCTTCCACACTCGGTCAAGAAAAGGAAACCAAACTTAATGGTAGCATGTAAACAAAAACTCTACCTACGCAGGTTAAATAAAGGAGCTGTTGAAAGGTCTCTCTCAAGTGTGTGTGTGTGTGTGTGTGTGTGTGTGTGTGTGTGTGTGTGTGTGTGTGTGTGTGTGTGTGTGTGTGTGTGTGTGTGTGTGTGTGTGTGTGTGTGTGTGTGTGTGTTGATTTCGCAAGTGCTCTTGATTTTGAGAGCGAGAAGAAGGACAAAGGGAAACATGGAGGTTTGCCATTCTTCACTAACATCAGTAAGGGACTATCAAGTGTCCATGTCAGCTTTTGACCATCGCCATTGGCATATTACTGCATTTCTCCTAGATTTTACCTTCCGTCTTACCGGTAACTTAAGCCAGTATTTTGTGCAGTACGCATTCCTGGAGACATTATAAAAAGTATGATATGAGTGAACTCTGCCAAATGTTTCAATTGAACAGATTTAATTTAAGCATTTCTCCCGGACCCCCACCCGCCTTACTTTAGTTTCTCCAGTGTGTGTGCGAGCGCTCTCAGCGAGGACGCTTGAATTTGATAAAACACGACGTATTTGGTTTGTCTGAGGTTACTGCTATGGCCCATAATTGGATCCATATGATTGCGTTTGTCTCTGGTCATAAATCCCAATAAATTATTTGAAACATGCATCTGTTCACGTGAAATTTTGAGGGTGAATATTCTAATACTTGTGGCTTTTGATGAATGCTAAACATACACACACCGTCATCTACAGTTAGAGGCGATGTTGAGGTTTCCTCTGAATCTCTAAAGAAGACACATGTGAGATCACTGGTGTCTGAGAAGCAGTGACTTGAGCAGATTTGTCAATGCATTCTCTACGGGAGCTGAGCAATATAGTCTTCAACAGGGATTGTGGGATTGACAACAGAAAAAATCTGAAGAATGCTGAACTTTATGCAAATGAAAGGCAAAATCTGCCAGGCAGCAGCCAATGGCTTTAAGGTGCAGGCTGTGATGTCAGCCGTGAGCATTTCATAATCTGAAGATTCTGATGGATTTAGTGCTTAAATCACATTGTTACTTACAATATATTTAAAAGTGCACTTTTTAAAAGTATATTAAAGTCCCCCTGTAGTCAATAATTGTATCACTTAATACTCATTTTTGATCACCAAAATTAAAATATTTAGTTTTTTTTCCCTTGATTTTTTATTTATTTATTAATGTCTTAAAATAGCTTGAATGTAACTCGACACCCTTGCCTCATTTAGTATACGCGGTTCTATGAATATGTAAATGAGCCCCGCCTCCACTCACTCCCTCAGCTCAGAGATCCACTGGTTGACGATCACACATTGATCTGATTGGTTACAAGGTAGTTTGTGACGTCAGAAACACCAGCGATTTAAAACATCAACATTCTTTTAAGTTCACTGCAGTTTTAAGGAGAAAATACTCAGCAATGGAGTTGACTTTTTTGGGTGTTGAATTTACACATGGTTTGTCTTAATGCATATGACAAACACCACATAGACATATTAAACAACATTAAAAGCTGGATTTTCACCACATGGGGACTTTAAGAAACAACTTAAAGTTGGTACTTGTACGTGGCCTTTTATTTCATTAACATTATATTACCTGCAATTACAGATTTATAAAAATATAAGATTATTTGAGATTTGACAGTGCACCACAAGTGCACATTCATTACAATTATGCACAAGCTAAAGTCAGAATTTACTTATTTTCTCTCTTATTGTGAACAATTCACATCATGTTAGTCTAAAATAAACAATGTTTGTATGTAATCATATAATTTTCCCCAAATCTGACTATCCATTTCAGCTGACATCATCAAACGCTCTTATTTTACAACCTTTTCCCAGCATGATACCTGTGAACGGAGACCAGTCACGTCCCATTCTACAGTTTTCTCATCGGAAACGGGTTGAAATGGGTTGCGAACGCATATTGACTTTAGGGATGACCCTCCAGCACCGTGATATGTGTGTGTGTGTGTGTGTGTGTGTTTATGACACTCAGCTTGAGGAGGTAAATCCTGGTTTCCTGGTATTCTGAACAGGGACAGATCATAATCAGAGTGCAAACATGGAATAATCTTGCACGGAGAATATCCCTGTATAAATATCCACAGACACAAGCATACATGTAGTGAGAGGTTATGTTTGTCATCTGCAAAATCTACACAATGCCATAATCTGATACAGTCACTATCCTGTTTATGCTGATAGTGAGTATTTATGAGGTTAATTTCCAGAGCTCAGTTTCATTACCTCTCACACACAATAGTTTTAACCACATGTTTCAAAATGCTATACCATAGATATCTCTGTCTAGAGTAAAAAATCATTATCACTATATCAGCTTCGCTTTTCGGGATGAGTTCAGGATGTTTATCAAACCTGTCCATCCAAACATTTCCCATTATTTTTTATACAAGTATGACACAAATTGTCCGTGGCACACAGCACTGCCATTGTTCATTTCAGTAAAACAAACATGGTATTTCTGACCCCACATGCTCTCTGGCCACTGGAGAAAAACATATAAAAAATAAATAAAATAAAACCTCATCTTATGCCTTGTCCCAAAATCCCTGCACCTGTATATATAAAAGCAGAAGAAGAGATCCAGGCTCGGATTTCCTGCATGTTTATACTGATCCTGGTCAGAAAAGCAGATCCCACAACTTGTGAAGGAAATTGGGGAACATCTGCCCAGGACTGTGTGTTTAAATCTCAGAGTGCTGATGATTGGAATCAATGTCCATATAATATATTATTTATGAGCATATGAAGACAAACCTCATCCTACACTGTACTTATATTTACAGATGAAGAAGATTGTGAAATCTGATACTTGCAATGTAAGTCTTTTGCAACATTTTATTGTATGAAAAGGGAAAAGTGCAATATAATCATAGTGGTGTTGTGCATATCTATATAATTACTTTTCTTGATTTTGGATGTAACAATAGGCAGTAATAATAAAAACAAAAAACAATATGAGCATAACCATGCTGTATGCGTATGTCGTATTGGTGACCTATAACCGGCCTTAGCATACAAGAGGATAAAACTATATATATATATATATATATATATATATATATATATATATATAATATTAAAAATAATCACATAACGTTTTATTATTATTATTATTAGGCCTACATACATTGCATAATTGAGAAATAGCCTACCTTTGCCTAACCAAACACAATTTATTATATAAAGCCTATGCGTTCAGAATTTCTAACTTTTATTAATTTATTTACTTTGTTGATTGTGCTGATTTTGTTGTGCACCGGTTATTTTAAATATTTCCTTTTTTATGTTATAAAAACACACGATATTGAGACAACTAAACGGCATAAATAATACGGAAATAAATTGTTTTTTGACTGGAGAACAATACTGAAAAGAAAAATCAGAGGACACTGTTAATATTATTCATATAAACCTTGAAACGTTTTAAAGTATCACTTAAAAGGTACAAATGTCTGTCGTTGGCTGCAGATATAAAATTGTCTTCTGTAATCATGACTACGTGTGATAGGCCTATATGTATTAGTGACAATAATTGTATGTGCATACATTGACCTATAGCAAAACAAAACCCTAAACTGTGAATAACGACGGAGTTACTTCTTTATGATAGCTGTCTCAATTTTAAGTCAAATGATGTTAAAAAAAAAAAAAAAAAAAAAAAAAACATCTGTTAAGCATCTGTTATTCCAACTTTATTGATTTTATTTCATTTATGTGTTTGTGATCAATCAAGCAACCAGGAACACGGGTATTATTTAGTAAAGAGTTTAAATCGGACAAGCCTAACCTTTTAAAAACTACCGACATTTTGTGTTTAATGAAATTTCGTTCATTTCGATATCAACATTCAAGCTCTCATTTCTACAGTTAAAACTTGCACGAAAGAGACAGTGACTTTTTGACCCAAGAGAAGAAAAAAAAGCACAGGTTCACATGCAGGTTTCATTCATCAAGACCTCTCACAAATGATCATGTTTTTCCCTCTCTGGTTGAGGTAATTAAAATACGAAAGGGCAGCCAAGACGTCAGGGGGAAAATCTGATCGTAAATTTAAATTGGAGACAAAATCTTCTGTCACAGGAGCAGAATCGAGATATTGAGGTAAAAGCGTCTATAATTAGCCCGGCTGTAGGAGCCCGTGGGTCGGTGAGGAGGGCTGAGGGTCCCGACTCAAGGAGAGCCTGTGTTAAACTGCGCGCTTTCCTGCCAGGGTACCTGGGTTATCCAAAGGTCGGTGGGCTCGGCCATTTCCCTGAAGTCGAAAATCACACTGGTCCCTTTATTCGAGCAGAACGGCCAGGAGCCAGCTATGGGCGGTGTGGGATGTATGTGAGAGTTTCAGACTGGATGGAGATGCCAATAATAAATGGCGACTTGGGCTACTTTCTTAAGTTAGGCTAAAACGATTGTTAAGGCATTCAAAAGATTTGTTTCCGAATTCTGTGACCGTACACATTAGGATTAGGATTTGGATTAGGATTAGCTACAAAAAAAATAAAAAAAATAATGCAACATGATCTGAAAGCAATTCGTAACTACTTTACGTTTTGGCGAATTGGTGGCTAATTCGTGTGAATGCGAACGATCTAATTCGTTTTCATAGAATCTGTTTACACACGCGAGCAATTCGTCTAAAATAAGCGATGTAGTAAAAAAATTAGATTTTGTTTTATCATTCAACACGACATGAGTAAAAATCTGTTGATTCTGTAACCTAAACTGAGATATGTTAAACCCAAGTACCAAAAACTATTCTGCAGAGTTTCATCCGTGGGGAAGCCATTTATTCGGCTTAAATAGAAAAATCGCGGGTTTCGAAGTACGCTAAAAAGGAGGCAACGGGTGGGATATTTTTTCAGGACAAGTCTTTGAGCCTTTAACTGGCAGTTGGACTGTCAGACAGAGCCTGAGTCTATGTGGACTCCTAATTGAAAACAGATGGCGCTTTGAGGTTGGGCTCTGTGAGTTTGAGACGCTGCTCTTTTCCATTCCGCCTCAGCACTCAGTCAAGCATATACAGGTGCACGGTGTGTTTCTCTCTCCTCAACTCTTCTGTCCTCACTCAACCGGCACATGGAAACGTCTATAGCGACTCGGGTTGATCCGCAATGTGGCTCTGGTTTAGCGCGTGACCCGAGCCATGCAAATGAATTGCATTTGAGAGGATGAGCGTGTCTGTGATTGAGCTGGTTATACTGTCCTACTAGCTTGGTTAAATTAGACTAATAAGTACTGACCAATACAAATAATAACACTCTTAACCGTATCATGACATAAGTAATGTTATTGCTATTGTATTTTAAATTTTAAAAAAGTAGAAGAAGAACACGAGACAGGAAAAAATAGATGTTTCAATAATTCAGTTGAAAATAAGCCGCTCTATTTTCAAATACATTTGAAGGACAATACTACGATTATGTTTTTATTTTATTTATTTGTTATTTGTTAAAGAGTGTATTTTCTCAAAGAAAAAGAAAAAGTAACATGAGAAAAAAAAAAGACAAAGAAAAAAACACTATAACCTATCGTTTTTATCCGCAACATGATTTCTTTATTAATACATTTCAACCGGGCCAATAATAAGAACTAAATCATCTTATCAGAAGATGTTTCGGTTGCTTTTAAAAACTAGTTGGAAAAAACACTACTAATATAAAACTATTCAAACTATTTGAATCATATATTGTGTCTGTCTTGTTAGTGGATAAAAGTATTGACAACATTCTCCTTGTATTAACAAACTCGAGTCAGCTTTATTGACCGCGAAACCAGTTCAGGAGAAATTCATATCGCATATTCTGTTGTTTTCATTTTCCCTATGCATTTTACATTGTTGATCAATTGAACGAAGCACAGTCTGCCATCTACATATCTTCAGCAGCCCAGCAACTTATCACGATCTAGACACTGAAACAAACACAACGTAATATTCGTTCATTCTTGCAATAACGAACGTAGATGTAAAAATAAATATAGTTCAGCGAGTAAAGAGTTTAATGGATCGGTTCTACAACGAGAGTTGACTTGAGTGCGCAATTCTGCATCTCCAGAGTCCCGCGCTTCTTGACTGATCAGTGATTACGAAATTAACTTAAATTTGTAACATTTTAATCATTTAAAAAAAAAAGGTATAAGAACTCTGTGCACACAGTCCAGGATTTGATATGTTATATTATTTAAATATAATAATAAGCTAACCTAGGCCTGTTACTTCTAGAGATTGGTTTTCTAAAGTAAAGTGTAAGCTATTCATGAATGAAATGAATTTGTTTTGTGTTTTTCATTGAGTCACAGTTGTGGCATAGAGCTACATTTGTAGAGATCATATCGAGTCACGCTTCATATCAGCGAAATCAATTGCTTTTGCCTGTTGAGTGAAATCGTCATTTAAGATGTTCTTGCTCGTCGATATAAACGGAAATTGAAATTGGAATGTTTTGAAGAGAGAAACATCAAAGGAATGCTGAACATAAGCACTTTTTGTGTCTGATTCAGATCCTTGTAGAGTGTGTGGATATGCTTACAGGAATGTGGCGGAACCATTTGGATGTGGACAAAAGATTTATATATATAAACTAATAATACTATATAGTATTTTAAAATTACAGCTATACATTGCTATGCGTAATCTATAGCCTATGGAGGTGCGACCTAAATCTCTGGGCACAGGAAAGCATGCATGACCAACACAAAACTAAAGAAAAACAAGTGTTTGAAACACATCGAACCAAATGATGATCAGGGTTGTGTGGCATTTTATTAACCAACATATTTAATACTGTTTTAAAACTGAAACGAAGAGAGTCATTTCTAATAAATAAGTAAATAAATACAAATACATCATTTCAAATAGCCTATTCTTCTGAAAGATGTTTGGTTTACGCTTGCACAGCCGCTTGCATATCGCTAGGCTAATTATTGTTCGGCCATGCTTTATTAACATTTAAATAGCTTGTAATCTGTTTGAGACTGACCAAATGCATTTCAATTAGTAAGGCCTATTTGAACATTAAAATTAGAAGGCGATTAAACCGAGTTGTCAAAGCAAAATAGGCCTTGTGCAAAAACCCGCGTGTAGATCTAGCCTAAAATCGAACAGTTTGAATTCCAAGAGCTCGAATGAAAAGTGGAATTCCAAAATGAAGGCCCGCAAGCAGCAACACAATGCCTCTCTTCACCTGGACTGTCCTATAACTCAGACTGTGATCCTCCACAGCACGATGATTTCGCTGTGCTCCTGAGGTATTGTTGATGGTTCTCCCTGTCCCTGTTGACCCCCGTCCCCTTCTGCCTTTTCCGTCTCATGAAAAATGAGTCCTGCGCACTGATTGAATTTTATTCCTTCCTGACCTGGCCCGTTCTGTGAGGGCGCCATCAATCTTGCGCTTAACACGACGTTTGTTTATTACTCGGGAAAGGCTCTAATGACTTTTATGAGCATGATTACAACTTTTTTTTTTTTTTCGTGGGGAGAGAATGCGCAAGGAAAGGCCAAAATTCATTGTGATCAGACGCACACGAGCTGCACAAATAACTTCATTTGTCTCATGAATCATACATGAAGGTGTATACTGAAACGTATTATTGGTGTTATTATTATATAGGCAGTTTTTATGTGTATTATTATTGTTAAACAATCTATATTTTAGGTTGTTGTCATTGCCGTTGTTGTAGTTTCGCCGTTTTCTCTAAAATACCCTAAATTTGTTATGAATAGTTTGTTAATTGGGATTTTTTTTTATTGTTTTTATATATTTTTTTATAGATGCGTAGGCTATAACTGAAGATGAACATTACGAAAAAGCCAAATTTTTTAAGAACAACTCTAACCGAATGTGATATGGGCGCATTTCTTGCACATACCGAGGGAAAGAGGCAAACCCGAGACGCGTTGTTGACGCACGCTAGTTAATTGGCCGATTAATTAACCGCTGTAATCACTACCAACCGCTCATGCAATGAAAATATGTGAGGCCAACCAATGAGAACACGTGTGCGTTTGCCCTCGGGTCTTTGGGCCTATCACTGGGCTGCAGACTAAAATTACACAATAAAAAAAATAAAACCCAATATTGTCAGTGATAATAATAATATACTCTAAAAATTATGGAATGTTTCAACACATGTTTGGGACAGATATAAAAAAAAGAAAAGAAAAAAAGTGGTACAAATAAATGTTTACATTTTTAATTGCAATTTAAACCCAACGGTTGGGTTTGTCCATATCTGACCCCAAAAAATGTTTTGAAACAACCCAGCATTTATTTTTTTTGAGTAATAATAATAATAATACAAACAAACATCTAAAACATATTCACAAATAGCAGCAAGCTTTCATATATGAAGCATGATAAATACGCTACTACATACACATTTTATTTATTTATTTACTTGGTTGTTTAGGAAAATCGAATCACTTAAAAGCCCTCTAAATGCTCGTATTATCACATCTCCTTAATAAAATGAAGAAACATAAAAAGGTACCATTCGCTATTACCATACCAAATAGTACTTCAGAATTCATGTGAATAAAAAAAATAAAAAATAAAAATCACCACTATTAAACGGCCATTTTTAGAGACATTTCTTTAACTTGACTGGTGGTTGTTGAAATAAATCTCGGAAGATTTGCCCTAATCAAATCTGCATCTTTTGTTTTTGTGAGTTGGAGATTTATATTAGGCCTTTTCTGAGGACGCGCCCATAAGGTATTATATGTATGAAGCTCAACTGTCGTTGAATCCTCCAGTGGGGATTTGAGTATCTTTGGCATGTCTGGTATGATATTAACCAAGCTATGCGCAAGTAAACACGTGGACACTGAACACAAGCGGTGAATTACAATGACCGAAACAGTGTTACCAAAGGCCTCAGGTCAAGATGATGACAGACGCGTCTGGTATATGGAGTTGCGTAAAACAATAAGGACAAATTACAGCAAAACACGTCGTCACCTCGCAGCAATTAAAGTATAAACTGTTGTGCATTGCAACATTTGATTGTATTACTACCGCTGCTACTGCACTGTAAAACAGAACATCTGCAGTTATTAGGCTAGTACCTGATCAGAATGACTTTTTTTTGTTAATAGAAGTTGATCACGTCAAACTTTTTTTTTTTTTACTTAAGAAAATATATACATTATATACAACTCAAACCACATTTTTTAGGTTATAAATGAATATTTTTACAGTTACTACTACTACTACTAATAGTCATAATCAGATGATACGCCTGAATTTCACTTGACTTTTTCATAGGAGGGTTTTTTTGGGGGGGGGAGAATTTCATTTAATCACGAGATATTTTATTTTATATTTTATATTCAATATATTTATTTAGTAGGCTATATATAAAAATAAATGTTGCTACATGTTATGGAAAACTGAAAAAACGGATTTTTTTTGTAATTGAAATATGACAAAAAAATAAACTACATAAATAAAAATTAGTTTGAAAAGCATTTAGCATAATTCCCTTAAATGCTGAAATAGGCTTCATTTGCATGATTGTGCTTGTAATTATTTTGATATAAATCAATGTGTGTGATCAAAGTATATTAATTTCAAAATGTACATTTAGAGACATTTTAAGATTATGCGATGGTTTGGATCAAACAACACTTCACTGTGCCACAGTAACGCCGAAACAATTGAAACACGCTTATTTGGATCATTGTGTGTGATTGGCATTATTATTACTCGACTAGCACACAGTTCTGTTCAGGGCTTTAAGAAATCAAGCGTAGCCTAATTTTAACTCAAATAGCATGGCAATTTATTAAACAAACAATGCAGTTCCTTCAGAATACTTTTTCAACAAAAGGAGATAGTTTGAAAGAATATGGCGTAATACATGTTCCGTTCCTTGTTATAATGGAACATTTGGACAATTAATGCAGTTCAATTTAGAAACACTTTTTTCGGTGTTTGGTCCATAATATCCGGCTACACTTTAGAAATAAATTACTATATGCAATTTACACGTAATAACAAGTCCATAAACGTCTGACGCATTTCAACACAGCCCAGCATATAGCTCACAAAAACGAAGAAGACTTACGTGTTATTCGAAGTAACACTGTCCTTAACAAACCAACATCAAGTGTTTGTGTTCTGTTTCTTTTCAGTCCATCACGGGTAAATATCAGCGTCTCTCGGTTTTGACGAAAAAGAGGGGAAATCAAGAACAACGACAGAAAGAAGAAGCTCGAAAAACACTTGTTTGGTCAAAACTTGCTGCAGTCATACACGAAAGCCCCAGGCGTGCGGTATATGGGCTGACTCGGGGGAAACGACATTTGACAGCTGTTATTCCCGTTCACCGGTGAGTTATTCAGACCGATTCTCTGCGACTCAAACATCTCTCGAACCGAGTGAAAGTTCTGCTGCTGCGCCGGGTACGTCGCGCCTAGATGGCCAATGTCTCCGGCCTGGTTCAGGTACCATGAGGCGAGGCGCCCTTGGTGCGGATGATGGCCCTCCTGGGCCGAGCTGAGATTCCCGTGGCCTAAGGACGACGTGGTGGTCGTGATCGAGTAATCGGGCAGAGTTTCGTCCACGGTGGTGGTGGCCGCCAAGTGGCCCGAGCGATCTCCGCCCGCGTACAAGCTCATAGCCTGCATGTTGCAATGGTAGGTGGCGTTGGAGGTAGTGGAGATCGAGTTCTGGCTGCAGGGCGAGCTGTACACGGACGTCTGGTTGGGAGAGTAGTTCAGGGACAGCGTGGGGGTTATACCTGTTCGCGAGGAAGCCACGAGAGACGGGGTGAGCTCGCCGGAGCTGTGAGGCGAGCCGCGGAGGGAGGTCATGATGTTGTCCACGCTGAAGCCCTGCGCAGGGGCCTGGCCCTGGCCCTGGTGGTGGTGCTGTTCCCCGGCGCTGTCCAGGCTGAGAGAGCGGGTGGACGGGATGCTGTGCGGGCTGCCGCTGGACATGCTGCTGCTGCTGTCGGGGCTCTCAATCTTGGGAACGGTGCTGAGCGTGGGCGAAACGGCCTGCGGAGGCGTGGAGGTGCCGTTCTCGGTTTTAATGTCCTGAATGCGCACGGGCACTGACTGTTCCTGGTCGCGGCCCTGTTGCGCTTGTTGCGGCGGCTGTTGTTGCTGCTGCTGGCGGGATGGTGGTTCTTTAACATTTCGCTCGTCCTTATCCTTCACAGCGTCTTTCTTTTTAAAACGCCTTCGTCGCCTCAAAAAGCTGCCGTTCTCAAACATGTTATACGAGTCCGGGTCGAGGGTCCAGTAGCTGCCTTTGCCAGGTTTTTTGTCATCGCGCGGCACTTTGACAAAGCACTCGTTCAGGGACAGGTTGTGTCGGATACTGTTCTGCCAGCCCTGCTTGTTGTCCCTGTAAAAGGGAAAGCGCTCCATAATAAACTGATAAATACCGTTAAGGGTCACCTTCTTGTCCGGGGAGTTCTGGATGGCCATAGTGATGAGCGCAATGTAACTGTACGGTGGTTTGACCATATCCTTGGGCTGCGGCTGCGGCGTGTACGGTCCATATGCCCTCGCCATGCTGGCGGGGTACTGGTCGTGGGCCGCGTGAGAGTACATACTCATGGGGGCTGGCATCCCGGTGTACCCCCCTCCGGCAGCGGCCCGGTAATAACTCTGGTCGCTGCTGATGTACGGCACAACTCCCAGCGAGTTGGGACTGGAGACGGAATAGCGCGCCTGCATGACTTCTCTCCAAACGGTGCTGGCGAAGAACAGACGTCAAGAAGTCTGAAGCAATCCACAAATCCCCTGGAAATGCGCCTCCTCTGAAACTGGGAAGGCAGTCCACCCGAGAGAGTCCACCGTATTTACAAAATGTGACTGTCGGACCGGGTGTTGATCAGACTCGCGTACTTGCCACCTCTTTCTGTCGGAGCGCGCATTGGAAAACTTCTGAACACTAAGCATCGGTCACTACATAATACTTTTGCGCACTTCAATTCTTTTCCCCCTTTTGCTGCCAGTAAGACTCCTCCCAACAACATCTAAGCTGTCCAATGGGAGGTCGGGCCGTGCAAAGCGAGCGGCCACACACAAGGTTGAAGAAAAACGAGAGGTGTTGGGACGTCCCAGCCCACCCTAGCCAAACACACACTTCTCCAGACCTTAAAGAACCGTATACTCTCCACAAACTAGCGCAGATACACATCAAATCGAAAATACTTTAATAAAGACATTATAATACAACATTCGAAATGTGTGTTCATAAATAACACCTATAATCGAATGCTATAAATAATAAAATAACGCTTCTTTTTTTTTTAAATCACTGATTCCTCACACTCTTTTCGTTATCATGGATTAGTCGATTAATTAATTTATACACATTTAAAACAAACTTGGATCCGGCCGTATTAGCGTGGCAATAATGAATTGAAATGATTTGTGTTTCACACCAGCTCGTGAAGCCCATTACAAGGTTTTGGAGAGCATTTGTTTTCAAATAATCAATATGGGAATTAGTGTAAATAATCTCCGGTTGGAGGCTTCCTGCATGTTTAAGTCGCAATGCCAGTTCTTTATTAACATTGGCTGTTAGTGAACGATCTCAATCAACACTGGTGCGCGGATCAAAGCTCGTCATCCAGGCCAGAGCGCGCATTATGCTGGGATCGAGTCAGTTAAGACACTGGAGAAAGAGTCGAGGTGCGAAAGTTTGCTCCAAGTGCGAGCGAGATTAAAAGCCCTGAGAAACAAATGGGTAAAGCAAAACACCTCGCATGTGTCACCATTGGTCAAACGGGTGAGAAGTATGTCATCCTTCACCTTAGCGCCTCTAGGCTGTTTTATGGCATGTCAATAAAATTGGTGTCTTTGTAAAATGGTTTACTTACAAAGTAATTCCCTATTTATTTAGGCCTATGTATATATTTAGGCTTTACGCCATTGAGGATTAAACAGATTGTGAGTGATTTAAATTATTATCCTTATTGGCATACTTTTGGGGAAAAATAATAGCAAATTGTAATTATTGCAACTTAAATATTATTCTCGTTTTTTTCTTTTACCTTTTAATTTTCTTAACTGTTCTTTTAGATCTACAAAGCTCTTCTTCAAGCTCTTTCAATAAAAAGTGGGCCTTAAAGTATGAAAATGAATGCTCAGCTATGCATATTATTTCGAGGTAAAACCAAATAATCTTAAAAAGTACGACGGCTACGCATCCTTTATGAAAGAAAGATTTGGGGGAGGGACACAACATTTAATTGTGAATGATAATTGTGAGGCCAAGTTGCGGTCACAATATCTTCCTAATCCCCCACAGGTCGCTCTGATTAAGTGACCATGGACTAGTTGATACTTCACTGGTTTCTCCTTACAGGGACCCGGGCATGAACTTTTTCTTGTGCCCCAGGCTATTTGTACAATTCAGCGCGCGCCTCTTACTTAACCCCAAACTCCTGGCCACCCCGAACTCCCCATTCCAGCCAATTAAACAAGCTACCTCGGTATATCTCGAAAACAGGGTTGTTAAATACCCGATTTAATTGTGAAGCAAAATAAATGGTTTAGCCTTGATAATTTGTTAACAAATATAAGACATTGTTTGTGTCCAGTGGTCCTTTGAATGGTGCAATAGGAATCAGCATAAACAAGATTTATTGATTTTAATAATTGGGTAATACTTTTATTTTACAGTGTCCTTGTTACACGTTACACGTAGTTAGTAATAATTATAAATTGTGCATATTTACATGCAACTACCCTAAACCAAAACCCTAACCCTATAGTAAGTACATGTAGTTAATTAATATCAGTACTTGAATATATAATTACACTGTAACAAGGACACTTTAAAATAAATTGTAACCAAAAAATGTAACTTGTTGATGTGGTTCATGCGGTACCATTTATTAACTATTTTAAATGATAGTGAAAAATATGATTTAATATCACTCAATTAACCTGGCTATATTAGATCATATAGAAGCAGCTGTATTGGTGTTTCCAGTACGACTGTAACCAGTAAGTATTAATAGTATAAACAAACAACACGATTTAATCTCCCGTTTCTATTCTAAACTTTGGTTTTAGTGAATTACAGGCGGTAATTATTTTTTTGCTAAATCAAAATTTTCCCTTTTAAATGCTGAAAATGTAATTTAAAATCAATATTTTTTATTGATCGATTTATTTATATATATTCAACAATCGTGCAATTCTATATGTTTATAATTAACATATACAATTAATTACTTTAGCTATTTTAAAAGAGGCCGCATTTTATGACATATTGTAGCCTAATACTGATATGCGCGGAAACAAGAACAATCAAATCTGTACAAATACTTAAAAACCGCCTATAGGCTACGTCCAGAAAATAACCAAATACTCAACGAACCGTTAAGCTTGCCATTTAGGCTAATATATAGGCCAATATAGAAATATCAATTTCGATCCTACATCGAATCAACAATATCGATTATTTTTGTATGAAATGATTCTTTCTGAGGTTGTAGAAGCATCGGGATCCCAAATAAAAACACAAGACGATACAATAGGTATAAAATATACAAACGAAGCAATATTTCATTAGTTTAATTAGTTCTGGGCAACCAACATAAGGCTATGAACAACATTTGATAAACCTCAGAAGCGCAACCAAATAAAGACAAGAATCGGCTGATTTAGGCTAGTCCGACAGAGGAAGTGTTTGATGGTCAGAGAGTAAAAGAAACAACTGTCCTGTGCTCTCAGCGCCCTCTTTCGACCACCCATGGCCAGTGTACACACAGTTCATCTGATAGACTACAGACTTGTCGTTTTCATGATTTAGTAGGCTATGAAAAAAGTAAAGCATGTAAAAATCATAGATGGATAAAAATGAATAGAGGAAGAATGAAAGACAAGGGGAAAAACATTTCTTTGTTCATTTGAATCAACATTGAAATACAACAAAAGTAACTTAAATACAATAACAAAAATATTCTAGTGTTATTAAAAGGCGCTTCACAAAACTAAAAAGCCCTTTTACAAATGATAGAATTGTACATATAGTCCACTTTTCTGCTCTAGCCTCAAGTGACTTTATGTAGACATAATTACAGAAAATACAAGTCTACATTTTATTAATTTGACATTGCTACCCCCTTGTGTTCATCATATATATCATTTCTTTCCTAATAAAGTTTAGGGACATTGAAGTTTAGATATGTTTCAACATCTACAAGAAATATACAAATGATTTAAGATACTCAGTAAAAGTATTTTAAAAAGTAATATAAAAGTTGTAAAAAAAATAAAATAATAATAATAAAAAAAATCAATACTAAATAAAAAAATAACTATGTAATGTTACTTAGACACTTTTTATTGCACCATTTTAAATGCCTGTAATCCATGTTGAACCTTTATTTTATGTTATAAAATAAATAATGTTTTTTAATCTTTTGTCCATCTTTGATCAATAAACATTGTGTATCCACCTCTACTGACCTTTACAAAATAAAAAGTATACCTTTTAAGTTCAAGTGTATTTTTAAGCATACTTTATGTAGTAAGTATACTAATATCATTGTGCTATACTTGTTTCAATACTACATGGGACTGAATTGGTCCAGTTGCCTACAGCATGTCCTTTTATACTTTAAAGGCACACTATGCAGTTTCCGTTTTTCTCAAACAGCGACCCCTAGAGTCGCTGTGGAGTATTTGTATTTAATGTTACTGTCACTGCACTCTTCCGACCGCGCTTTCTTCGTCGACTCTGCCATGATTCACATCTGAAATGCGTGCTAGTGTCTTCCATAGAGGCTGCTTCATATGTGGTTGATGTATGTGACGTCGGGCTGTAAAGCAAGTCGTGATTCTCGCGAGATTTGGCGGGGCGCCACCTCTCAAACCTGCATTGCTGCATTCGCCCTACTATGAGTTCGTTTACCATCGAAATGATTCCGAAGCTGTTATATTAAGGTACAAATCTTGCAAAGTGTGCCTTTAAGATGGAAAACCTTGAGTACACAACTACTTTACAACTAAGTTTTTCGTTTGTACTGCAACTAATACTACAAGTGAACTTACTAGTCAAATACTTGTTCCATGTTTTTTTTTTTTTTTTATGAAAGTACACTTTGAAGTATACTCTCAGTAAACTACTATTAGTTTTATATACTGCAAGTAGGTACATTTTTCTTTAAGTGACTATGACATAGCCTACTTTAAGTTCACTATTTATTATTTTTGCACTTTAAGTATAAGTTACTACTATGTACAAATGTAGGTATTATTTTTATATTGAAATATGCATTTAGCAGTACTCTTTCCATTTAAAAAAAAAACATTTTATCATGTAGGCCTATCCTTTTTTATAAACACTTGAATTGAAGTTTCATTAAAAAAAACTACATTGGATTCAGAATGATGATCCAAACATTCAAAAGCTTCACATTCATCATTTATTTTGGTAATGTTAGGCAGTTTTGATATGCTTTTTGCTGTTTAATGTGTGATGATCTCGTTATTTTACATTTGCTTAAACAATCTTCACTGTGTTTTGATCCAGAGATTCTGTACTAGAAGAAGAGTAATAGCGCCCCCTACCGTAAAGTATGTAAAACAGTATGTAAAACTATGTGAAAAAAGTATTTAGTAGGCTACAAACTTTTATAAATTCATGTTGAACAGTTTTTCCACTTTTAATGGTGGCTAAATCCTGCTCTTGGTGGGCCAGCATCCAGCAGAGGAAAAATATCACTCAGAAGTGAGCATGACACCCTACTGTAACCTACTAAGTTGTAAGGATGCATTCGACACTGGTTACCTTGGACGAACATATTTAATTGAGGGGGAAACGCAATAAGAATACCTTTGGCGCAGCATATATCAGCCTCTGTCCAACTCTGTAACTGCTGGGCCATGGGGGAAACCCCAAACAAGTCTCTTAAAGGAACATACCCCAGAACATTACACTTCCAGAGCCCTAGTGACCTTGAGTGGACTAAACTGTGTCTCAAATGTGTGTCCGACTGCCCAGTGGCCGTTAAAGGGAGCAATGTAAGATTTCATGTGCAAAAGGTCGGCGTCACGTGACCCCTCAGATTTTTGAGCCAAATGTATTTTGAATGCATGCAGCCTCCAAAAGACAAAAATAAATAAATTACCCTCATCCTCTCCTCGGGTCGTCAGGACTTTTGTCCTGGAATGTGAGGATTTTTTTTATTTATTATTTGTCCAAAAAAAAAAAAAACTGGCACAATCAAGCACAAACACACACACACAAAGGAAGGCTACAGAACATCCTCAATGCAGAACACACTCACATGCATACAAACACATGTACACACACACACACACCAAGAAATTCCCGCATTAAAAATAATGGGGGGTCATTTAACAGGGGCTTTTTTTTTAACACTTTACAATAAGGTCTTATTTGTTAACATTAGTTAATGTATTAACTAACATGAACTAACCATGAGCAATACACTTGTTCCTGTATTTGTTAATCTTTGTTAATGTTAGTTAATACAATTCCAGCTGTTCATTGTTTGTTCATGTTAGTTCACAGTGCATTAACTAATGCTAACAAATACAACTTTTGATTTTAATAACGTATTAGTAAATGTTGAAATTAACATTAAAGCTGCCGTCGGCAAGTCTGGCAGATTGGGTCGATTAGCCAAAATTTTGAATGTTTACAACTCTCATGCCCCTCCCCACTACCAGCGAGCACCCTCCCATCGAGGTCGTGCTCGTCAGTGCGTCACTGTGCGTGTGTACCTGATTTTCTGTGAACGCGTCCGTCTCTTCAGCATCTATCAACACCATGGACTCGGAGGTAGGCTGCCCTGGCTAATCTATCCATAGATAGCAATTAACCGAGGAATTGGAAGCTTGTTAGTAGATTTTCTCTCCGCCATCACGCTTCATGCAATCTCCAGGCGAACTTCAGGCGTGGCGTGTGCATGTAATATTAACGTGCGCGAGTGAGGGGGGATCTGTGGCGTGTGCACGACCTGTGATTGACAGTCAGATCTCACACCCCCCTGCGCTGATTGGACCTGATGAAGCGGGAGCGCTGGATTTTTGCAAAACAAATAACACGCTCCAGGTGGAGTTAGAAGCTCGGGTTTTTTTCTAAAACCACCTTATTTATGTTGTTCTGTCGGATTATAGTGTCGATTACACTGAATATGATCAAAAAAATGTTGCCGACGGCAGCTTTAACAAAGATTAATAAATGCTGTAAGTGCAGTTCATTATTAGGTCATTAGAAATGTATTAATGTATTTAACTGTTAACTAATGAAACCTTATTGTAAAGTGTTACCTGTTATATATAAAGTGGATATCAAACCGTTATTTGATAACAAATATCAAACGACGAGGATGGGATTCAAACCCATGCGTGCAGAGCACAACGGATTAGCAGTCCATCGCCTTAACCACTCAGCCACTCGCCGGTGTTTTTCCGCAGCTATTTTTAGTATGATGACGTCATAGTGGGCAGCAAAGGGCTTTGCCAGGAGCACTTGGCTCTCTTGAACGCTAAAGACATCAAACGACGAGGATGGGATTCGAACCCACGCGTGCAGAGCACAATGGATTAGCAGTCCATCGCCTTAACCACTCGGCCACCTCGTCATGCCGCTTCGGCTGTCGGAAGCGCTGTTTTGGTGCTTTTCAACCGCTCTCATTAACATGACGGAGATAAAGTTCACCACAATATGTTGTAAAAGGTTGGGCTGATGAGAGAGGTAACCCTTCGACTGACCTGCAAGGAGCGTTGGGTTCTATGGGTTAGGAGACTCACAACCGTGTTGATAGAGGGAGATGTGCTTATGTTTCTTTTGTGTGCTGCTTCTGCTTTGTTGGAAAGAACCTAGAGAGAACGCCGGGGTCATGAAAAGGGCAGCATAGCTTGCATTGGACCTCTCTCAGAATATGTTTGCAGTGTCCTTGCACTCTTCTTTATCCTACCCAACCTCGTAGGGGGCTCGTCGAATCGATCCCGAACTCAAACATGTTCTTGGAGATTGAGCGTTATAACTCCCCCCCTTTGCTACCAGGATACCCATAAGTCTCTCCCCCCAAAATTACGAAAGCAGCCCACTCTTTGTTCTTTGAGCGAAGAGAGAACAATGAATAAACCTTTTTGTGCATATCACTCGCCTGTTCCGTAGACTCACCATGCAGCCGTCAGTGCCAAAAGGCTGATTACATGGCAGTTTAAAGCTTGATACCACCCTGTCGTTCCATGTCCAGATAAAAGCACGGGAGACGTCGCTACCTTCGCCGGCATTCTTTCGCAGAGGCAATATCGTAGTCTATGAGGCTCATCCGAGATGTGATCTTTGCTGGTTGAAAACTTTACCCAATACCCCGCTGGGATGACTTGTAATACAGTCAGCCTTGGCAATTTTTGCCGGTCTCTTAGGAGGCTTCGTGACTTGTTGGAAAATGGAGTTGTGCTTTTGCTTCTGTTGCGTGCTGCTTTCGCTGTGCTGGCGAATGCATGAGCTTGAAGAAGGCTGGTGTAGCCAGGATTTGGACCTCCCTTAGAACGTGTTTTTGTATTTCTACAGAAACTAAACACCAAGGATGGGACTCAAACCCATATATGCACAGAGCACAACAGATTAGCAGTCCATCGCCTTAACCACTCGGCCACTCGCCTGCCGGTGGTGTGTTTACATTACGCTTCTTCAACTGTCGGAAGCAGTATTTTGGTGCTTTTCAAATGCTCTCATTGACATGACGAAGTTAAAGTTCACCATAATGTGTTGTAAAAGGTTGGGATGATGAGAGAGGTAACCCTTCGACTGACCTGTCATTAAATATCATGTAATATATATATTTTTTCCCACAAGAGGTCGACAAACATCCAATATGAGATATTTTGAGCTGAATTAAAAGGGTCATGCATGAAGTGGCGAGTTATTTTGAATTTAAGTTGAAAGAATGTGAAGAATGTGCTTAAATTATATATTTTTATTGATAAAATCTAGTAATTTAAAGGTAAATAAGATAAAAAAATAAATAAAATATTGAATAATAAATAAATAAATGAAATAAAATGTTAAAAATTTAAATGAAATAATATATGCTTTCTTGACAAAAAAAACAAACAAAAAAAAGTATAATTTTAGGGCTTTGGGTCATTTTGACACACGAGGGTAGGATTTTTTACAGTTACGGGAGGATAGGATACGGGATAAGGTGTGATTAGAACGTTCAGTGCACGTCATCACTTACTAAATTAAAATCTGTGTTCGCGCTTTGGCTGGCGCTGAACCAGAGACGGATGCGATCATGATGACTCATAACCATAGATTGCAACTGTTCAGCTTTTTCAACCATATATGCTAATGTTTATAAAAAAATTCAATAATATATATATATATATATATACATACACATACACTAATGTATATGGAAGCAGCAATAATAATAATTTCAAATATAATTTGATGATGCATTTTATTGATACCATATAGGCCTGTACACGATGTATGCAATTATGAAGTTATTCTTCTTATTGTAAACTCTTTCCCAGTTCTCGGCCACTTACTTTCATGTCTTTGGGGAGAATGGATGAATTTACCTTTAGGAAATCTGACAACTCTGATTCTGAATCGTAGCGGCGCCCATCGCCCGTTAAAGGGGACATATCATGCTAAATCCACATTTTTTAGCCCTTAAATGCATTTTGTTGTATATTTGGAGTGTTTAGAAGTACAGAAAAGTTGAAATTATTCTCTTCAGGTGCTTCGTTGATATCTATATATTCTGTTTTGGTCATATTTTTCAACCTGTTCCGATTTTTCTGTCATCTATGACATTTTTTGAACTATTACGTCACAGTATTTGCAGCGGAACTGCCAAATAAGGACATTGACTTCCGGCCCAACACTTCCAGCAATCCGCCATTTTTATTTCTCGCTGCAATTTTGTAGTCCAAGCTAAAGGATGCAGAAGTTACGAGAGGGTAAGTTAAAATGTTCGGTTGTTGGATGTAGTAACCCACAAGCTTCATTACACCGTCTAATGTAGATGAACTGCCGCGCTTGTGACAGGGCGCATGTTTAACTGAAAGAACGAGCAGAGAGAGAGACCCGGTCGTGCGCACGCACTCTCTCTCTTCGGAGCCAGGCGAAAGTGTAAACAAGACTTCACCGTCTCCAAACTAGACGCTGTCTTGCTCTCTCTCCCTCGCACATATTAATCAAAATAAATCGACACGGTGGTAAAAGGTCGGAAGACCAAAGTTTCATGTGTAAATACAGTAACACACCATTGCGATACATCCATATGAAGACGTTGTTCTGCAGGTTCGTCGTCTTCATTTTCATCTCGCTCCGGCTCCGGCTCCGGCTCCGGCTCCGACTCTGGCTCGAACATGTAAGGCTGGATGGACAAGTCTTCCGTTGTTGACATTTTGTTAATAACGTGTGAATAAAACGTTTCTGTGCCGCTAGATAATCGTATCTCTGCTATCAAACTACAAAAATGGCAGAACGGGGTGGAGTTGAACCGAGTGTCACCGCTACAACCTGGAGAGGGGGCGGGGTATGAAGTGTCTCAATTGCATTTAAAGAGACCACACCAAAACGAGTTGCTCTCAGACGCACATCAGAAAAGGGGTAAAAAAGGAGCCTGTGGAGCTATAATAATGAGGAATTCAGACCCAAGCATTGCAGTTCCGCTTTATATAGACTACAAATGTATGATTTATATATAAAAAGGAACGATTTAAAAGCATGATATGTCTCCTTTAAGGCTGATTTATTCTTCAGCGTCGAATCTATGCCATTCTATGTAGCACGCGTAGCCTTACGTGCACCACTCCAAAAATGTAACAACGCATCAATTCTATGCGGACCACAAGCGCTGTGATTGGTCTGCTAGAACCCCTCCCTCAGGTAAAAAAAAAAAATAATTTTGCAATAGCATCTCATTTCATCATACGCATTTCCGCCTGCGACATAACTACAGTGAAAACAAAGATGAACCAAGTTGAGGAGCGACTGGCCGAGGAAGTCCGAAGATATGTCCATCTGTACGACATTCATTGAACTACAAAGACTCCCAGATGGCAAATAATTAGTGGTGAGAAATCAAGCTGCTGCTTCTTCGGCTTTAGTTGAACTGCAAAGACTCTCAGAATAATTTAAAAGCTGCTTCTTCTTCGGCTTTTGCCTTGATACTGAGGGTTACACCATCAACATGCCCATGGAAAATGCCTACTAGTGGTCTGCATGTGTAATTGCATGTCGACACGGACAACGACGCAGAAGTATAAAAGAAAACCGGCACGTAGCCTACATCACAAGCCCTGTGATTTTAACAAACAAAATTATTACCATAAAATTGGCCAACATATAGAATATTGATGTATTTTAAAATGACAAATACAGTTTTTCTCAGTCGATTAGAAACATTTCTCCAAATTAATGTAGTTGCTCTCAAAACAATTAACACAGCAAACTAAACACACTCTTATGTTGGCCAAACAGGTACATTTTACTGCATAATGAAGCTCTGCATTTTACTCTAGTAATGTATTTATCAACAATAAATAGTAACATCAAAACTACAAGTGTGTCCTCTGTTGATTTGATAACAAATTCAGCTTTAGATACACAAATACATGAATTAAAATACATGTTTTTCGTGTTCTTTAATCATGTTCTTCAAAGTTCTTTAATGACGAGTTTAGTTGTACAACGATGAATTTTCTCCTTTTCCTACATCCTCAGCTCTTCTTGCTCAATCTCCTCTTACCATCTATTCCTTTCCCCTCATGCCTTTCGACCTCTTCCACTGTCTCCCTCTACAATCTCTCTCTTACATTTCTTCCTTTTCCCATTCTTCTTTTTTGTGTCTTTTATAGTGTTTGTAATTGAGGATAGCTGTGTAAACAATTTGAAATTTGCATTTCCAGTGTTGTGTGTATTACTAACTGGGGCTGTTTACACAACACCGTTTTCAACTAAAAACGTAAAACTTTTTATGTGTTTTGGCCGTTCGTTTACACGTGCCTGAAAACACAAACTTTTGAAAACGGTCCCAGCAGAATACA
The DNA here is from genome assembly GCF_965113295.1 of Leuciscus leuciscus. Lineage (NCBI taxonomy): Eukaryota > Metazoa > Chordata > Actinopteri > Cypriniformes > Leuciscidae > Leuciscus > Leuciscus leuciscus. The sequence continues at coordinate 9,260,767 of NC_138730.1, forward strand.
GCGTTTTTAGTCGATTATTAGTCAGATTGTTTTGACAATGGTGTCGCCTGTACGTGGAAAACTCAAAGGTTATGATGTACATGATGTTTTTTATGACATACTGATTACTTGTTTCTATTTCATTTTATTATATTATATTATTGAAAAAATAAAAGTTATTCGAGTGAAAAATGTCAGTTATTTGACTTCTTGACTAGCCTTTTAAAATGTGTAAATATGTTACAACAGACGCAGGTAATTTACACTTCTTGTCTTCGTCCTGTCTCATTGTTTCTCTCTAATAACTTCACTGGAGCAGCAGCAGCACATTCATTTGTTACTAGTTCTAAAGTGATTTTATGATTATGAATATAAGATTGACCTGAAGAATGAATGCTACATCAGATATAGATAATGCACTCGCTTAGTCGATCTCTCTCTCTCTATTTTGATTACTTTTCAAGTAACCAGTAAAGTAACACATTACTTTTTCAATCTAAAGCTCTTCTGTATGTGCGCTGTGTAAACATGATGGTTATTTTAGTTGTAGACTAAATGTGAACATGCATTTACTCATCTAACTTGCACGAAAACATTCAGTATTGCTCAAAATGAATAAAAACAGTAAAATGTAATCTCAGAATTTTATGCAAAACTATTATAATATACTGTTACAAATATACTTGATGTATTTAATCTCACTTAACCAATGTCTTTGCTGCTGACCTTCAATGATCTAATTCAACCATAATAATATTAAACAACCATAAAAAAATTACTTTAGATTAGATTTAGAAATAAGAGTGTTGAACTTACTTCTCCTGTATCCTATTGTTCTTTAATCCAGAACGGCAGCACAGCTGAAAGGTTTGTTTGAGTGGCGCCCTCTACTGTACAGGAGTGAATATGCATTTCCTTCAGACTGAGGCTTATTCATTTAACTTTTGATGAATTTGAAGGGGCCTTAACATTTGCCAAAAATAGAACTTTATTTGTTGTTATTATAAAAAGAAACAAGCAAGCCCGGCCCAGGTGAGAAAAAGTAACTAAGCAATGCAATTAGTTAAATCTTTTGGGGAGTAACGCAATATTGTAAAGCATTACTTTTAAAAGTAACTTTCTCCAACACTGCTCTTACCACACTGTTAAAGCAAAAAAAAATATTTTGACTGAAAATGTTTCCTTGGCCAAACCCCATTCCACATGACCGCCTGTCACAAACCCAGTTTTAGAGCAGTTTTTTCTTCTTCTTGTAATTAGGAGTATAATGAGTACATGCTTTACCTTCACAAATGAAATACTCAAAGAACATTTGCATTTACAGAAAGGCCATTTTGAACTGCGTTTCTATTATTTACACACTTTATGAAATTTCAATGTTTTCAATCTAATGCTTTTACTAGACTTGACTCTTTGTGATGTAGTCATACAAATAATTAACCATTTGCATAACATTAACACAAGTCTTTATTTCTCAAATAATAAAAGCCAACAGAGCTTTTGCCGAAAAGAGAGCTAATATCACAAACTTTATATAATATCCATTTTTAACCTAGCCATTATAAATAAATATTAAAGCTGCAAGCAGCATTTATTGGGGTTCAAGCGTTTAAGGCCTTTAAGCACACATGTGTAAAATACATTAAGTTTTATTTAGCAAGCATTTAACCACTGACATCATAGATGGAAAAGATCACTTACAGTCAATACAGGCAATTTACCATTGGAAATATCTGGTTTTCAAAGCTTTTTAACAGTTATAGTGCCACCTATGGTCCAATCTCCATAAAATCTCAACATGCTTGTTTAGAATATTATGTCACATATGCTCACCAAGGTTCGTGAAGTTCTGAGTTTTCGTTTAGGATTTATAGGCTTGAGTGTTTTTTTGCCGCACGCATTTTCTAAATGACCCTATTATAGCCAACCAAATGCAAAAGTTCAACTTTTTGGATAATTATTGATCTAGAGAGTCTAGAGAATTGTCCTAGATTGGTTTGGTTCCGATCGGGCGAAAAACCTTGGACTAGTTTGCAAAAGTAGGTTTTTGGCAAAATCGTGAATATTTAATGAATGATGTGATTGACAGCAGTTGTTCTTGAGGGAAAGTTGTTCAGTATGAGGAGATCTATCAAATGTTATGCATATTGTGCTGATGTGTATAAAATCATGTGATTACAGAGCCGTAAAACTCGTTAGTGCCAACTAGTGGCCGATTTCTTTCAAAATTCTTACAGACCTCTTGGGCCATGAGTCGAACATGCCCACCGAGTTTTGTTCCGATCGGCCTCCGTTAACCTTGTCTAATAGGTGCTCAGACTTCATTGGCCGATGGCGGCCATGTTTTTTGAGATACGCCAATGTCCTCACAGACATACATGGCACCTTGGACCAAGACACTGTATACCAATTTTCAAGTCAATCGGACTAACGGTCAGGTGGTCATAGCCCTTTTTATGTTTTGCTCACGTTATAGTGCCCACCTAGTGTTCAGTTGTCACAATTTTTTTACTGTGACCAAATATTGTGCCCATACACATGTCTAACGAGTTTGGTGAAGATATCTCATTTACTTCTCGAGTTATAGCTATTTTAGCTATAGGCTCCACCGACAGCCATGTTTTGACGCCTCTTAGCGACCGTGAATCGAAATTTCAACTTTTCTTCGATAATTATTGATATTCAGACGCCAGAGAACATTTCTGCACTGGATTGGTTCCAATCGGGCGAAAAACCTAGGACTAGTTCGCAAAAGTAGGTTTTGACAAAATTCAAAATGGCGGAAAAATGTGCATACCGGAAATGAAATCGGAGATATACGTTTTGTTCTTCATGAGGTCTGGGGTCCGTTCTTCGTACGTCACTAGCTCACTTAGCTGGATTTGATTGTTGGCGATTTGGCATGATCTTGGATTGTTTGGTTCTTCGACGCTCATCCTGGACTTGCTGTCATAGCAACAGGTGCGTAAGCTTAAACCTGCTCGCCAGCAGGCTTATTTCATGTTAACAGGATTAGATTGCGGCTTTATAAGCGGAGGTGATACGGGAAGTCTTTCGCAGGCATGTCTTGTCCGTTTTTACGACAGGAACCTGTTACTGAAGGTGCAAGAATAATTCGCAGAGCTTTTCGCTTTTCGAATTCGACTCGTCGGAGTCAGGCTTTACCAACGGCACAAACTGTTTACATTGCATTGAGATTCTTTGCGAGTGGCTCTTTCCTTTACACTATTGGAGATGCGGAAAACTTGGGGGAAAGTGCTGTCTGTCGTGCCATTCGCAAAGTTTACCTGGCACTCAAGCGGTTTTTAGGGGGTTTTGTGGTATTTCCAAGCCACTCAAGACCCCAGGTTGTGAAGCAGAATTGTTTTGCCATTGCAGATACATTATAATTGTTAATGAAGATCATGCAACCATGACCATGCCAAAAAGTAGGACTTACAGTATTTGTTCCCCAGGCTTCCCTAACGTGATTGGTGCCATAGACTGCACACACATCCCCCTCAAGGTCCCACCAGGCCCCAATGAAGGGGATTTTGTGAACCGAAAGGGATTTCACAGTGTAAATGTTCAGGTAAGTTACCATTACGATTCTTAATATTCCAGATTAGTATATATATATATATATATATATATATATATATATATATATATATATATATATATATATATATAAAAGAATGTAATCAAAAAGCATGCAGTTGACTGACTAAAAATATCTTAGATGGTGTGTGACTCCATGTCCTATATTACAAATGTGGAAGCAAAATGGCCTGGATCTGTGCATTTTCAGACTCACATTTATGCACATTATTTGAACGTGGTAAAGGAAAATTTTTATTGTTAAGCTCACTGTATTACATAAATGTATTTTGAGCCGAACAAAACTTTCTTTCCATTAAACAAGAGTTTACGACAGGATCCTGCTTGGTGACGGGCTATGCCTGCAGGCAGTATTTCATAATGCCATTCCCTGACCCAAACCCCGGTCCACAAACCCATTTCAATGCAGCTCTAGCCAGGACAAGGGCACGCATTGAAATTGGGCAACTAAAGGGAAGATTTCAGTGTCTGAAAAGTCTGAGGGTTTCACCTGACAGGGCCTGTGACATTGTTGCATCTGCCATACTCCACAACATTGTCACCATCAGAAAGGAGAGGACCCCTGTGGTGGAGGTGCAGCCTGATGATGACCTCCAGCCAGTGCACTTGGATCAACCTAGTGGCAGAGCTGCATGGGACAGAATTGTGGAACACCATTTTTTTAAACAAACAAAAAACTTCATTAAATTAATAATAAAATACAAGACAATATGCGTTTCATAAAAATTTTTCTTTGTCAAGAAAAGCCAGTGATGCTCATCTTTACTTATTTAAAAAGTGTTACAACCATCCCCTTACATGCACCTAAGAATTTTCTTGATTTTAATGTTTTTTTACAGAACGAATAGGGCATGGAATAGAAAGACTGACAGAGGTGTTTCTGCCAGTGTTTTAAATAAAGCATCTGATGAGGTCACAAAGAAGGGAAAGTCTGTCCGATCAGTTGCCAAGACACATGGGATCTGCCATGTGACACTGAGCAGATTCTGCAAATCACTGCAGAAGCTGAGAGACCAGGGGTCTCATTTATAAAACTGTGCGTAGGATCCTTATTAAAAGTGTATGTGCGCCCGAAAGCCAAAAATGGCGTACGCAATCAAAAACTGAGACTTATAAAACCATGCACACGCACACCTGCACGCAATTTCCCATTTTAAATCACAGTCTATCTGATGCGCACGTGAAAAAAATCGACATACCCTTTACCCACCCACATTCAACCATATATAGCCCATGCAAATCACCTCATGAATGGCTGTGCATATTAATATGAGCCAGCAAAAGGTTCTTTATGCTTAAAAATGGAAGCAATGGAGAACAACGCGAAAAAAACTAATTTCTCAGATACTGAAATAGAGGTTCTTATTTGGTAGCCATAGCATTGGCGTCACTAACAAAAAAAAAGTGTGGAATGGCAACATGTGACTGCAGCGGTGAATGCAGTTTGTTCGGCTAACAGGACGGCTCCTGAAGTAAAAAATAAGTGGTCCGACATAAAGGTGGGGGCAAAAAAAAGGCTCGCCAGTCACCGACAGAGTGTGTCTGGGACTGGTGGGGGTCCTGGGACGCCCGATCTGGCTTCTATCATTGGAGAAACCAGTGTGTGCGGCATTCTGCCTGACAGGGAGGGAGACACAGACATGGTAGAAACAGGTAAATCATTTTATTGCATTAGCACAATTAAATAAAATATAAATAGCACAATAGGTTATTGTGGTCTTGTTTTTCCAGAGGGTATGGGAGCACAGGGTGGTGAGGAGACTCCCAGTGCTGAGTCTGCAGCAGCTGTGGAGTGTCCGGAGGTCCCCAGCAGGAGCGCGTCCAGACCCCATGGCACGGTTGGAAGTGGCCGGGTGTTGACTGAGGCTGTCCTTCAGACACAGGGGGACAAAACTGAGGCAATTACAGTTAAATCAGATGAGCTTAAACAAATAAGGGTTGTGTTGGGTGACATTGCTTCTACATTAAAAGATCTTGTTAAAAAATGCACCTTTGTGTTGTCCCTTCACAAATGCCACATTACTTCCTCACAGATCCTTGCTCCCTAATGATGCCCTTCATGTTGGGGAGGGGGGTTTCTTTAACAGCCTTGGACAGGTCATTGAGAGATACAACTTTGATGGGAGTGACATATGGAACGTAGACAAAACTGGTGTAACAACAGTCCAGTCACCAGACCGTGTTGTTGCACGTCGTGGAGTCAAGCAAGTGGGTGCGATGACACCGGGTGAGAGAGGTGTGCTCGAGTCAGTAGCATGCGCTGTGCAAGCATTGGGAAATGCAATTCCCCCTTCTTTGTATTCCCTCGAAAATGTTACAAGGAATACTTTGTTCAGAGTGGGCCAACAGGGAGTGCCGGAAGCGGTAACGCTCCAGGATGGATGCAAGAGGAAGACTTCCTGTTATTCCTTAATCACTTTGCAAAACACACAAAGGTCAGCGTAAAAAAGAAGGTGTTACTTTTGCTGGATAACCACTGTTCTCATATATCTGTGAAAGCTATCGACTATCGGTAGTGGAACATTCTTTGTCTTCAGACCAACCTGCTTCATAGCATTTCTTGTCTTCTTCAAATGCATATCATCGGTTTGTCACATTAAAATAAAGTATAAACACAGAGTTATGCCTGTATTTCTGTATACCAACCAGAGATGGGGACTCGAGTTTGAGACTCGGACTCGAGTGCGACTTAAGTCGCACACAGCGTGACTTCAGACTCGACTTGAGACTCGTCCTCGAAAGACTTCAGACTCGACTCGGACTCGAGCTGCGGGACTCGTGAACAATGTTTATTATTAGGAAACGTCTGACGAGCTCGCTGTTATTCCCCTCCCTCCGTTACCTATATCCTGCCTACGTAACTGCTGCGCACGGCCACACATGAGAGGACAACAAACATGTTGACTGCACCGGCCGCTGGCTGCTGAGCCATTCATCGTAAGCTTTGGGTTTAAAAACTTCAACAGAACTGCCAACTGTCACGCATTCACCGTGAGACTCACGCGATTGACACTTTTCACACGCTCTCACGACACACATCCATTTTCTCACGCACAGAAAAATCACGAAGCAAAGAGGACACGAAGACCGACAGACTAGACAGAGCAGATACTTATGATATAAAAAAAATCTCAGCTCTCAAATTCTGTCAATTCTATTACGAAATTCAAACAATAAATACCGTTTTGGCGCTTGTAAATGTGACGTGACAGATCCCTAACGGCACGTGAACCGACCCTTTCTATTAGCTAATAGTAAATAAACACGACGCTGTTGAAAGATACAGTACAACTTACCGAAATGTATATTCCTCATACATGATATCGATCAATCAGTGTTTTTCAGTGTTTTTCATACACGGAAAGGGGTCAATAAAAGTATATTTTTATAATAGTATATTTCCCATCATTTGGTTCGTTGCAATAGTGTTTTGCATTTAGCTACAATGTGATGTTTTGCAGTTTTGCACTAAATAGGAGTATGTCAATTTTAGTACTGTAAGTGTAAGGTATAACATTTTTATATATTTGGTCTTATAGCCCCACAGAGCCAGCACAATAGGAGCCAATGCCTTTCATTATAATTCAGCGACAGACAAGGGAGTCCTTTTTCTTCAGAAACTAAATTTTTGGTCTGTACTGTATGTTCATGCTACAAGGCAAAATACAGATATTAACTTAAAAGTAAAGCATTCTTTGTGTTTTTGTCATGTTGCAATAGCCTGTTTACATTGAGTATACCAAAATCAAAGCTGATACTGTAATAAATAAAGGAGTCATAATAACATATTACATGCTTTGAATTCCTTATATATAGCTATGCAGTGTTCTAAGTAGCCTGGATGGGTCGCTGTACGTGATGCAACACTTATTATAACCACAATAGACTTGAGACTTGACTTGGACTCTAGCTCAAAGACTTGAGACTTGACTTGGACTCTAGCTCAGAGACTTGAGACTTGACTTGGACTCTAGCTCAGAGACTTGTGAGCATCTCTGATACCAACCCCTTAATTGTATACACACCTTCATAGAAAGATGATTCTGAATTGAGGTCGCTTTCATCACAGTGTTTCTTTCTCTTTTTACTCTTCTCGGGTAATTCCACAACTGCAGGGTCTCCCTTTGAAAAAGAAAGTGAGTACTCTGCTGCTGAGACCCAGGGTGTGTAATCTGAGATATATTGATTTGATCACAGTGTCCTGTTAGTGGAAAATGTATCCACTGATATATTTTCATAATTTCAGTTGACTGAATATCCAAAGATACACAAATAATTGCATTGTCTCACTAATAGAAGATCCAATGATTTTCACTTTTTTAAAATTTTTTTTTTAAATTGTTTCTGCCATCAAAAACAACAGGACAGGAAATATTTCGGGTGACATCCGAATCATATAAATGATGGATGTTTTATTTGGAGATGGCGTTTAAATTTGCAAGGAACCATTGCATGATTAGAGAGTTTTTCTCCACAGACTAAACATATTGGGAGTGCTGCCGAGGGATCCCGAAGGGAAAAACAAAGGGCATCTCAGGAACCACACTACAATGGTTCAAGTCTTACCTCTCAGGTAGGTCCTTCAGGGAGTCGTGGAGGGGTGTGGTGTCTAAGACCCAACATCTAGCTACTGGGGTGCCTCAGGGCTCAGTGCTTGGACCACTTCTCTTCTCCATCTACATGACATCACTAGGATCTGTGATTCAGAAACGTGGTTTTTCCTATCACTGCTACGCTGATGACACACAACTCTACCTCTCATTCCAGCCTGATGATCCGACGGTAGCTGCTCGCATCTCAGCCTGCCTGACAGACATTTCCGGCTGGATGAAGGACCAAAACCTTCAGTTAAACCTTGCGAAGACAGAGTTGCTTGTAGACTTGTAGTCAAGACCGCCTAAACCGAGACCAAGACACTACCAAGACCAGAGGGTATCGAGACCAAGACAAGACCAAGACCAAGACCAAGACAGACCAAGTCAAGACCAAGACCAAGTCGAGACCGGAGGGAAAAAAAAAACAGACTAGTGTTGAAGCTAAGCTATAACTTGTATGAATTCAAGAACAGCAGCATACTAGGGTTCAGCCGCAGTTTACATTCAATATTAGACGGTATTACTTAAACTACACAGGCAGAACAATACAGAGACAGACCATGTCATGTGTGTGACTGTGAGCTCACTGTAAATGTTTTTGCAGACTGGGTGAGATCAACTATGTGTAGCAATTGCATGATGGCTGTTACTGCACTATTAGAGGTTTGAGACTCCCTTAAATTGAGCGTCAGCGTCAGTTCTGGCAGGCCAGGTAGTCAAGACGCTGCTAATGCATTGCTTCAACACTGTCCCGCCAGCTGATCTGCTCCAGCTGATCTGCTTCAGCTGAGTTGCATTAGCTGGGTAACTCCCCTCGCTGCTCAATGGCCAAGCTCAAACAAGGCGCCCTATTTAAAGCACATTCAGTTTGCTCATACATGCTTGCTGCTCGCTACTGCTGCCCGCCACCTCCCCAGCTCCTCCTTATGCATAACGTGGCATTTTGCTTTGTCATGTTGCCTGCTCTGTTCACGGGGGGATATTTTAGCTCTCACAGTCCTAAACTGTGAGCGTTCCCTATGCTGCTGCTGTCCTCTGACTCTCTGCTATTTCATGGTGCTCATGAAAGGTCAGAGGACTCCCTGAACAGAGCCATACCGCCAAATTCAATTCAGGAACATCAACCTGTTTGCAATCTATTCAATAAAAATTCTTAAATTATTTTTATTGTCTGTGTGTTCTTGACTTAATGGACCTGACAGAACTTTTGTTTACTGTTGAGGACTGACATGACTGGTACTGATGGTTCATCTGACAAAACATCAAACACCTCCAACACCATCTTGCTCCTCCAACAACTGTCTAAAGAATGTGAAATATGTAACCAATTGAAATTATACTTAATGTGTAGATGAAATCGTAACATCAAATTAAAGATACACAATTATAAACTTGGATTAGGCCTAATGTTTAGTCAACACAACGGAGATATGCAGATGATATTTAAAAGACCATTTATTTAGTCAAACACCATCTTAAATACAATACTGTAATCAAACAACACACACACACACACACACACACACACACACACACACACACACACACACACACACACACACACACACACACACACACACACACACACACACAGATATCAAAGACACAAATTCATATAAGCAAATGCCTGCCTATCTCTGCCGATTTCGGAGTCTCCAAATGAATCCATTCTGCAACTTTTAAATACATAATAAAATGTGTAAAAAACGAAATGATAGGCTTAAGTGCAGGATCCGAAAGTTGGTCGTTTTGTCGCTATGGTTACACACACACACACACACACACACACACACACACACACACACGCCGTTGGTGGTGCGCTCAAAGTCATCTGTCAGTTGTGCAGTTACCCAAAATCTCCTGAATGAAGTTAAAACCCATCATGTCACTGATATGTGTTTTTTAAATCAAGTGATCAAAGTGCTCGTTGCCGCTGCGATCAGTGGCGCGGATACAGTGTTTTCTCGTGTGGCTCGCGCACACGCCGCACTTTCACTCGGACGCGCGCTTCAATCCGTTCCGTTGTGGATAATAATGTTGCATTATCGAACGTTGTGTCATCGTCGATATTGTAGTGTTGTATTGCTAAATCCCCCGACCACTATGTCGGTCTGAGACAGCGAGACCTAGACAAGACCGAGAGGTCCGAGACCAAGACAAGACCAAGACCAAAGACCGTCAAGGCCGTGACAAGACCGAGACCACGTAAAAGTGACCGGTCTCGAGACATACATCACTAGTTGCTTGTGGTCCTGGCCAACCCAACGCTACACCACAACTTCTCCATTTAGCTCGGTTCGTCATCCAGAAACGGCTGAAGACGCATCTTTCTCGGCAACCCATTAATACTAACACTTTATCTTCTATTTTATATCTATAAAATACACATACTGCGTTAGATTAAACTGGGAAGAGTCATAGAACTTGCATATTGTTGTCCTATTGTTAGTTTAACTGCTTCTATTGTTCTCATTTGTAAGTCGCTTTGGACAAAAGCGTCTGCTAAATGAATAAATGTAAATTTAAATGTAAATCCCCTGTGTATGTGAATCCATATGACATATAGCTTTTGCTGTATCGTCTCAAGCTCAACGGTTTTGCTTTCTTTCTTATATCCACGCTGCTAGACGAGGGTCTGGACTTCAGGATAAAAAACAAATTAGCATATATTCTTATTTTTGACAATTATTTTTTATTTTATTTATAAAATTTTTGTGTATGTTTTTGTCCACGGCATACCTGACAACCTGTCACGCCACCGAATGAGATATGTGTTTTGTCCGTCATTAATAGGGTTGGGTACCGAAACCGGGCACCGATATGGAACCGGTACCTAAGTAACCGGTATGTAGCCAGACCGAATCAAAACGCAGATTTCGGTGCCTCATTTCGGTGCCACTTGCCTCAGCTGTCGGTTGAAATATTTGCCCTCTGGTTCTCCGAAACGGACGTAAGAAGCATCATCACAGCATGTGATCGCTAGTTAACCCTTTGACGTGTCCGATCGCTCACACCGGTGTGATTAGAACGTTCAGATTGCGTGATCATCAACTGCTAAATTCAAATCTGCGTTATAATCTGTAATCTAACTATAACATTTATTTTTCTCACACTTCACCAGCCACTTAATTTAATGTATTTCGGGAGAAGTGTATGAATTGATGTGTTGTAGGCCTAAATCTGACAGATTCAGTTCTCTGAACTGTGCTGCATACTAACGCCCATTGTACATTATAGATCAACTAACATTAATCATGATCATTATAAAGGTTTCTTAAATGACAAAACACATTCACTTACATGTATTTAAGAATAAAAATATCAGCCAAGGACTGACTGACATGTAACGCAACCAATTTATTTCTGCGTCATGTTTAGTGTGGAAATGTTGATGTCCCTACAATAACAGATCCGGTGTACATCTCATAAATTATACATTCAAGAACGTGCAAATTTACTGCAACAATGGAGCCACGAACCTCACATACTTTTGAAAATCCAGCCTTCGGTTGATCCTGAGCACTCATTGCCACAGTTGTAAACATGATGCCGTTCTTCTTCCATGAGGGGTTTCATGTAATGCATTGAAAGTGATGCGTTCTAAAATAACGCTCACCTTGTGCAAGACATGCAATAAGTCAGGAGAGGAGTCGTATTTTGCCAGAGAAGTAAAAAAAATTATAAAAACAAATCTGAAATTTAAAGCTGGTTTGTAGCATTCCAAGAATACAGACTACTTTGCTATTATTAGTACTGTAGTGTTATTTAGTGTTAAATTATTGTTTTTGGGTTAGGTGCCTTTGGTTTTATTGTGAATTTAGCCGCGTTTCCACCGCAGGAACTTTCCCCAGGAACTAGGAACTTTGGGCTGGTACTCGGTGTGTTTACACCGTAGGAATCAGGGTCTAAATGAAGTTCCTGGTAAATATTTCCCACTCCGAAAGTCCCTGCTCGTGAGGTAGTACTTTTTCAAAGTTCAAGAACTTTCAGGGGTGGGACTTGGGCGCTGAACATGCTGATTGGTTGAGTTCATGCCGCATTTTGATTGGTTGACTCCACGAAGCATTTTATTCAAACACCTTCTGTTGCGGTGCGTGCACTAAAAGTCGTCTGCTATTCGAATCAACAATGAAGTTTAAAAAATACGACGATGGACCGACGACGAGGTTCAGGCTTTATTCAGAGGATGAAATCCAGTGGGAACTGTAAAGTCGCGTGCAGTCCTACGTCACCGGACTATTTGCCTAATCTTCACGGTACTTTAGATCACGGTGGAAACGCGGCTAGCAACAGGTCTGGTGGAAAAAAATGTTCCTTGGACAAATTGTTCCGGGTAATTTCTGTGGAAACGCGGCTTTTGTTATGTAGGGAGACCAGGGACAGTTGTAACAGGGAACGGTTGTAACACCTTGAATTCCTCCAATCAGAAACAACCTAGAGTGACAACACTCACTGTGCTCATGCTCAGTTAGTTTCCCTCCATTCTTGCCAAAAAGGGAGTCACATTTGAAACTTCTTGATGGAGTTATCTACAAAAGGTTGTTTTTGAGGTAAAAAATAAAATAAATTCTTTCTGATGTACTTTTTTGGATGCTGTTATCAGATCAAATGTCTATGAATTCAAACAAGTATTATTAGAATCACTGTTTTGTAAGCTAAAAATAGAAATGGTTAACAAGTGTCAAACTAGCAGTCAAGCTAGCTCACATGAGATGAAAACATGGTTAGTGATACTGGGACGGTTGTAACACCCCGTTACAACTGTCCCAGTATCACCAACCAAGTTTATTTATATTTTAAAAACTAATCAAGCTAAAAAAAACTGCATAGTTTCCCTTTAATGTGAAAATTAAAAGTAAAATGTGCACTGTGCATTGCAAATTAAATGTCAAATGTCATCAAATCACATTTTAAGGTAATTATCTTTTTTTTTATGTAAAGATAGTCAGTCAGTCAGATTATCCCTCATATCCAGACAGTATCCCTCATCTTCCAGACCCACACCGGATACTGGTTTTCACACTAGAGCAGGAGTCCAGTGTCCAAATCTGGGAAGTGTCTTTGATCCCTGGCTCCTCTTCTTGTGGAATCGGTGCAGGGTCATATGGTAAATGCCATATGATTTGGCCACTGCCCTGACTGACTTTCCCTGTCTCATTTCATCGGAAGCCCTTTTCAGCACAGGAAATGGAACTCCCCTGTCTGTCCTCCTCTTTCCGAGATTTGGCATGCTGTCTATCTGACTGACTGACTATCTTTACATAAAAAAAAGATAATTACCTTAAAATGTGATTTGATGACATTTTACATTTAATTTGCAATGCACAGTGCACATTTTACTTTTAATTTGCACATTAAAGGTGTTTTGACGGAGATATAGATCATTTCCACCACCAGTTTCATCCATGTTCCAGATGTCCTGTGCAGCAAATCTGTGTTTGTCCAGGATAGAAAACAAGTTGTCAAAAAACGTATTGGCGCTTGTCTCATTGAAACTCGTAGCCCGTGAGAGGCTTGTAGCCTGAGGGCTTCTTATGGAGAGAGTGGGGTGCCTCTTCAAAAACGTTGTGAACCAGTCGGCTTCAGCCATCCCGTTACAACTGTCCCAATATCACCAACCAAGTTTAATTTATATTTTAAAAACTAATCAAGCTAAAAAAACCTGCATAGTTTCCCTTCAAAACACCTTCCAGAGGCTCACAATCTTACGAAATAAAAGCATTACAGAATAAAAGCACTAAATAACATAATATTTTTCTATACAGGAATCACCACAGTGCAAAATCCTGAAAAAATTGTGGCCAGAAAGGGAGTCAAGCAAGTAGGTGCAGTTACCTCTGCAGAACGGGGGACACTAATTACACTTGCCTGTGCAGTGAATGCCTTGGGGAATTCCATCCCACCAATGTTCATCTTCCCCGGAAAAAAATCCATCCTTCCTTTACCAGCAATGGCCCTCCTGGCTGTATCGGTACAGCAAATGGGTCTGGGTGGATGCAAGGGGAGGACTTTTTGGTCTTCCTCAAGCACTCCCAGACTCACACCAAGTCCTCACTGGAGTCAAAAGTGCTGCTAATTCTGGACAACCATACCTCCCACCTTTCTGTGGAGGGGATTGATTTTTGCAGGAGCCATGGCATCGTCCTCCTCTCATTCCCCTCACACTGTTTCCATAAGCTGCAGCACTTGGATCGCAGTGTATATGGGCCACTGAAGAGGCTGGTATACAACTGATGTGACAGCTGGATGAACGCTCATCCAGGAGCCACAATGACCATTTATGATCTGCCAGGCATTGTGAAGAGTTCCCTTCCCTGTGCTGCCTCACCGGCAAATATTCAGGCAGGGTTTGTATGCACTGGAATTTGGCCTTTTAATAGGAATATTTTCAGTGACAGTGACTTTGCACCATTCCTAGTCACAGACCGCCTACTGCCAGCAGTGACACCAGAGGTTCCATCTTCCTCTACAACTCCATCACCCAATGTGGCAACGGTGGCATCCTCCATGCCACTTAGAGCATCATCCCCTGTCACACCATGTGAGCCATCATCCTCTGCTATGGACACAACTTTTTCACCCGTGTCCATCCATCCACACCCAAAAGCTGGCCCAAGAAAGCAGACAACAAAGGGCAGGAAAAGAAGGGAAACCGCTGTCCTTACAGATACTCCCATGAAAAAACAACTGGAGGCTGAGAAAAGCAGGTCTGCAGCTAAAGGAAAAATTAATTTCGGCAACAACAAAAAATCCAAACCGAAGAAGCAGAAAATTCAGGATAGTCTGATTGATTCATTATGTATATTTTAGACATGTTACAACCGTCCCTGTACACTGGGACGGTTGTAACAGTGGAGAGGCTGTATTAAAATCAATTTTGCAACCTGTACACATTTCATAAAACCACTTAAATACATTGTTTCAGCAGTTGACAGATTGAAGTTTATAATATAACAAATTGGTTATTCCAGTATAAATGGTTTTTGATGTATTGCTAAAAAATGCAAAAAGTGTTACAACTGTTCCTGGTCTCCCTACATTTTGTGTTTTGTATTTAGACTACTTATATTTATACATTGAATACAATTTTTATATATTACATTTTAAGAATCTTTGTTTTATTTATTTTTTCAATAAAAAAGCCGTTCTTCAATGTCAATCACCATCATTTTGAGGCACTCTTTTTTTTTTTTTTTTAAGTATAAAACCCACATAGGCCTACAGATGTAAAGGATTTGCCTGGCAAGCCAGACCCACATCAAGATGTTGGGTCTGGGAACTCACCACTGGCAGGGCTCACGCCGAGGGGCGGGATAAATGGTTATCTTTCAAGTTCCCTCTGCACGCAATAGGATAGCGCTACAACCAACCAGAGCAACGAAGAAGGTGACGTAGTCAGAGAGATTCAACTTTTGCCGTATCCGTTTGGCAAAACTCCGAACACATCTTCCTTTTTTTAAGAATGACTTCAGTGCCGTTGTTTGTTCTTTTCTCAAAGAAAAGCTTAACTCCAAGTCCTCCAGAGTTGCAGCCAAAGCCGATTCGAAAGACCGCTATTCGCCAGCAGCAGCAGCCATTCTTTGTTTTCAAGTAGCAGGGAATTCACACGGAACCGTCGCAACTCTGCCGTCACTATGTTAAGCCCGCCCACTGACTCGAGGCTAGTAAAGGATGACCAATAGCATTGCTTTAAAAAAAATTTTAAATTAATTTAAAATGACGAAAGAGATGCAAGGCCTTCGGTCGACAGCGACAATATATTCTTATTTGTAGCATTATAATTTAATTTAACATATATATATGTGTGTTTTTTTTTTGTTTTTTTTTTTTTTTTTCAGGGGGAATTTGATAATTTTCCACGGCACACCAGACAACCTGTCACAACACACTAGTGTACCACGGCACAGTGGTTGGGAAACACTGGTCTAATGATCCGTTGTAATTTGCAACATCAGAGAGGTGTAGCAAGCAATGCCCATTTAATGAGATTAAACTCCTGGAATACTGCTACCTTTTTCAACAAAATATGTTAAAAACTCATCTGCGTAACCACGATGCTTCATCAGGTTTCCACTGTACAAGATGCACATTTCAATACTAAGAGAAAGGCAGTGAATATACTTCTCCTTATCAAGAACATATTTCAAAATCACTGGTCCAGTATAAAGCAGAAATGTTTGGAATTCAGTTGCTTTCCAGTGCTTCAGTTCGTCCAACCCCCTGGTTTTTCTATTGCAGTCAGCAGGTATGTTCTGTCGGATAGCTTGATGAAAATGACTATGCTGAGCTGTCCAGTCAACAGGAGTCAACTCCTTTCCAGAGCACCAACAATCGCATAGTCACTCCTAGATCTACACAATACATAGGATTTATCGGGAACTGCTTGATCATATTAATGCCCAGATTCTGAAGAATGCTATTTGTCTTGTGATGATTTTTTTTTCTGTCTAAATGACTCATTTGTTCTGAGATTTTCTTAAAAAAAGACAGAAAAAAAAAACATTTTGTTCTCGTGAACTTTCACTTCACAAAAGCCACAGCCATAGTGTCCATTAAATTGAGCTATTCCTTTGAGTATGATGTTTTTGAGGATAATGCTCTTCCCATCAAAGCCGGTGTCCATCAATTATTGCAGCTCCTCCATGATATCACACAAAAACTCAAAATTCTCTGGTTTCTTTGCTCCTGAATAAAGAGCAACAATGAAAGGACTGCTCTTCACTTAATTGATGTTGATGACAGCACACTGAAGTGGCAATATTGTGAGGTTTATGAACTTAAAAATAGGTAAACCTCGATGTGATCATATCAGAAGTGTCTTGCTCAGACAGAGTAAGATTAATACCTTCCTTTATTCCAAAATATGTGTATTTGCCACCTAGCCAGCTAGTGTGATTACTGAAGCCAGGTGATTCTACACCTGAGCTGGCAAATTGGCTGGTTCACATGTACCTGGTTATGTGCCAGTACTCTGCTAACACAGGGCCAGGCCGCAGTGCATATAGGCATTATAATATGATATGAGAACAGAATTGCATGATCTCATGTGTTGACTGGGAAGACAATCTCACACATTTACCAGGAAATCACATTCGGAGACTGTATTAAGGGGTCTTTTCAGACAGAAGACCCAAAAATAAGTTTGTATCAGTATACACAGACCTTCTGTTTTCTGGCTGAAATGAATTGTTCTTGCCTCCGTCCCAGAAAGAACGTCAGATTTTGGCTTTATCTGGCCTTGGTTTGAAAAAGGTGGTTCTGGTGTACATGCTAGGCACATTTGAGAAATTCAACACCCAGCTAACAAATGCGTACCCTCCACTCAAAAGTGCACATGGCTTTAAATTATTGCGATGCACTCGAAGCCAAATCTTAATCTAAATTCTGGGTATTTTTGATACCTTATCTGAAGGGTCAGCGTAGCTTAAATAAAGCCACGGCCTACTTTGCAAAACTGCAAGACAACCTTCTTTTGCAATTCGTAATTGCTGGAACATCAACAGAAGATACGGTAAGATTAATGTTTTAAGTGAACATTCAATACACCTAAATTGAGACTGACATTCTGAAATAATAGCAGTAGTACAATTATATATAAATTATACATAAATAATACGTAGTAGTTAATGGTTACTGTCAAAAACATTTAACAGAATTATGTTTGTATAATGTTTTTTTTTTGTTGTTTTTTTTGTAAAAGATGTTTGAAGTCTGCCAGGAGTGCTCTGGAGTTGTTCCACTTTTTGAACTGGAGAAGCATATTCAACAAGTGTAAAAGGTAACCTGTCTTCAGTTCTATCTAAAGACAGTTATGGCTTCACTATAATACTATATCCACATTGTTGTGTGAATTTTACCAAATACTACATTTTTTATACCTTTTTGTTTTGAATGTGCATTCAAACTGATTTTCTAATGGTTGTTTATCAAAAAAAATTATATCTAATGCTTGACATGGTCCTCTTTTTTGCACTCCATTTGTGTTACTGATTCATAAAGTTAATAATAATTACATTACAGACACTGGTAAAACTTTATTTCAATAGTCGCATTTAGACATTCTACTAACTATCAGTAACGTATTAGTAGATTGTCTGGTTAATCTTCTAACACTTTATTGTGATACTCCTCAACAGACATTCTACTGATTTTTACTTAAGTTTTTTTTTTTTTTTTAAGGCCCAAAGGGCAAGAGCAGTGAACAGAAATGCACAAGAGAACTTCGAAAGTCTTGATCCTTTAGTTGTCTGTTTATTTTTTATTAAAAAAAATTTTGTAGTGCTTTTAGTAATTAAGTATGCATGAATGTATGTAATACAAAGAAATGTAAAAACAAAATAAATGAATATTTATACTTGTATTTCCTTATACTTGCAATAGTATTTTTCCCATATTTTTTATTTGTCCTTTTTTTTTTATTTCCACTTCTTCTTTATGTATAAATGTATTTTTGTCCCCATTTACTTATTTCCACATTTATTTATTTCTACATTTCTTTGTCTGTATGGTAATGAGGGGGCGTGTTTTACCTCAGGATCAAATACAATATCTTCTGGGATGCCGAAGTTTCGGAATACATGGTGAAACAGGGCTTGAGTTGGGACATATAATCTATATGTCTATAATCGATAGCGCAGTCCCATGGCCTGTGTGGTGATAGTTTTGTGGCAAGCTGCTTACTGAACACATCCTGGAATGCCCAGTATTTCAGGGGTATTTCCACTTGTAGATGAGACCCAAGGCTTTCGATGGAAGTGGACCTCACAACTACAATGGGTTCATCCTTGGGATGGCTGACGGTTGGGATGTTAGTAGTTGGAATTGTAGGGCATAGTCAGCGACTGTTGAGCGCCCCTGACGCAGATGGTAGAGTTGGTCATGCACAGCAAGGGTGCTGGCTGTTTGCCCGAACACCGCTTTAATATCGGTGGTAAAAGCATCTAATGAGCATGTGATTGTAGCATTGGCTTCATATGGGGTTCTAGCCCACTGCAGAGCTCTGCCAGACAAGAGGGAGATGATATAGGCTATTTTAGATCGTCCGAGATGGAAACCGTTGGGGCTGCATTTCAAAATACAGCGAACACTGCAAGAGGAACCCATCTGCAATCCTCCTTCGAGCCAGAGAATGGAGCTGGTTGGGTCATGGGACTTGCCACACCATCCAGCGACGAAGTCGATTTACCAGCGGGTGGATGGAGAGCTTGACGTAACGCTGCTACGCTCTTCTTCAAAAGAGCGGCGACGAAGAAGAAGACAAGTCGTTCAGTTGAAGACTGAAGATCCACAGGTTTGTAGTTGGTTGCAAAGAGCGGTAGTCATTGATGAGACAAGACAGTGTGTGAACGGTTTGCGTGGATATTTATGGACAGTCTTGATTAGGTACAGCAGGTGAGATTAATCAGAATTTTGGTGACTGAGATCGAATAGGTGGAGTGCTGAAGATGTTGTTGGCTGTGTGACAGTGAGCAATCCATCCAAAGCTTTCAATGATTTTGTTTCCATGTTCCCAGCATTCTTCTACCACTCCCTTTACTGG
Organism: Leuciscus leuciscus; assembly: GCF_965113295.1. Classification (NCBI taxonomy): domain Eukaryota; kingdom Metazoa; phylum Chordata; class Actinopteri; order Cypriniformes; family Leuciscidae; genus Leuciscus; species Leuciscus leuciscus. The sequence continues at coordinate 9,280,480 of NC_138730.1, forward strand.
ATGACTCTCTTTATAACCTTTTATATTAACCCAATGATTAATTCTTAGTTTATACCTACGAAAGTTTAAAGGAGCTTCCCCAACTTCTACCTGCATAGCTGCAATGGGAGATGTTCTGAACGCACCACAGTATATTCTTAAAGCTTGATTCTGTATTGCTTCAATCTTTTTGAGTGTGGTTTCAGATGCAAATCCGTAAATTATACTTCCATAATCCAAACTTGATCTGATTAATGTACAATATATTATTTTCAAAGATAATCTACAAGCTCACCATTCAACCCCAGATAAACATCATACAATATTTACTCCTGTTTTACGTCGCCAACCATAGACAGTATCCAACAGACAGAATTCATTCAAAGCCATCACACTGACTTGAGTAACATTACTGCAGCAGGTTTGCCTTCTGAAGGCATTGTGTAAAGTGACGCTGCATAAATTGGGACATAGAACTGCACTTTGCTTAATTGAGATTGTTGTTAGAATTTTGTTTGTAAAGTTTATTTATAAAATGTTAATAGTTGTGACTTCAGAAGCTTCAGCCAATAAGAATTTTACTATTAACCATGGTATTTTTTACAGATAACAATGAAACTTCATATGATCTGCTCACTGCAAGTGTTACAGTGTTGCTACATGCATCTAGAGCTGTAGTCAATTCCACCTTTGTCGAGACTGAGTCAAGTCCAAGTCAAAAGAGGTTTGAGTCAAAGTCAAGACCGAGTCCAAATGAGACAGTCAAGACAGAGACAAAAAAAGAATCCTCTTTGTTTAAGTCCCAGGTCCAGGGCAATAACATAAATAAAGTCATTAAACTTGACTTCTTGTATTCTTTCTTTTTATTATTATTTTCTTTTTTTAAATTGTTCAAATTGTCATTGTTAGCACATGACATCATAAAGGAAGCAAATTGACTTAAGGGTTGAGTCAAGGCCAAAATAACAAACTAAAATTAAATCTACCTTTTTTCCCAAAGGAAACTTATTACCCTATCAAAGAAAAAGTCTAAATAAAAATACAGGTACTGAACTGACTCCCCTAACCAAAACCAAGAGAAAACGTAATGTTCACAACAAAGAAAATGGCACCCAACCCCTACAGCTTCCGAGCTGAAGTGCAGTGACATTCACAGCAATTATAGTAACGGATGAAACACTCAGCCACATTAAAAGAAAAGAAAATAGTCTCCAGAAAACTTTACAAAAGAAAGGAGAGAGAGAGAGAGACCATCCGTCTCATCGTAACAAGACAATGTACATATGTACATAAAGGTGCTCTAAGCGATGTTGGGTGACGTCACTTCTTGTTGATGTTCGAAGTATTGTCAAACAAAACAGAGGCTAGCTCGACCCTCTCTTACCTCTCTTTGTGGTGCCTTTGCAGGTGTCTTACGAAATTGGATGTTGTCCCACAGGTTTCTGAAATAGTTTTGTTGTCAAATTTGCAGGTGGCCTTGTGTTTCCTCCTCTTCAGTGCACTGTTGACAAATTCTCTGTAAACCACTGCACGCCGACATTGTGTCTGTGGCCAAAATGAAAATGATTGATGACTCCGTGCAGAGCGCACACGCAGAGCCAGGCATATGACGCAGCCAGGCGACCAATGTCAATGCCCGTTCTAAATGGATAATGAATTAAACCAATAACGTTACCTGTTTTCTGAACAAGCGCATTCTATCAATGGTTTTGTTTTGAAGGAGAAAAAAAGCATATATTGCTGGACTCGGTCGACACAAACAAGAACATTTGGCAAGACCAATGACCAAGTCCGAGACAAATCCGAATGCAAATACCAACTAATCCAAGACAAATCCGGTCAAGAAAAATCGTGACCGGACTCGAGTACTACAACACTACATGCATCGATTTTAAAGTTGAACCAAAGCATTTAATGTAGCCTAATTCAAATACAATATACTAAATAAAAGGCCTCAAGTTGGAAGTAAAATCTGGGCTGTCTTTTTTTTTTTTATCAATTCTTCTATAGGTAGATCTTGCCTTTCATCAAGGTCGAGGTCAGGGATCTTGGGCTTAAAAGGTTGGGGACCACTGCTCTAGGGTATTTCAGTATAGCTGAAGCTCCCCTGCGGTTTCCCTAGGGATTAAGTTTTAATGGCGAGAGTCTTTGGCAAATACATTATGCCGCTCTTGTGTTTGCATCCCTTCTATGAAGCTGAGGGTTGCATTTTCACCCTGGGAGAAGTGGTAATATCGAAGATCTTAGTTGATATACTCCCTTTTGTAGGCTACTCCCTAAGGGCTTTGTCAAGGTGCTGATAGAGCCAGAGGTTTCCTTCGAGCGCTGCTCCAGGATATCTGCAGGTTTTTGAGAGTCAGATTTAAGACTTTTTAAGACCTTTTTAATACCGTGCAGAATGAAATTTAAGACCAATTTCATAGTAACAAATTTGCAAACAGCAAGCAATACCACAAATTACCATCCTTAAAACACATTGTTTATTGTATAGTTTATTGTAAAGAGTGAAACAACAATAAATTGCAAAACATCACTTTATTAATAATAATCATAATAATCATTAGGCAGAACAACAGCCAACAAAGATTTTAAACAAACACTTCACAGCAGTAACGTGTTTTTTACTGCATACTGCAGATCTCAGTTCTTTGCCCTTTGACTCCAACTCTGTCTCGATTTGCTTTAATTCATTTGTTTTTTTTCTTTATATTGCTTCCTCAGTGTGTTTGATTTTGTAATGAGCTGTGCCATCATGGTGCCAGCTTTTCCTTCAGCTTCTTCTGCAAGCTGATCAGCATCCTTCTGCAGGCTCGTAGATACCTGGACCAGAATTCTCTGGGGGTTTTTCAGGTCCTCGATGACTTCTTGTAAAGCTTTGTGCTTCTGTGCCTGGACATCAGAGATTTTCATTTTCTTCTGCTGATCTTGATATAGCAGATGCAGCAGAGGCCAGTAACTCCTTAGAGATAGGGACATTGAGGATCCCCCCACAGATGCTGCTGGCATAGTTGCATATTATTCGATGACTGACCATTGTCTCCTCCTGCATATTGCAGGTCTCCACTTCTTTGTTAATGGAGAATCCTCTCTCCACTGTTACCTGCCCATGGGACAGGAGAAGCAGTTTCTTGCTAAAGCTCCATAACTCATTATAGCTTTGCCCCAGAACACCATGCAGGAATATGTCTAGTCTGGTTTCTGTTTGTCGGTATGAGAGACATGTCTCATTTTCAACAGATAAACAAACATTAAACTGCTGGTTAATAACATCACCCGCAGAACAACAGCAAGGAAAAAATAAATAATTATTTCATTATAAAAAGTATGCATATAAATTATTTAAGGCGAGACATGGCAGGCAAAAACATAGATTTTTCATGCAGTGCATGGTCAGTTTTGAGATATTGGGCTAGTTTACTCCTACAATATGTGTTAAGTCACTATTTTTGTCCAAGAAATAAAGATAGAAAGCAAATAGCTAGTTATGTACTCGTAATGAGAAGTTAAATAGCTATACAGGTTAAAAACACATTAAAATGTTTTAATTAAGTAGCCATTGCAGGATTGTTTGATTCGCATTACAGCATCTCAGCCTGCACCTATGTACACCAAACTTTCCAGTAATACACTTAGCAGTATTCTGAAGATATTTTCAGAGGGATTTGTTAATAAAGGCAATTCCTGGCCTGATTTATGTGACATTTCAATAAACAAAATATGGCGAAAATCGATTTTTTAAGGCTATGGACAGTATATTTTGATTTCCTAGGTAATGAAAGCATATATCCTGAAATCCCTCTGATTTTTTTTTTTTTTTTTTTTATCTTGTGTGTAAACAAAATGAAAAAAGAATTTTGCACCTGGCTTTATCATATGTTCAGATCTATCAACCGAAAATATATGCAAAATCGCACATTTAATGAGATAATGCCTAATTTGCATAATTAAACATACAAATTTCAAAAACTTGTAATATATATTTTTTTATATACTTGTTTAAGTAATCAACTGAGGAAGTTTCATGGTGATATCTATTATTTAAAAACTGTACCCTATTCACCTGTAGTGTCTCGCCTTAATTACCTAATATTTACACAAGCCATTTTTACATTTAGTCAGTTAGTTAAATAATTAATTGATACACTACAACTGGGGCCTGTTTCAGAAAGGAGGTTAAGTGAAAACTCTGAGTATGTTAACCCTGAAATGAGGGAAACTCTGGGTTTTCTGTTTCAGAATGGGAGGTATGTTAAACCTGAGAAAGCAGAGTAAGTCAAGCCTGTTTCAGAAAGAGAGGTAACTTATACTCAGAGTCAGTTACCATGGTAACTTACTCTCTGAACCTAACCTGGTCGGGAGCAGGTTTTCTTCGGTAAACCCAGAGTTTCTTTCGATCTCCTCCCCTTTTTTAAAGAGGAAGTGGTGTTTAAACACCTCATTCATTCTTTCAGTACATTTTTATTAATAAAATTAATCTTTTATTAATAAATAAAATATTGTTTTTTTTACTGCTGTTCCTGTTCTATATAACTCCTTAACTGGCAACTGAAAATACAGTAGTAGATTAGAGTTACATAATGTAGTTCTAAACAAATTCTACAGAATTAAATGTGGCATTTACTGAAAATCACTGAACTGTGTTCATGTGTGCAACAGAAGTTGATGGACCGTCCTCCTGCTGTTCTTCCACACTCTGGGGGCGGAGGGAGAGATAAGAATACCCGTTTATACTTAGATTTAAACTTAGATTCTATAGGCTACTCCACATAAAAATGTGAAAAAATCTGAATGTGTAGATTGTTTGATGTGTAGACACTGTAGGCCTCTCTGTGGCAGCAGAAACTCTTTATCCCCATCGTCCTGTGAAGATGAGCATTTGGTTGAGTACACTTTATAACACTATTTGTCATAATTTCTGGTGTATTGAGTGGCTACTTACAAATGCCTGCAAGTTCTGTTGGGACAGGAGGCTCCAAAAGACAGACATTACCATCAGAATCTGTTGGGACCAACAGAAAACCCAACCCAAAGTAAAATAAATGGAAATATCAAAAATAGCCTATAGTGTATAAAAAAATAACACATATGTAAAACAATTTTATGAAGGCCCTTGGATCTTCGGGAGTGACTGGCTCTGAAGTCCGTCCAGGAATTCCCTCAGCCAAAAATGCTGTTGCACCGCTAGACACTGGATGCTATTTAGTTATTTAAATATTTACATATGTCAAATGTAAAGTCGGGTAGCCTACACCCATGATATGCTCAAGCCTTACTTGACTGAAATAGCCTATGTTTTTATGTTTAATTTTCAGCTGCTGCCATGTTCTTTTAATACCTGCAGGATTGCACATGAAAATTTAAATTAGGTTGAATAGCATACTGTTCTTCAGTTTCACCTCTGATATTATAACAGTTGGGTAAGTTACTTGTTGTATTACTAACTACAAATGACATCTTCAACAGTGTAATTAGATTAATGTAATAATGACTATCTTTAGAAAGTATTGGTCTACTTATTAGGCCTACTAAATCCCATATTAACCTCAACCACTTGAACAATACAAGGAGGGACAAGAAACTGCACTTTTAATGCTTTCAAATAAACAATATACAATTGCATGAATTATTCTTGAATTGACCAAAGTGTTTAGAGGGAGAAGGTTAGATTAAAAATATACCTTTTAAAAAATGTATGTTAAATATACAGAATTGTTCTATAGTCTAATGCAATTACATCAGATTTTACTTTAAATTACAGAAGAATTAAGAGTAATCCCTTTAATTAAATTACAGTATTTAGATTACTTGATAATTAATTACACCCATCACTGTATAATAGTAATTCAAATGTAAACGTAGCATTGACTCGAGCAACTATTTTCTCCCTAGCTAACTCTCTGTCCTTCGCTGTTGCAGCCAATATTAAAAAATAATAATAATAATAATAATATGTGTTCGTACTCTCCATATGCTTGCAGAAGCTCATCCAGTTCTGCTGGTGAGAAATATGCAGACCTCTTTTTGTCTGGCGGTGCTGTTGTCATGGTGACTCATAATATCTGTGCTCCATTGATAATGGCTTTTCATAGTTGTGGTGCACGCGCTTAACTCAGAGTCAGTCAACTCGGAGTTGATTGAACTAACTCATTTCAGCTGTTCTGAAACCGAAAACTCAGAGTTTCCCATCTCAGGGTAAGTCAACTCAGAGTTCAAGTTTTAACTTAGAGTTGGTTGAACCTCCTTATTGAAACAGGCCCCAGGACAAGAGTAAATGTATTGGTAATTCTACTGATGAAGCTGATAACATGCAAGGCCAGTACAATGTACAATGCACATTTTAGAGTGGCCTTTTATTGTGGCCAGCCTAAGGTACACCTGTGCAATAATCATGCTGTCTAATCAGAATCTTGATATGCCACACCTGTGAGGTGGATGGATTATCTCGGCAAAGGAGAAGTGCTCACTAACACAGATTTAGATCACACATCCTCGACTACCTCCGAACCTGGACACGCTGATCGGATAACATTCCGATCAGAAGCGTGTTTACACTTGTCTTTTCAATGTGTATGTGGTAGACTTGTAGTCAAGACCGCCTAAACCGAGACCAAGACACTACCAAGACCAGAGGGTATCGAGACCAAGACAAGACCAAGACCAGGACCAAGACCGACCAAGTCAAGACCAACACCAAGTCGAGACCAAGACCGAGACCAAGTCGAGACCGGAGGGGAAAAAAACAGACTGGTGTTGAAGCTAAGCAACTTGTATGAATTCAAGAACAGCAGCATACTAGGGTTCAGCCGCAGTTTACATTCAATACATATTAGACGGTATTACTTCAACTACACAGGCAGAACAATACAGAGACAGACCATGTCATGTGTGTGACTGTGAGCTCTCTGTAAATGTTTTTGCAGACTGGGTGAGATCAACAATGTGTAGCAATTGCATGATGGCTGTTACTGCACTATTAGAGGATTGAGACTCCCTCAAATGTTGTGTACTGTTGAGGACTGACATGACTGGTACTGATGGTTCATCTGAAAAAAACATCAAACACCTCCAACACCATCTTGCTCCTCCAACAACTGTCTAAAGAATGAGAAATATGTAACCAATTGAAATTATACTTAATGTGTAGATGAAATCGTAACATCAAATTAAAGATACACAATTATAAACTTGGATTAGGCCTAATGTTTAGTCAACACAACGGAGATATGCATATGATATTTAAAAGACCATTTATTTAGTCTAATACCATCTTAAATACAATACTGTAATCAAACAACACACACACACACAGATATCAAAGTCACAAATTCATCTAAGCAAATGCCTGCCTATCTCTGCCGATTTCGGAGTCTCCAAATGAATCCATATTGCAACTTTTAAATACATAATTCAATTTTTTAAAACGAAATTATAGGCTTAAGTGCAGAATCCGAAAGTTGGTCATTTTGTCGCTATGGTTACACACACACACACATGGCGGTGCGCTCAAAGTTATCTGTCAGTTGTGCAGTTACCCAAAATCTCCTGAATGAAGTTAAAACCCATCATGTCACTGATATGTGTTTTTTTAAATCAAGTGATCAAAGTGCTCGTTGCCGCTGCGATCAGTGGCGCGGATAAAGTGTTTTCTGGTGTGGCTCGCGCACACGCCGCACTTTCACTCGGACGCACGCTTCAATCCGTTCCGTTGCGGATAATAATGTTGCATTATCGAACGTTGTGTCGTCGTGGATATTGTAGTATTGTATTGCTAAATTCCCCGACCACTATGTCGGTCTGAGACAGCGAGACCTAGACAAGACCGAGAAGTCCGAGACCAAGACAAGACCGTGACAAGACCGAGACCACTTTTACGTGACATACATCACTAGTATGTGGACAACATCCGGATACAGGTCGCATGTTACTGCCAAGTGCAAACGCAGCCTATCAGAGATGGGGGACTCTGAATCGAGTCGCAAATTTAAGGACTTGAGACTTGCTTGACTAAATTAAAGGGGTGGTAAAACGCCTTTTTTCGAAGGCTTGATTGTGTTTGTGGGGTGCACTGTAACATGTGTTCATGCTTCGTTTTTAAAAATTTGCATTATTTTTCACATATTTAACCATTATTCTACACTACTCTGTCCCTCCTTGTAAAAACGGTCGGATGATTTCCGCGTTCTATGAAGCCCCCCCCCCTTCAAAATACGCAATGGGCTCAGATTGGTTAGCTGGCCCAGTGTGTTGTGATTCGCTAACCGCCAAGTGCACGTTGTTCGGAAACGTCACGCCCCCTTATCTTTACCGGTAGTTTGTGCTTCAGTAAACAACAGCGTCAATATTGCCATACCAGTTTGAGCCCGAATCAGACCCAGAGAATGTTAGTGGAGAGGATCGAGCAGAACCTGTTCAAGAACGGCTGTTAAAGGACGTTTCAGAAAGGTATGTTTTTTAAGACTGCAGATCGCTATATGACACTGTTACTTTTGTATATTTAGAACGATTGTAGCTAAATATCTGTCGCCTGAACTATTAATCCAATACGAACACTAAACATTGGCTTTACAACAGTAGCCAAATCAAACACAAAACCATGTTTAGCATGCCTGTAATCAAAGAATAATTTACACTGATCACATAAACGACAACAACCACGAACATTCCAAGTTCGCTGCGCTGGTGATATGTTTGTCGGATAAGTATGAATTAACGTTAGCATTTAACAAACTGGTTTGTGGAGCCAAACAGCGTTGTCCTTCGTTTACTTCCTTGCTACAACGTACAATTAACAATACAAACTATTACAGGAAAACACAACGACGAAAAATAAATCATACTTACAGGTTGTGGCCCGTAAACAGTTTCTGTTTTTAAAGTTGGAACTGCTCCATCTTTCAGGACTAGCCGTTGTGCGAATCCTTCATCGGAGGAGGGGTTTATGTAAATATTGGGCTTAGTGATGTCAGCAAGCCCGCAGGAATGTCGTGTAGTCCCTACTGGCCGTTTTTTGTAGTTCTTAGAAATTGATTTCTTTAAAAGCAAATATCTCCCTTTGCTTTAAATTTTGAAAGTTGTAACTTTGCAGATGTTGTTTATGCTCAAACAGCAACATTACACACTAACTAAAGTTAGAAAAGTGAAATCGTGTTTTACCACCCCTTTAAGAAAATTACTTTACTTGACTTTGACTTGAGTTCCAATGACTCAAGACTTGACTTGAACTGTATGATTCGAGAATGACATTATATTCATTTTTATATAAATCATCGCGTGAACAAACTCCATCGCACACCTGCAGATGATAGGTGCGTAGGATAATAAGACCAATTTTTCATTGAATGAGAAAAAAGCTTTGACCGAATTGATAAGTGACCCAAGCATTATTATAAAACCTGCTGATAAAGGAGGGGCGATTGTAGTCCAAGATACGAAAAAATACCAACATGAAATTCTTTCACAATTACAGAATACTAAGTTTTATAAAAAAACTTCCCAGTGATCCTAGCAATACTTATCGATCTGAGATATTGTCATTTTTAACAAATGCTAAAACAGAGGGTTGGATATCTCAATCGGAGTTTAATTTCTTGTATTGTCAACACCCGATTAGACCTGTTTTTTACACTCTTCCTAAAATTCATAAGAGACTTATTGACCCTCCAGGTCGTCCGATTGTGGCACAGACTAATTCCCTCTTATCGCCTTTATCTCAGTATGTTGATTTTTTTATAAAACCTTTTGTTTATTCGTTACCATCTTACATTCGGGATTTTACTGATTACATCAATAAGATTTCTGAGTTACATGATTTACCGGACATTTCCTTATTATTAACTTTGGACATAACTAGTTTATATACTAACATTTCACATGATAAAGGACTTATTGCCCTCAGACATTATCTTTCGTTACGTGAGGACTCTAGTCCACCTTCAGACTTTATCATTGAGATGGCCTCGTACCTTTTGAAATATAATTATTTCAGTTTTGATAAAGATTTTTTTCTTCAGATAAGTGGTACAGCAATGGGCTCGACTTTTTTCCCCTAACTATGCCAATCTATTCATGTTTTTTTTTTTTAGGAGAGTTATGTGTTGAATACAGAAAATAATCCTTTCTATTCACGGATTATCAAATGGTATAGACGATATATTTTGTATTTTTTTGGGGTGATCATGATGAGGCTCGAGAATTTGTGACATTTTTTAATAACTTTGTTGACGACTTTGAATTTACCTCTGAAATGAATTCGTTTAGAGTACACTTCCTCGATATGTGGGTACAGAAGAACGAAGGCAGTTTGATTACAACTTTGTTTACTAAAGAGACTGATCGTAACACACTTTTACTCGCTACCAGTTTTCATCCGACTTAAAAAAAAAAAGGATTACCTAAGAGTCAGTTCTATAGATTGAGGAGGATTTGTTATTCTGATTCCGACTTCATTGAGAAATCGAATATTATGAAAAATATTTTTTTTAATAGAGGTTACCCTTCAGATTGGGTTGAGGAAGCATTTAATACAGCTTTTAAAAGAAGAATAGCTTTTAATACAGCTTTTTGTCTTTTCAGAAGACAAAAAAAGCAAGAAAGTATTCTTTTACTTGTATTACAACGCATTCACCTAAGTCCTACATGATCAAATAAATTTTTTTAAAACTTTGCCATTTGTTTAGCCTAGAAATCTAGACGCGCCCTAGCGGCAACAAAATGTATTTTGCAGCCAGGGCAGTCTAGCAACTCTCCATAGACTTTGGAGCTGCAAAAACCTAAATTGGGTCAGGCCAATCACGTCGTGTATAGAGTAGGCGGGGCGGGCTTAACATAATGACGACAGAGTTGCGACGATTACCTGGCTGCGACTTGAAAACAAAGAATGACGGCTGCTGGCGAACATCTTTCGAATCGGCTTTGTTCGCGACTCTGGAGAACTTGGAGTTAGTGATGGCAAAATGAGGCTTCCTGAACCACTGATACCTCGCAGCCCATTGCTTCAGCCAAAGGTTCATTACTCGAAGCTTCATTCAGCATTGCTCACTAGTGACACCTAGCTACTGTGCAAAGAAATAGCAGACAAATTCATTCATTCTGAACCAGTGTCACTGGCTTACACAAGTGACATTCTGAATCATTTTAGAGGTTACATTTATAAATCACACCATTTTATACATGGAATCAAATGTTAAATGATTTGACATTCTAACCTTCAATTACACTGTCATTAAATTCTCTGGCAGTAATCATCATGAATTAGGTTGGAAAAACAGTAATAAACAGTATAATATGTCTATTGGCTTTTTTGTCAAGGAGCTCGCTTTTTATACATGGACACCCCAATTTTATACACAATATATTTTTTAGAAAAATATATATATTTTAGAAAAATATTTGTATAAATAAAAATATACATTTATTTATTTTGTACTCGCTGTTGATGTATGTAACATTTCATTTGCAATAATAAAAAGACATGAGCAGACATTTGTCCATTACTGTGTATAATATAAAATATGTATCTTTCTCTGTCTGAATTTACTTGTGCAGAGTCACACACAGTTAATTAAATATTAATTAATTGTTTGGATAGTGACAGTATGAACAACAACAGTGCCACTGTGTTGAGTGCAGTGCTTATGTTGGAGGGAGTGTAATAAAGTAAACTGCAACAGAATAGTCTGGAAGGAAGGATTACAATCGATTTTTATTGAGAAACGGAATTATTTCAAGTGTGTTGGGGTAACACACTTATTTAAAAAATGCCAGTGCCAGCTGGTATAAATGAGGATACTGATGCTTCTGTTGAGCCCAGACAGGGGAGGATTCCCTCTTTCTTGCTGGCTCCAATTTCCAGGAAAAAGGAAGAGTCACAAAAAGCAAACAAATCCAAAAGGACAATCCAAATAAAAGAATCCAGAGCAATCCAAATAATCTTATCTAATTAATATAACAAGACTATAATATAGCTAAGCCTACTATAATTAATAATAACAATATACTATAACTATTCTAACCTGTAATAATATACAGCCATAACAATGATAGTTCTCTAACTCTCTGACTCTTTAACACTACTACAACTGCTTTTACTACTACTGACAACACCCACAAGGTGGCGCGAGTTTCGAACCGCCTTTTATCCAGAAGCGACACTCGTATGCCAGAAGTGACGTATCCACACAAACCGAGGCCTCGTTTGTCATCAGTCACGTGATTTTCACGTTAACAACACAAGCCTCGAATCGCGGCTTCATCTGGCACGCCCATTTTTTCTCGACACAAGCTCCGACGCCTCGGTTCAAATGTCACATCACTACTTGGAGTTAAGCTTTTCTTTGAGAAAAGAGCAAAGAACGGCACTTAAGTCATTCTTAAAAAAAGGAAGATGTGTTCGTCGTTTTGCCGGCCAGATATGGCAAAAGTTGAATCTATCAACTAACGTTAGCTCCGCTGTTGGGAAAACGCTCTGGTTGGTTGAAGCGCTGTCCTATTGCGTGCAGAGGGAATTTGATAGACAGCCGTTTATCCCGCCCATCGGATTAAGCCGTGTCTATGGTGAGTTGCCAGACTAAACATCTTGATGTAGGTCTGGCTTGCCAGGCTAGCATTTGTTGTCTTCTGATCCGGAGTTGAGCGAAACTTTTAGGCATCCTCCTCTGATTGTATATAAACGCGCTAGGAATTTGAAAGATAGCTTGGTACATGCTCGTTTTCAGAGCGTTAGTCCTCGTGCGTCTCAGAGTTTACTCAGTCCTATACAGAAGGGCAATTATCGTTGTGGGAATTGTGCTGTGTAATAATACATTCAAAACATCATTTTTTTTGTCATCCTAGGTAAAAGATATAACATCAAATCTGTGATTACTTGTGTTTCTACTCATGTTGTGTATTTGATCCGTTGTCCTTGTGGTCTAGGTTATGTGGGAAAAACATCACGTCAATTAAAACAAAGAATTAATGAACATAAGAGTTCTATCAGAAGAAAAGATATGAATTATCCAGTTGCGGCACATTTTTTTTACTTTGAATCACGATGTTACCTCTTTACGCTTTTGTTGGATTGAAAAAGTAAGTTTGCCACCTAGGGGAGGTGACATTGAATTGCTCCTACAGAGACACGAACTTTTTTGGATTTACGCCCTTCAAACTTTATCACCTAGCGGTATGAACGACGAAGCATTATTTAATGTAATGTTATAATTATATTTTGTAACTGTTTTGAGTGACGTGTTTGTTCTACTATGTATTCTCAATGAGTTGTAGTGGCTATGGAGCCTTGCTTATTGTTGTAACTGTTTAGAATTACAATTTGATACTGTTGTGATGATGACGTGTTGATTGTGTGTTCTCGATGATCGTGTTAACCGATCTTTGTTGATTGTTGTAACTATCACTTTTTGTAACTGTTTATGATGTGGTTAATTATGTACTCTCAATGAGCTTAATTGTTTACAGATGGAGCTCTGTTGATTAGTCATGTGTTTATCTTAAAAGAGATGAATTTGAACATTTGTATATTCCTGATGAAGGTCGTGTGACCAAAACGTTGATAATAAATTCAATTTAATTGCAAGTAATGATAGTGTGCGGGAGTTCCTTATCTATATAAATCATCGCAACATCAATTGATGAACAAAATGAAAGCAACGGAACCATTGATGCCACTCATCAGATTCAGAAAAATCACAAGCCCAGAAAAACATATATCGCGGTGAGCGCGCTAAATACAAAAACATCTCCCAGCATCGTTTCTTTTTGGATATAAACAAGAAATTGACCATATTCATACAAGAGGATTTGCTGTACGCATAATAACTGGCAAAGGATATCATACACGACCATCACAACCCAGAGATGGGGACTCGAGTTTGAGACTCGGACTCGAGTGCGACTTAAGTTGCACACAGCGTGACTTCAGACTCGACTTGAGACTCGTCCTCGAAAGACTTCAGACTCGACTCGGACTCGAGCTGCGGGACTCGTGAACAATGTTTATTATTAGGAAACATCTGACGAGCTCGCTAAAATAATAATAATAATTCCAAATTTTGATAATCATAAATACATGCTATAATAAGTGGTATGATTGTTATTAATATTACGATATAAGAAAGGTAATCATTTCTGAGGGAAAAATAAAAAAGGTTGAGGCCAATATAAACTCTACTTTTTTTCTGTTTGGTATTGTAACTTGACTTCGACTTGACCTTTAGCAGGACTCGACTTGACTTGCTTTAAGTGAACCACTGACTCGACTTGACTTGGTTGTGTGTACTGCGACTTAGACTTGCTTGAGACTTGATGGTAGGGACTTGAGACTTACTTGTGACTTGAACATGTGTGACTTAAGCCCTATTCGGACGGGACTAGTTTAACATGGAGAGGTGGGGTAAAAATCAGCAGGGGATCAAATTATTATTTCCCCCACTGTGTGTGTGTGTATATATATATATATATATATATATATATATATATATATATATATATATATATTTATTTATTATCACACGCCCCTCGATATATCAAACATTTTCAATGAGCGTGACAGAAGTCACATTATATTTACTAGCTGAAATTAAGAGAGCCTGATCTAGTTTTTACTTATTATAATGCAGCTCAAAGTGGTGATTTGATTTAAAAAAAAAAAAAAAGATTATCTCTATATTGATAAATCACACAGTTCAATTACTTTTCCATAAGAAAGTCTAAACCCAGGATAGAGAGGCTGATTGAATGTGGTCTGGACTCTGTGGATGAGGGTCATTGTGTCAGAGACACTGTAGAAGGACAGAGTTCCTGCACTGTGATCCACATACACTCCTATTCTACTGCTGATGGACTTTACAGGGAGAACAGTCACTATGCTTTTGTGACAGTATGAGTATCCGGAGTCACCGAAGCACAAACTCCAGGAATCATCATTACATCCAAATAAGTGCTTCCAGCTGACATAATTTTGCTTCCCGCAGATGTTCTTATATGACACTGCTACTTCCACAATGCCTTGTTTACACTGCTCAATCTCCCAGTAAGAGCGTCCACACACACTCTTTGTACACAACACCTTCTCCCAGTAATTAAATCTTTCTGGATCATCAGGATAGTTATAGAGTGCATCTTGAATCTCTGTGTCATAAATCACTCTGTTCCCATCAGACAGATGGAGGAGTGGATTGACTGTGCTCAGATCCAGAGTCAACTGGCAGGAGTCTGATGGAGACAAAACAGGAACAGAGGAGTTCAATGCATCAAGGAAAATAGCTTGATGAATCTCATAAATGTTTTTAATTGCTAGAATCTCTCTGTTTTTAGATACAAAGTAGAAATTGTATTTGGTTAAAATGTAACCAAGCAGCTGAAACACTTGGATTTTATCTTAGCCAGAACTGTCCACTACCTATTAAACTGTGATATTGTGAAGTGAATACTGAAGCTGAAACCCAGAGTGCTGTCAAACAATACAAAATAAGAGGAAAGAACGTTGCACAAATACATTGAAATGTTTATATTTTACTATAATGTTTTATATACACCTCGGTCCAAAAGTATGCAAACACTAGTGAAACTGCTTTTATATATATCTTTTTTTTTACTTATATAATTAATTGACATGAGTGAAATTAGATTTGAAATGCACATGAATTTCTCAGTTTTTGGTTTGTCTCTTGTGATAGAAATGCTTTATGTAATAAGTATTTTCAACATTAAATATACAGAGAAATGCACATCTATGTGTGATTGAGCTGAGGAATAGAAGTACTAAATATTCTACACTCAAAAGACCACCGCAGAGACAGTGGTAGTGTTGGAGGACTATAGAGCCGCCCTCGGGTTGAGTTAGTATTAATGATCCTGTGTCGGACCAGCGTACACCTGAGGAGGACGGTGAGAGTGTATAGATGCTAAAGACCTGTGTGCTCATGAGTGATTGAGATAGTGATAGTAGCTTCTTGACGGGACGCCGTCAACACGCTTCAGGGAAGTATTGGATTGTATTGGATCTGTCATTAAGGGTGCTTTCACATCTGTAGTTCGGTTCATTTGGTCCGGACCAAGGGCGAAAAATTATACTTTGTAGCATTTTTCAGGCATTTTGGTTCCTTTTCACACCACACTGATCGCTCTGATCCGGATCAGTTTATGAGTTGATTAAACGAACCAAAATGCAGTCACGTGACAACATCCACATCACTCGTTGGCCAGATGTGTCTTAAACGCACTTCCTTAACTGCACTTCGACTGGTCAGAATTAAAGTGCGGGAAAATTCCAACAGAACTCGCGGAAGTAAACAAAGAGGTGTAAAATCCGGCAGACAACCGCTGTTTGCTATGGAGAGATGACTGCGTGGGCTGATTGTATCCCTGGTCATATTTTATTATATAGTTTGTCTACACCACTTTAGACAAACAATAATATTTGAGAATGAAGCGAGGATGCGGCTTGAAAATAACATTAATAATTCCTATCAGGCTCCGCACCTCCTCACAACTCCAAGTTTGTCCATACTTAAAGTGCAAACTGTCAACAAACATTTCTCCTCATCCTATAATGCACAGCGCAGCTGACTACGGCAACTGGTTTAGTCCAAAAATGCGCAGTTCTTTGGCAGTTGGTTCTGTTCGAGGTCGGATCACGTTCTCACCACAAACGAACCGCTCCAGAGTTCGTTTCAAAGCGTACCGAGACCACCTCCTGGTCCGCTTTTGGTGAGCACCTGGGTGCGATTGCCGTATTCTCACCTGCCCAAACAAACCGCACCAATGGGGAAAATGAACTCTAGTGCGATTAAACCGAACTTAATGAGGTAGGTGTGAAAGCACCCTTTTCCTATTTTTTTTTATTTAACCTTTATTTAACCAGGTTATCTCATTGAGATTTAAAACCTCTTTTCCAAGAGAGACCTGGCCAAGATGACAGTGTATTGACAGCGCACAGTAACAAATATAAATCATATTCACCCTATCACTGCTACGCTGATGACACACAACTAAACCTTGCGAAGACAGAGTTGCTTGTGGTCCCGGCCAACCCAACACTACACCACAACTTCTCCATTCAGCTCGGTTCGTCATCCATAACTCCATCAAGGTCAGCCAAGAACCTTGGAGTTGTGATTGATGATCAATTGAACTTCACATTGCTAGAACTGTCCGGTCCTGCAGATTTAACTTATACAACATTAGGAGGATCAGGCCCTTCCTATCAGAGCATGCCACACAACTCCTTGTCCAAGCGCTTGTTCTATCCACACTAGAGCTTAGATTCTCTGCCCGAGCCCGAGCTTGTTTTAAGTGCAAAATGGAGCTTCAAGAAGTAAAGAAAAAAAGAAAGCAAGTTTGGAGGAAAGTCAGAGGTGTGGAAACATTTTAAACTGGTCGTGGAGGGAAGTGACAACATATGTGTTGGCTTTGTCGAGTGCATTAAGTGCGGCACACTGCTAAAAAAAACTGTTTTTTGTTAAAGTATTATAATATAATTTGTTTCCATCTATGTTGATTATGAAAAGTGAACAGTATGAGTATATGGGAGGACGCGCAATATATCGGGAGACATGAGTGGTTCAGACATGATTTTGACCACTTCCTTAAGTTTTGTTTTGTAGAAAACCTTTCTTTAAAGTGAATTTCGTTTTGTATAAATTGTTTCTTAATTTTAATAATTTTTTCATCAACCAATTAAATAAGAAGCAAATATAGCAGACAATATAATCATGACATTGAGGCGCCGGCGAGCCGCAGTCACTTGCATTTTTGTACGTGAACTGAAGCACATCTCATCATAAATTAAATCAATGCACGCGTGTCAGAATTTACAAATGGACATCTTGCTTGTTGCATGAGCACACATATTATGTCGAAATAATGATATGTTGAAATAACATTATTAATAATAAATCTTTACGAATATTTGATTGCTGAATGTTGTGCTTGTTCAATTTAATAAAATTAAAACTTAAATTGTGATAATTAAAATAATTGAAAATTAAATATTGAGTGGCCAATATTTGCTCATTTATTAATAGTATTTATATAATATATAATTGCGCAGCTCCCCCGTCAATGATCTAGCACCCATTCAGCACCTGCGTTAAAAAAAATAACTGGCGCCACCCCTGGTTATAACGTCCCGCGTATTAAAAATGGTCGGGTTTAAATCGGGCTCGGGCTCATAATTACAGTTAATGTGTCGGGCCGGGCCGGGCTCGGACACAACGTTTCTGAGGCTTGAAAGTGGTAGTTGTCAATGGAGGGACAGAAATCTCTCAGATTTCATCAAAAAGATCTTCATTTGTGTTCAAAAGATGAATGAAAGTCTTATGGGTTTGGATTCTTTGGAACGACATGAAGGTGAGTAGTTAATGACAGAATAAATTTTTGGGTGAATTAACCCTTTAATGCCAGCAGCACTATAGCTGATGTGACGAGAGAAATAAACCTGATGATCCTGTTCTCCAGCATGATTTGAGGTCATCAAAAGAGCATCTTGTGTATTAATGAAAGAAAATCTGTACAAAGAGTGTAATTCCTGGTTTAGAATGTTCAATGTGGTCTCAGATTTCTGGATGCCATGTTAAATCTACAGCTATCTGTGCTTACATGCCTTCATAGTAACTTACATTGTAGGAACTCCTCCCTGGTCTGGGGGTGAGGAGAGGGAATGATCTCAACGCATTTCACTATGGAAACATTAGACGTTTTCAGTTTAAAAAACAGTTAATCTACATCCAACGCATTGCACTGTTTTTACATTATATTACTGACATTAAAGGGATAGTTCACCCATAAAATAAAAAATATGGTGTTCATTGAATGTCGTTAACCAGTCAGTTGATGTACCCCATTGACTTCCCATAGTAGAAGTCAATGGGGTACATCAACTGTCTGGTAACCGACATTCTTCAAAAGAATGTGTTCAGCAGAAGAAAGACATTCATACAGGTTTGAAACAACTTGAGGGTCAGTAAATGATGACTGAATTTCCATTTTTAAGTAAACTATCCCTTTAAATCATGCTTTACTCATATTTCAGAGAGCAAATAAATGTCCTACATTTTACCTGTATCAGATATAATGTCTATTTTGTCTCTACATAAATCATCAAGCTCCTTTCTCAGTTTAGAGACGGTTTCTCTTACATCATCAAAAGACAGCTGAGAAGCGACAGTCATGTGCAGTGCTGTGCAGTCTGTGGATTCCCATAGGAGATCAGAAAGAGACTGCAAAGTCTACAGACACACAAACAGAAACAAAACACCATTATCAAAATAAAGACATACATCCGTACAAACTGACAAAATGAAGGAAAATTTGAGTATTTATCTCCGTTCACAGAGACCATCACCTGACAGAATTTACGCTCTCATGAAATATCTAACAAATGTTCATAATCTTTATAAAATCATAAACGTTAATTGATCAAAACGTCAGCAAATTCACTCAGAGTTGAATCAATCTAGATCTCTGTTACCTGCAGGAAATGGATGTGATCCTGTGTGTGTGAAAGCTTCTCCAGCTCAGCGTTTCTCCTCCTCAGATCATCGATCTCCTGCTGCAGTCGCTCCAGTCGTTCTTCAGCTCGACTCACTGCAGTCTTTTCCTGATCTCTGATCCGCTGTATCACCTCAGAGCGGCTTCTCTCGATGGATCGGATGAGCTCAGTGAAGATCTTCTCGCTGTCGTCCACTGCGGTCTGTGCAGAGCGCTGTTACACACACATCACAATCACACAGTGGCTTCAGCGGGACTGAGTATAGCTTCCCAAACATCTCAAACTTCTCTTCTCAAAACTCACCTTATGAGACTCCACATCATCTCTCAGCTGCTGAAGATCTTTCTCTCTCTGCTGGATTCTCTTTTGCCAGTTTATCTGCATGTCCTTCAAGCCACTCTGTAGAGAAAAAAAAAATAATTACATAATGTACCACAAAATCAATATGTAAAAGTTTGTGTGAATCCAAAGCTGGTGAGATGGCTCAGTGGTTCCTTTATTTTGAAATGTTAGCTAAAGATTAAAAATATATATATAAAAAAAACACTAGGTTGTTTGATTGCAAAAGGTTTTGAATAAAGGTACAAATTTCTAAAGGTATAGAAATCTCCCTGGACTAATATATTATTAATACTAATATGATTAATACCAATACCACTATACTAATATTACAAGATAACAGAGTCAGTTGGACATTATTACAAAATAAACCTTGATCGCTTGGTTAAAGGTAGGGTAGGCAATTTCGGAGTGGCTAGCAATAGCGAGCTAGCTTTGAAAGCATGTGATCCCACCCTCCCTTCAGAGCATGAACGCGTGCAGCTAGAGCAGAGTCAGCAAAGAGAAATATTCCTGCTGTTGTCTGTTCTTAATGTTAATATTACTGCAAACGACAAAGAGCTTACTCCCTGCTCTTTATTGAACGTTTTTGTAACTTTAATAAGGATTAATCTTTATATAATTTGTACAGTGAAGATATGCATTTACATTTGATTACTTTATTCTATTTCTGTTAGACCTACATGAAAAACCTTAAAAAACACTAATTATTTCATTTATATCTTTGTCCTATTGTATTTATTTATTTGTGTTATTGCCTGTAGTTTAATTATTTGTTCTTTTTTTATTAATGACTTTATTAAAGACTGTTTACTTGTATGTTTTATTAATCTTTAAAATTTCTATTAGTAGTTTTAGCTGTGGTATTGAAATTGGAATCGAGAATTGTTAAATTTCACTGGTATCTAAAATGGTCACTGGTCATGACCTTTTTTATTACAATACAAGGATACATGGGTCTAAAAAAAAAACAAAAAAAACAATAAGCCAGTGAAAATGGAACCACTGAAATCAGTGAATCAAATCGATAATCGAACTGAAAATCGATAATCGAATCGGGACATGAATCGATACCCAGCCCTTATTACAATAATAATGAACATAAACAACTTACAGAGCTCTTACTTGTACCATCTGACTGCTACAGATTTAGTGTTGATAGTGTTGACATAGAAATGCAAAAATCCAAGTCTGAGGACATTAACAGCTCAGACTAGGACGTCACAAGGTTACCATCTCGTAATTACGGTTATGATATGGCATGAACGCACCACAAGTGCGTTGTTTTGGTTCAGGAGGAACTGCAAAAGACAGCTGTTGTTTGTTTGTGGCTCTCAGTGACTGTCTGTCTACAACTCTGCATAGCCTAAGCAGGGGCGCGGAGGTATGGAAATGCATACTGTATGTTGACAAGCAGGAAGGACATTGCATCACTGCATTCGCACTGATTCAACAGAAGATATATGTACATCAGACTACTTCTGTTATTGACTGCTATCAGGATATGAAGAGTTTCAACCAGTATAACATTTTTTTTTTTATATAAAACTCTAATGATATAATGTATTGGTGTTAAAGAAAAAATTGTGTTACATGAAACCTCTTTATCATGGTTTTCAAAATGCAACAGTTACAAAATGATGAACTAATTTCAGAGCAGTTCTTCAATCCTCACCTCTTTCTCTGCCCTCTGTAACGCAGTTGACACAGTGTCGTGGTTTCGATGTTCATCCACCATACACAGCATGCAAATACATTTCTGGTCAGTGCGACAAAAAACCTCGAGAATCTTATCGTGTTTGTGGCAGATCATCTCCTGCAGTCTTCCAGTGGCATCGGTCACATTGTGTCGTTTACCAGGGTGAAACTCCTCATGACGCTCAAAATGAGTTTGACAGTAAGAATACAGGCACACAGGACTTGACAGCTTTATATTTCCTTCCAGTGCAGATGTCACACTGCACATCTCCAGGTCCAGCAGGAACAGCAGTTTGGAGTTTAGTTGTCTTCAGTTTCTCCAACATTTCAGCAAACAGCACGTTCTTGAATAAAGCAGGTCTTGGACTGAAGGTCTGTCTGCACTGAGGACAGCTGTAGATCCTCTTCTGATCTTCCTGATCCCAGCAGTTTGTAATACAGCTCATACAGTAACTGTGTCCACATGGGATAGTCACTGGATCCTTCAGGAGATCCAGACACACTGGACAGCTGAGCTGGTCCACTGAAATACTGGCTTCCGCCATTTTACTGCATGTGCACACAACGTTGCCAACAGTACTTAAGTTTCGTTTTCTCTCCACTGAACAGCTGGTTGTGTGAGACGTTGAAAACAGGCGTGTCTGTACATTTCCAGATAATAAAAATGTCCACTAGGTGTCAGCCTCATACAGACACCGAAAGCTAGTGCTAAAAGTTACCCCATAACACGTGATAGTAATAGGAAGTTCGGATAATTTTACTGACTCGGATCTTTGAATCTTGTTCATCAAGATGAATGAATCTTTTTTTCAAGTCATTTCGTTCATTTCAGCAGAATATAATTAAAATGTTACGTGTTTATAGTCAAATTCCCCAAACATATAAAATGTTGATCACATTTAGAATAAGACAAAAATTGCATTGCATGGACAAGGACAAATTATGAGAAACAGAAACGAGAAACAGCCTATCGGGTCTTTAGGCTATGCAGTCTGTTAGTTTACCTCACCTCCTGATAGAGTCTCTCGTTCGTACCGTGACATCCTCATAAACTGAGCTTTGCAGTCTGTAGTACCGGAGTAAGTAAGTAACTTATTGCTAATATTTTACTATTAGATGCAGTAGTTTATATACTGTAAATACAGTACTTTGATTTTCCTTTGTTTTATTCACACCTTTCATATTTCATCAAGCACTTTTTATGCTGCAACTAAGGCATGGTTAAAAAAAAAAAAGTTTCTTAGACTTTTGTCCAATTAAATTAATTATTTTTTGGGTGATTCTTTAACTATGGTACTTTTTTTTTTTGTCCCTGGATGAAACAATAAAATCTAAAAAACATTTCTTCTTTTTTGTTTTTGCCACACTTAGGCTACTTCACCCCAAGGTGAACTTATAATTTTTTTTTATCATGGCTAAATCATTATTTTTGTTATATAATATGAGGCCTTTTATGCATGGTTTTTACTGTTTTCCCTCTGTCCCTATAAGCCAGACTTTGTACCTTCAACCTCGCTTAATTCTAAATTAAATTTTTAAATAATGTAGATTTCAAATATACATATTATATATTGCAATATTTATTCACATTGTCCTATAATTTTCATAAGTAGAACCCTTGTCCCTTGGGTTCACTGTCATTTCCACCACACTGTACAAAATAGAAGAGTTTTTATTTCCTGAAACTGTCTAGCTCAAAGAGTACCATAGTTGAAGAATTACCCTTTTACACTTTTAAATTTCCTTTTAATGTTCGATGGTTGAAGGGTGAAATAATGGCATCTCATTGTGACACTTTTTTTAACGTATTGCATTCATAGAGCGAGCCTTTTCACTGATTGTTTATAGCTTAACGGAAGTTACACCCATAATTCGCGCAAAGCGTCATGGGGCGTAGGAATAATGTGGATAGCATAATTTTGTTCTTGCAATTGTTCTAGAGACATTGTTTTCAAGATGACAGCGTAGGCATCAGCAGAGACCATGCTAATGACAGCGAAGGTGTGGACGTTGCTAGTAATGTACTGAAGGAGGCAGACAGCTTAAGCTGGGGACACACATAAAGGTGCTCTAAGCGATGTTGGGTGATGTCACTTCTTGTTGACGTTCGAAGTATTGTCAAACAAAACGGAGGCTAGCCGACCCTCCCTCCTCATCCCCCTCATCTCATTTTTTACAGTGTGTTCAGGGGACAGGCAGCTACCGAATAGTGAGGAGATGTTTGCTGTATGTGACAAAAAAATGTCAGCCTAAAAAACACGTGACATCGCTTAGAGCACCTTTAACGACTGTAAAGCCAATTATGAATGTAATTTGATACTTACGACTGATCATACCCAAATATGCCGAGTCAGAGACAGTTGCGTTTAGTCAGTGTTAACAGTCGATGTTTAAAATCTGCTGTAGTCGTTGGAAAGTCTGTAAGTATATTCAGTTCAGTCTTAAGGCGGCCGCACACCGGACGCGCAGCTCAGCGCCGCGCCGCGCCGCGCCACGTCTAGGACAACTCTCACCTGAAAATCCGATAACATCAGCAATTTTCTGATTTCTGTAAATAAATATAAAACTAAATGTATTGCAGCACATGGTGACGTCCGTATATACATTAACTACGATTTGAGACACATAAATGTACATTTAATATAAAACTATGTAAATGGCGCTCTGTGGCACAGCAGGATTTTGAACACGGTCCTGAGCCGCCGCGGACAGACGCCGAAATGCGCCGCCGGTGTGTGTACTCTCATAGAGAATAATGTGTTCGAATTTAAAAGACGTGGCGCTGTGCGGCGCGCCGCCGAGCTGCGAGTCCGGTGTGCGACCCCCTTTAGAATGTTTCAGCTAGTCGTTAAGTGGGTTCCCGGCATTAGCCGGAAGAGCAGGGAGTAATGTTACCTTCAGAAGGTGAGGGAATATGTCACGACACCGGCAAATGGCCAGCAGTAATAAATCCTGGACTTAAAGACACTCTGGTACAGGGAGGGCCACATCAAACCAAAGGCATTATTTTCCCAAAAGAGCCTTTTTACGAGGCTCATTACAGTCGCACATTAGCTAACGGGGAGAAACTGGACAGACGATGGCTGGTTTATTCGATTAGCAAGGACGCTATTTTTTGCTTTTGTTGTAAACTTTTTTTGTGAAAGCGAGAGAATTTCTGCTCTGGCTAAAGATGAAAAATCTCTCCAGCATACTTAACTCGCACGAGAAGTCAAGTGAACATGAGGACGGTTTCCATGAATGAAAAGAGCTGGACACAAGGTTGGCCACTCAAAACACAATTGATGCGCAAAATCAGCGTAAAATATTAAGCGAAACATTACACTGGCAGCAGGTGTTGGAACGTTTGGTGAGCATTGTGAGAGTAATGGCGATGCAAAACATGGCATTCCGTGGCAGCACAGATAATCTATATGAAAATAACAACGGAAATTTCTTGAAACTTGTAGAGACGATTGGACTGTTTGATAGTGTTATGGCAGAACACATCAGAAGAATACAGTCTAAGGAAACTCATGTTCAATATTTGGGAAAAGATATTCAAAATGAAATCATAGGAATGCTTCTCAGACTCAACAGGAAATTCTCAAAATACTTTTCATTAATCTTAGACTGCACACCTGATGTGAGTAGACCGGAACAGATGACAGTTGTTATGCGCTTTGTGACAGCACTGAGTAAGTATTGTGATGGTAAAGGAGCTTTTCTTAGAATTCGCGCATTTAATTGATTCTACCGGTGCTGGCATGACAGATGTCGTGGTTAAGAAACTGGGCGATCTACGGATTGATATAATGGATTTGAGAGGTCAAGGATTTGACAACGGATCGAATATGCGGGGGAAAAACAGTGGTGTCCAAAAGAGAGTGCAGGACAAAAATCCAAGGGCATTATATGTCCCGTGCAGTGCTCACTCTCTTAAAAGAGCCGTGTAAAGATTGTTTGACATGACATTGCATCTCTCAAAGAAAAGGAGAATATGATAGTTCTTCAGGATTGCTTAAGACTGGAAAAGGCCCTGACTCATGGAGGCTAGCGGGATGTTAATGGGCATGAATTGTTTGAAGAGCTGACTTCTTTGGGCAGAAGCCTGGTTGCTCGATCTAAACCACTAGATGCGCTTAAAGGAACAATATGTAAGAATTTTGTATAAAAATATTCAAAAACCACTTGCAGTGTTATATATTTCTTTCAATTGTGTGCTCACATTATCCTTAATGTTTCCAAGAATTTGTAAATTCAGAGAAATTCACAATTTTAAATAGTGCCCATCCCTTGTCAATGACGTAATATCCGCGTTATCCCTGGTTTCCGCTTGTACTGCCATAGTAACCATGGCGACAGATGTGGACAACTGTTTAGCGGCACACTGTTGTTGTTTTGTTCAAACATTATGGATCATGGCAAGCAGACTTTGGGACAAAAGGAGAAATAAAACGAGGATCAATATCGGCGTGGCATTTTCGAGATGCCGAGAGCTCCACGTCCGCGACTAACTTCGACTTGACAGAGACGGCGCTCTTGCATGTACTTTAGACAGGTGAGCAAATGTACATGAAACAAATCAATGTTACAACATGATGAAATGTTAGAATATGATCAGTATGTTATTCTAATGTTGATCTAGCTTACTGCTAGTCTCATACAGCCAACAAACTAACACATAGAATAATATAATTATAACTTTCAACACACTCAAATGCAGTTTTGTATGATAGTGTAACGTTAGACCAAGTGAAACAGTGCTGAATTACCTTACAAGTTTAATTAATCAAATAAACTGACCTGTGTGAGTATTAATTCAGCACTTGCGGGTAATTCGGTAGAATTAAATGTCCTCATTCCATTTATATCCGTGGGACTCTCGTGTGACGCTGATATCTGTCTCTCATTAGCAATCACACCCTGCCTCATACCACAGTCATGTTAAAAAACATGAATGTTTTCACTCATCCATAAATATTATTAGATCCATCAGCATGACAGCAAGTTCCATGATTCCGCTTATTTACTGCATCATCAATCTACGCCTTTGTTATTGTAAGAGGTTAGTGACCCCTAGCGGCGAAAAAACAACAACATATTGTAGCTTTAAATTCATCTGTGAAAAAGGAATGGAATCAATTTTTCCAAATGTTTTTGTCGCATTAAGAGTGCTTCTCACTCTCCCCGTCACTGTAAGCTCTGGAGAAAGCAGTTTCTCAAAGCTTAAACTGATTAAAAATGATATCTGAAGTACAATGACACCGGACAGACTTAATGGACTAGCGAAAAATGAAATTGAGCGCGAACTTGCTGAAAACGTTCGAGGAACACAATCAAAACGTTTGCTGCTATGAAAGCCCGACGCGCACGCTTCTAAAAGGTAGCCTAGGCTTTTGTTGTGTGTATGTGTTCGTGTGTATCAGTCAGGGAAAATGTAAACTTCTAGTACTTCTGAGCTAAGTTGTGTGCATATGCCTAGTTTATATTCTGTACACTATCTATTATAATACAGAATTTGTATTTGCAGCTGTACTAGTGGTTGCATTCTTGCGGGGGGGTTTTTTCACGTAGCAGAATGAAGAAAAAAAATCCGAAAACATGCTTGCACGTTTTTATTTTAGTGTAATTTTACAAGTAAACAAAATCTTCATTCGTTCACATGCATCTTAAAGGCCCACTGAAGTGCCAGCTTTGTATGTTGCGTTTGACTCATTTCCACTGAAACAGCTAAGGTGGGACATATTGAATGGCTCCTCCCCCTTTTCAAATAGCCAATAGTGTTTAGTTTACCTCACAGACTGCGAGTTGTACTTGACAGCACATGGAAGCGAATCCGAGCGCTACTGATACATTGGATTCAATAGTAGAGGTGTGAATAAATTCTAGCCATTTAATTCCTAACCAATGTACAGTTGGGAATAAAAAACGAATAAAACTCGAGCAACCGAACACACATCTCCAACCAGTAGCGTAATTTTGTTTTAAAAAGTGTGTGGGACAGGTGTGTGGGGGAGGAGGTTGCTATGTAAGGGATAATGTAGAGCGAGGCGGTTGTCTTGAATCAGCCTGAAGGGGTTGTATTCGCTATAACAACCGCCTCGCTCAACATTATCCCTTACTTATTACATGGCTTGGTTGAATTCTAATGTAGAATGTGGCCTGTTATTTCTTGATAACAGACCGCTGCTAAGTATAACACACCGTTGCCTTGAAAAACAGAGCGTTGCTATGGACGCAGGATTCTAACCGTAGAGACAGAACGGACTATTTTCTTTAGCGGAAGCAATACAATCAATTTTAAATCAATAAACTCCTTTTAAAATCAATATTTTGTGTCAAATTATTGATTTATTTGGTAGGTAGCCATGTAATAAGCGGGATAATGTAGAGCGAGGCGGTTGTTATAGCGAATACAACCCCTTCAGGCTGATTCAAGACCCCTCCGCTTAAATACAGCGCGTTTCTGTATTTGGTTGTGTTGTGAACGTTTGCAGCGCGTTTCTGTATTTGGTTGTGTTGTGAGCATTTGGAGCACACATGTGTTGTAAAACTGATGAAGATGTTTTCTTAATTTGCGGGTGTTTTTCTATTTGCATGTGTTTACTTCAGTTGCAGCGCGTTGAGCTCTCTCGGCCACCGTAGAGAACACTGTATTACAGTCTTCAATCTTGAAGGCCACTGATAGCAGCGGCAACGAGCTCAGCACAAGAACGCCTCTAATTTGACAATCGAACGAAATGAATGCCCTGCTAGTTAACTGGAGATGTTTTATTTATTTATATTATGTACATCCGTGCCGCGAGATGTTTCAAAAAGTGGTCGGGGCAATATCGACCCTGGCAAAAACCCATATTTCTCCGCGACGTGTCAACGATGGTAGCTTTGGCCAGGTGGTATTTATAGCATAGGGGGCGAGACGCTTTACATTCTAGAGAGCATGTGATTGGACAGAAGATGTGATGAGAAGCCGAAGTCCGCGGTGACGTCATAAAAATCCGTGATCCGTTTTAGCGGAAGTGAGAGACTGGAAGATTTGAATGCTTATGCAAATTTTGTCATTGGTTTGGAACACACCAGCTTATTCATAACCTTAAGCCTAACATATTCATACTAAAAGCTAAAAAAACTAAAATTTTCAGGGGGCCTTTAAAGATTGTACCTAATTGTTAGTGTGAGGTGGGAGCGGCACGATTGTTTTGCCTAGAGCGGCAGTTGAGCTTGCGCCGGCCCTGGTTTGAAGAAAAAAATAAACAACTAGTCAACTACACACCTACAATAAAAGCATATTTCTCAAAATTTCTCAGATATTAGTTGTTTTTGAAATTCTATGATAGTAGAACTGTACGTTTCTTATGATGAATGACTGAGATTAAGCTTTTTAAATGTTTATGATTGCATGTTTAAATAAATATGTATTCTTGTGTTTTTATTCTGTCTGCCAAAGTTGTCTGTATATTATTAAAATAAGCTAATAGCTCAATACGACACTAGTTTGTGGAGCTGCATGTTGCATGCTTTGAATGTTGCTCTACACTCAACTGAAAATAATTTTGATACACAACTCTCATACTTTTATCAAAGGTTATCATAAATGTTAAGTTTCAGTTGCATTAACGTTTTAGTCATGATCACCAGCTGGAGTGCCCTGGTTGTCCACAAGAGGTCCCTCCTCTCTTGTTCATTGCCATTCACATACACAATACACAATGACTACAATTCCCAGAACTCACTGCCTGGACTCATATTTCATTATTGTTTTCAGCTGTGCCTCATTATCTCAATCACTTATTGTTGAGTCTTGCATGTCTCTAACTGCATTGCAACATAATTGGGAAACAGTAAATACAGGACATCATCTTTATGAAATACAACGAGAAGTAGGAGTAGTGAGGATAACTAAAAGAAGCACCAAAGAGGAAAATATTTTAACAAGATTAAGGGTTGGACATACTATGCTGAATAAAACCTTAAAGATAATAAACATCCAACAGGATTATGTGAGCATTGTGGAGTTATTTGTGTTTGTCAAAAGTATAATAATGAACGAGAAATAATGAATAATGAACTAGAAAGATGGGAATGGATGAATTTAAGCTTAAAAATATAATTACTTATGGACTAGAGAGTTTATTTCTTTGTCTCAAGAGAACAGAGCTGATTAAGAGACTTTAGAGTTGTTTTTTTATTTTTTATTTTATGAAATGGGTAAATTCTGGTCCACACTCCAATACAGTAGATGGCGATAATGCACCTTAATGATGGTGCTACCCACCATCAAATCGAAGAAGAAGAAGTCTAACTGCATTTCTGAGTGCTTTTGTATCCTGTTTCTCCCATGTCTTTTGATTCTCTGCCTGTTCCCTTGGGTTTCTTTGTTCGCCTCAGCTCTTAAAGTTGCTTTTTGGATTGTTTATGTATGACCTTTGCCTGGGATTATGATTGTTATTTACCCTTTTAATAAATACTGCGTTTGGTTCCTCAGCCCGTGTGTTTTAGAGCAGTTCATGACAGGTTGTATTCTGTAGCAGTGCTTTAGAATGTTGGTCAAATTAAGTGATAATTATTTAAATTGTATTGATGTCTAACCTCTAAACAAATGAAAGCTCATCCATTCATGTCATCCTTCTCATAAGTGAACACAAACGCACTGGTGTACATTTACAAAGCAAGGTCCAAAGTAATGTTATACTTAATTTGTGCAACAAGTAGGTTTGATAATAATTTATTATTTGCATTTTCGTAATATTTCCCTTTTCTGACCTCATTATAGTAGCAGCTAAGTTTGGTGACATGGTTACTATTAGTCCATGAGCCAGGGCCCCAAATTTGGTCCATCGGTATCATCTGGGGGTCTCAAAGAAGTTTCTCAGAGTCGAGGTTCCAGGTCAGAAGAATTAACTTTATTGACAGATAAAGTGAGAAGCCAGCTGGTCATCTAAGGTTACAATGGTCAGTGTTCATGTCTTATACTTTTTCTTAACGCTAGGTGCCCAATGGGCACCCTCATATCCAACCCGATCTCACGGGAAAACGTACAAATTCTACGAGGTGGCTAATTCGTACAAATTCATACGACCTCACACATATTTTACGAATTGCCCAATTAGTATAAATTCATACAAATGACCTACCCCTGACCCCGCCCCTAAACCTACCCATCACGTGGGTTTAGACAAATCTACGAGTGAGGTCGTACGAATTCGCCATCTTTTTATCATTCGTACGAATTCGTACGAATTGGTCGTGAGATAGTGTTGTCATATCTATCTCTTCTTCTTTGTCACTCCTTGTGGCCTTGCCACCATTAGAGACATTTCTCCCTAGACCTTCCTCTATTGGTGGAACATATAAAAAAATATGTTTTTCTGCCAGCGCATCCCAGCACCTGCATTTACAGACTTTTTGGGTACTTTTCCATTTTGTTATCCTCGTAACTTGGTACTTTTCCATTCTCTTATCCTTGTGACCCATTTTCTGCTTGGCATTACAGTATTCAGACTTTCTCATGAGACAAGGGAAATTCTTCAACAGGATTTGCTCCATGAATGTACAGTATCTCTAAGCTCAAACTGAGCTGTACATATTTTCCCATTTATTGGAACTTGTGGTTGAAAATGTTTTGTAGGAGTCTGTGAGAGATGGGCCTTGAAGGCATGCTGTGTGTATTGATCAGCAATCAGGAAGAGCCCACTTTTAAGGCCATAATTCACAACAATGTGTCTACTATTCCAAAGGTAAGTGCACTAAATTTTAATAAAACAGAGACAAAACTCTAGAAAATGTATTCAATTAGTTTTGTTTTTATTTGGCACACAATAAAATTTCTGCCAATGCATTGACATCATGCATTCGCTTCGGATAAAAGCGTCAGCTAAATGAATAAATGTAAATGTAAATGTAAATGTAAATCATGCTGTGGAAGAGAGTAGCAAATTAAGGGCCTTGGTACCTAGGGCAAATAAAACCGCTTTAATGTTTGCCCGGGTCACACATTCCCAATGGTACCAGCCATAGCAACTCACATTCAATCTGAAAGAGACCAGATTAAAATACGCAAGAGTCAATGTTGTCCTGTGTGTGAGGATATTTGCCCCCACATATAAGCATATCACCAATATCTTGTACAACTTGGGTTTAAAAACAACAACAACTCCTGTTTGCTGTAGCACAGACAGGCCTGTGTTTATGTTTTGGATCTGTACCTTGCAGACAAATACACCACATGAAGTCCCATCCCTTTGAATGCTGTGTGGCGATGTTTGTGACATTGCCACTTTGCGGTTGGAGTGTCTTTGCTGGCCATAAAATCACTTTGGTAAAAAAAAAAAAAGTAAATGAAAACAACAGACCAACATTGAGTGTCTTCATACATTTTTCCTTACCTTACAACCTTTCTGCAGTTAGGCTTGGCTTTCAAATTATTCTTTCCTTGGGATTTATCATCTGTCAAGATGGGGTCATGAATTAATGACTCAGTCTTAAAGGGGTCATCTAATGGGACATGCACTTTTACAAGCTGATTGTACTGAAATGTGTGTTGGCAGTGCCTGTACACAACCATCATAAAATGATAAAAATCCATCCAGTGTTTTTTTTAAAATCTTCGTATATGTTTCCCCCCCCCATCTCAAATCAACCCCTCCCACGATGGTTGATTGACAGGAGCGTTTCAACACAGACCCGCCCTCGCGCCCTCGTGAGCGAGCTGTCAATCATAGCCCGCGCCGACCGGCGCGTCCAGTGTTGATAGCTGGAGCACTGAGTAGAATGGCGTTTAAGCGATTGTGGTGTTCTGTTCTTCGGTGCAATAACGAACACATCAGTCATGTTGATGTTCCTAAATCCGTACAGCTGAAGACGCAGTGGCTGAGTTTGTTTTCGAAGGGAATATTCCCCAGGATCAAGGTCAATGCTTTCATGTTTGCGCGAATCATTTTACCAGACTGCTTTACAAACGAGGGTCAGTAAGAAGCTGCTCCTGAAAAAAGGATCAGTACCAACTATTCGTGTTCCTGCTGCACCTCCAGAAGAACTGAAGTGAGTGTAACGTTTTATTGACCTTTATATTAATCTTTATATTAAAGGGGTGGTATAATGCCCTTTTCACAAGATGTAAAATATATCTATGATGTCCCCAGAGTGTGTGTGTGAAGTTTTAGCGCAAAATACCCCACAGATATTTTTATATAGCAAGTTAAAGTTGTCACTTTTTGAGGGTTTGCAAAAACGCACCGTTTTGTGCCTGGCCCTTTAAATGCAAATGAGCTGCTGCAGAGGGCGGGGTTTCAAGAGCTCGTGTCTGTTAGCAGCTCCGATTACCACGCAGACACACTAAAATGACAGAAACTGTACTGCCTTTAATGTTAAACGGAGTCAGATAAGGATGGAGAGACTCAAAAAGAAGTGACAACATGTAGAATGCAACAGGACGTCTCTGAATGGTTAGTTGATGAATTTATGTTGCTGATGTGGAGTTAACTATCTTCAATTAGGATATTCTGTCATGATAAATCTATAAATTGCTCATATATGAACTGTTGTGAGATGCACACAGAGTGACTTTCTATTGCATGTGAAAAGATGGATGCTAAAGTTTGAGCTGACTCACAAATATACTCTTATACCAGACTGATCTCATGAAATGGCGTATGTATGACACGCCAATTCGTATTTCCATTTTTGGCGTGCTATCAACACGCATAATCGCTTTTCAGCGTGTTTATCAACGCCGTTGACTTAAAGTTACATTACTCTCTATATAAATATATATGACTTACCCCAACCCCGTCCCTAAACCTACCCGTCACTGAGGTTAATACCATTTATGAGTCTTCCCCTACCATCCTAGTAAAAAAATATCTCTCCCCAGATGTAGATATACATTTTGCTTCGTTTCGCTCGGAGATTTAACGGCGTAGACATACACGCGGAATCACTCGGACATTTAACGGCGTAGACATACACGCGGAAGATGACGGCGTGGACATACACGCGGATAGCTCAAAATGCGTATAGATAACATGCCACTTGACTTGAAAGTGGCGTGTATGTTTACGCAAAGTCATGATGTCATGTTGCTTATACAACAACTTTTCCTCTTCTCAACATGGACTGCGTGTTCCCGGGGGCGGGGTTTATGTAAATTCTAGGGTTAGTGATGTCACTAACCCGAGAGGAATGTCGTGTAGTCCCAACCAGCCTTTTGTTGTAGTCCTTTTCTTTAAAAGCAAATATCTCCCTTTGCTTTGAACTTTGAGCGTTGTAACTTTGCAGATGTTGTTTATGCTCAAACAGCAACATTACACACTAACTAAAGTTAGAAAAGTGAAATCACACTCAACCACCCCTTTAATCTTTGCAAATCGCTTGCACGCTTCACGATGAATGCGGCTATTTTTACACTCAGGGTACATTACAGCATGTTTTCTATGTATGACGTTCTCAATATAATTCATAATCCCATGTTTATAATGAACAACGCGTTATGGTTATTGACCAAACCAGGAGTGTCCAGTGGTCAGTCTCATTAACTGACCCTACCAGCACATCATATACAGCATACAGGTATAAATGTGGCGTTCCAATAACAGATTACTAAATTATCTGAGAACATGAAATATACTTGTATGTAGTGGTGGGCAGATCGAGGCTTCTTGGAACACTGAAACAGGCTTAGAAACAATCCGACACCTGTCTCCATCCTGACCCCTAGTGCTCAGAACAGTGAAAATGCAACAAAAAACCCTGCCAAACATGCATAAAAACACTTTTCAGAAATGTATTGCAATTTTTTTTTTATTGAAAGTAAAATCTTTCAAATGCAATTATATAATCATCTAATAAGATTATCAATTGTCTATTATGTTATGTTATCAATTGTCAGGGTTTGTTATATGAATGGCTCAGCTAAACAGGCCAATAAGAGACTATTAACTATCACTATTCATTGTAATTATACTAATGTCTAATTAAAACGTCTACAAATGTATAAAACTGATCAGAGATCTGGTAAAAACAGACACTTGTTCAGTGGTTCTCAGTGACTCCTCGTGATTCATTGGTTGACAGAGATCATCGCCCTCAGCGGTGAACCATTGAAATTTCGAAGTGTTTTGAAACAGTTATGACGTAACGAAGCCTCGTTTACTGAAATCACGTGACTCTGGTAGTTTGATACACGCTATGAAGCATTGATTCGGAACAAAAGATTTGTAAAGGTTTCGAAGCTTCATGAGGCAGTATTTTGAAATTGCCATCATTACTTGTATGGCATCAGGAATTTTACCCTGTTCGTTGAACTGGCCTTCCTCTTTCAAATATTTGTGACTTGAAAGGAATCCAGGGAATCCAGGAATAATGCCCTGCCTGAATAGTTTCTCACAAGGCAGGTCAAGTACGCATTTAATAACCTGTGGTCAAAAAGAATGATTACAGACTTGCAAGGTAGGACTGTATGCCTATGGAATATTTAACAGAATGCATTCTCACTTTCAGAACCTCACTTTTAAGTTTATCCCCAGGTTTAAGTTAAATCCCAGGGCAAGAGCTTGTATGGGCCAACTTTACTGCAAAGTTTCCCACCCATTTTCCCTGCCCAAATAAGCCTGCCTGACTTAATAAGTTAGATGTATTGTGCTTGCCTCATAATTGTCTGGCACCTCATATGGTTACCTTGCCTCACAGCCAAACATTAAAAAGTAGGTCGAGAATTTGGTGGTTACTTGTTTTTTAGTTCGGAGACAGAACATTGCAGTCTCCAAAAAATATCCCCTTGTTGTCTAGCCGTTTTACCACCAGTTTGCTCAAAGACCTGAAAAAAAGTATTACGGTTAATCAGCTATAGTGAAATAATGTGCAAGACTTTCAATTAAATGTATCTGATAAATGAATAAATATACAATAAACAGACAAGAGCAGATCTTCATCTGCCATTCATGTACTAAGTTTTATCATAGTTAAATGGTCAATTTCATACCTCTGACTTGTGCCACTTAATCTTTCAACCAGTCCGTTGGTCCGGGGTGGAATTGGGCACATAAACTTATTTTAATGCCAAGTACTTTGCGGACACCCATATTGATTTATATCAAACATAAAGACTACTATATAACCAACACAAGACTTTAATATTTAATATCTCTAACCTCGTTCACAAATTATGTGCCTTGATCAGTCAAAAGTCTTTTTGGGACACCAAATCTGTAAAACAGCTTGACAATGCAGGTTGTTACCTCCTCTGAACTGGGAAAGCCTCACACAACTCTGTGAAATAGTCTACCATTACACAAATGTACTAGTAGCCCTCTTTAGTTAGTGTGAGCTTTCCCACTAAATCCATGCCAACAATGCCCCGTGGCTCAGCCACCTGACAAAAAGCCACTTATTCAAGATGCATTGCTACTTTCTTAAAGTGAGAATATTCTTCCTTACACAAACACACAACTTACCTCAATAGGGGTATATTCAGCTTTGTCCTTAATTTCAGTTTGTTTTTTCTGGCATGCGGCACTGTGCATAATATGAATTTTGTTGTTTCATTTCAGTTTGATAGAGCTAGGAAAGTATTAAGACGTCAATTATTTGCACTCACCCATGTTTTAATCTCATCGGTCATGGCAAGCCAATAAAACCTTTTACTAATGGCATCAGTTGTCTTCTGAACACCAATCGGACTGCTGTGGAACTCATCAAATACCCATTTGGCCTCCTCTATTGGATCCAAAACATTAGCCAGTACACCCTCTCCTCTTCACCATATATAGTATAAAACCTCATCTAAAAGTAGTAAGTTTTGGCCATGAAGAGACTATCAGAGAAATCACTAAGTGTGTGATTGTGAAGGTCCATGCCCTTCTAATGGTGCGTTCACACCGGACGCGAATAGCGCGTCAGGCGCGAGTGATTTCAATGTTAAGTCAATGCAAAGACGCGTTACGCGCGTAAAAAATCCCTGCGGCGCGAATGAGGCGTAGAGCGCGGCGCGGTAGACGCGAATACGCCTCATTCGCGCGTCAAGTTCGCGCGA
Organism: Leuciscus leuciscus; assembly: GCF_965113295.1. Lineage (NCBI taxonomy): Eukaryota > Metazoa > Chordata > Actinopteri > Cypriniformes > Leuciscidae > Leuciscus > Leuciscus leuciscus. Next base: position 9,316,992 of record NC_138730.1, read on the forward strand.
ATTGAGCGTCTGGCGTGTTAAGCCGCTTGTCCACCAGCGTCCGATCAATTTTTGTTCCGACGCGACGCCTGTGACGTTTTCGCTGCTTTTCGCGCCGGGAAAAATGTAAAAAAATATAGCAACGGCCATACACAAATTCTAGCCGCCGAGTTTCCATTGGCTGCTGCCCCGCGTTTTGACGCTCTCATTTGCATAAAGTATCCACCGAGATACTTTTTCGAATTCGCGTCTGCCGCCCGAGTTGAAAAATCTGAACTTCTGCGTCAATTCGCGCCGCGTTAACCAATCAGGAGCCTGCTTGCTGCTGTCACGTGGTGAAGTGGCAGTTTATAATGTTATTTTATGTTTGGCCTCGATAAATTATTTTGTAATATGACTAAAATGCTTGGTGTGCAAAGCAAATCTTTCGCATAAAAACTCGATTTCAATATATGAGAGATACTCATTTTGTATTGAATGCTATTTATTCCATATCTATTCTAGATTACATGAAACATTATTATTCTAATGTAAAGACAACAAACACAATTTAGTGTATTAAAACTTTAAAAAAAAATCACAGGACAGGTTTCACTTTTGGAGGCTGGCTCCATTTATTATCAAAACAAAAATAAATGACAGATTAGGTGGGTGCGGGCGAGGGTGAACCGCGGGCTCGACAGGCATAGACCACTCGAGGCCGAGGCCTTATATGGCCTACGCTGTCCTCGTCAGCGTCCTCACCGTTAGGTCCACCAAACCTAGCTCCTGGAGCAAATTGTGAAACTCCTGAAACCCTCCGGAGGGTCTGGTGGACCCGAGTACAGCGACGATGTCCCCTACGCAGCTGTTTCTGCTCGAGAGCAGCCATAATTATGAAGTTAAAAACGACTGATTGCCAGATTAAACATCTCAAAAAAGGCATAATCGTTTGGCAAGACGATCTACCTTTGTTGATGATGGCAACGGTGGCTTTGTTGTCACAAAATATCATGATACGTTTCCTCGACCATGCTGAACCCCAAATAACGCTAGCTACAGCTAGAGGATAAATCTCGTAGAGCGCGGATGAAACGGAGCAGGAAGCTGTCTTGGGAAAATTGTTTGGCCATTTTTCAGCAAACCATTGCCCTTGAAAGAATCCCCCGAATCCAATAGAGGGGGAGGCGTCGGCGAATAGATGTAAATCTACGAATGATTCAAAAGCATCATTGTAGAAAAAAGAAATACCATTCCAATCATTTAACAAACGGGTCCAAAAACTGATATCAGACAGACATCCTTCGTCTAGCTGGAGCGGATCGCTTAAATTTGGCACGGAATGAGCCAGTGTTAGCAAGTGAGAAATAAAAGCCCTGCCTTGAGGGGTAATACTCATGGCAAAATTTAGGTGACCCAAGCAGAGAAAGCATGTCATGCTTCAAAACGTAAATTCTTAAAGCTTTTCGCGTGGAAGATAAGCTTGCATTTTTATCGTATCGAGAGAAATGCCTAAGAATTCTAGCGAAGTAGAGGGGCCCAGTGTTTTTTCTTCACAGAGGGGAACGCCAACGTCGCTGAAAATCTGTTTAAGTATGTCGATGATAGAAGATTGGGAAGATGTAAAATCGATCAGCAAAAAATCAAGTAAATGCAAGACGTAAGGAAGCTTAAAGACATTCAGCAGGATCCAACACAGAGCTTCGGAAAGACAATTAAAGATATGAGGGCTACTTCTACAACCGAATGTGAGCCTTACAGCGAAATCAAATTTTGAATTCCATTTGACTCCAAAAAGTGGCCAAACTGAGGGGTAAATTGGCATGGTTTTAAAAGTGTCTGTGATGTCGGCTTTAGCTAACCAAGCGCCTTGACCAGCTAACTTAACTGGATAGCATTGTCAACCGAAGCGTAATGGAGAGAGAAAGGTGTTAAGGGAAAGCATTCATTAACACTTGCTGTATTGGTAGAATGTGGAGAAGACGTCAAATATAAGAAGTTTTTTGCCGGAATGTTTACGTGTTGCGACGCCGATGGAATTGATCCGAAATGGAGAGAAAGGAGGAGAAGTGAAAGGGCCAATGACGAATCCTTTATTAACCTCTTTTTCTAGCAGGGTTGAAACCACGTCAGGTTCAGTTATAGCTGATTGCATTTTTTTTGCTACAAAAGAGGTGGTGAGATGGGGAAGGATGCCTACCCAAAACCCTTGGGACAAACTGGTGATTAAATAGTCAACGAAGGACAGATCAGGGTGAGAAAAGAGGTAGCGTGAAAGGTTTGGAACGTTAATTGGAGTTGATGGGTGTCTATTCAGATTTTTTTCCAAATTGGGGCTGGTTGTGGGTCTCTACCGGCGTGGACAGGCTGATTTCGGGTGCGGATCCCTGCAAACACTACAAATGTGAGCTAATTTACAATTAGAAAAAGAACAAACAGACTCATTAAAATTATTACATAGAAGAACACCGTTGATTTCTGCAACAGGGCGACCTCTGCTGTTGGAAGGGAGTCTTACATTTTCAGCACCACGGACAGCAGGCGGATCATGGCTAGCGAATGCTTTAGGCCAAAATGATGCCGAGTGTCCTTGAGAGCTACAAATAGCGCAAGCCAAGATTTTTTTGCCCGCCGAAATGACGGACGAGCAGTTTAGTGTCAGTAATGGACCAGTCTAATCTTGAGTTAAAAAGAGTTATGAAGGAGGCAGATTTAGCAGAGAATGACTTATGGTATTCATAAAATAAAGTGCCCCCGTATCTTTGGTTGAAGTCCGCCATCATAGCTAAATAGAGGTCTAACTCTTCCTTTTGATCTGGAAAAACTTGGCACAAAATATCTCTGAAAATGCTAAAAGCAATTACAAATTCGGCAAAAGAAAGATTGCGTTGCAAACGGCGATCGGAAGTTTTGAGGAGGACTGCCACGTCGCCACAGTCAACCATTTCCCTGTCAGCTGCAGGTGAAGGAAGCAGTTATGTAGCCAAGTTTATATCCTTACCTTGGATGATATTAGCTCTAAGATGGGGAGACACCGTTTCGGCGGCGGGTGAAACAAAACGCCTACCGAAAGCTTGAGCTTGAGCTGCTGTGGAGAGATTGAAGTTTGAAGAAGCAGGTGGAGTGGAAACATCTTGGAATGGAGTCTGAACCGTGTAGAGAGAAACTGGCAGAGTAGCTGATGTCGAAGGCACACTCGGGGGATTGCTTAGTGCAGGCAGCCATGGCTCTTTTTGCTGGATGAGGATGATTTTGCAGTTCTCTTCCTGCCGGCTTGTTTTTGCTGAGCTGTCGATGTTGAGGCTTTTGGGGTCGTAGAAATGGAAACTGGTGGATTTCCCAGGGTGTTTTGGGCCAGAAGAAGCAGATCCTCTCTTGATAGTCCTTGGCTGATGGGTATGCCGGTGGCCTTGAGAGTGCTGATCATACTCTCCGAAGACCGCTGCGCCCATAGGGAGTCAAGGCACTGAATACGCGAACTGCACCGTGCAGCAGGAGGAGACTGCGGGACAAATTCATTGTTGGAATCTGAATAATCACAAACAATATGCGTGTCCTGAGACATGTTGGTTGGCAACTGAACGATTTGCGAACTCAGACATGTGTAAGGAACCGATCTTTTATACTACAAGTATTAGAACACGATTGGATAGATGAGAAGGTAATAAGTGACATAACAATTGAGTCTTCCCAGCAGAACTTGCGCTAAGGCTTTAATTTCTACAGTGACGCTTATTTAACTTCCCGCATCTACAACCTGCGCAGATATCAACAGCACAACTGGGTTGTAGGTTGCCAGGTTGAGCTCACAAATGGGTTGAAATTTGTATGATGTGTTGATTGTGTGAGTAGGATGCGTTTCATACAAGATCTGGCAACTGGACAACCTTGGAATAATATATTGATGTAATTATTCATATAATGAGTTTTGGGCCATACAAATTACGGGAATTTCACAGGAGAAATGGCAAAACAGGAGGGGGGCGGGAGATGAGTGTGAAATACGGGAGACTCCCGGGAAAAACGGGAGTGTTGACAGGTATACCAGAGACCATCAATCTTGCGGCTCCACCAGGTTCCCTCATCCCACCGGCTCCCCCTTGGTCAGTCATCACCCTACTTCCGCCACGGACTTGGGGGCTTTTCGTTGCGCTCAGCCTCTCCACCCCTTCAGCTACAATGGGTTCCTCCGGCTCCACCTCTGTCCTCCGTCACAGCAGCTTTGCATAGGTCTCCAGTGCCAGCGATTTCTCTCTGTACCGTAGGCTATCAGTCTGTGCCCTGGGATCCAACCCCTTGGCTTCTCCCTCCCTCCCTCCCTCCCTCCCTCCATCCCTCCATCCATCCCTCCATCCCTCCATCCATCCCTCCATCCCTCCATCCCTCCCTCCATCCCTCCCTCCATCCCTCCATCCACTCCGCCGTGGGCTGTCATCCCTGCTGTGCTCCGGGTCTCTGATCATAGCTTCCAGAGTTTTGTTGTCCTACATCCCTTCGCCATCTCCTGTCATCATCTCTTCGCCATCACCTGTCATCATCTCTTTGCCATCTCCTCGGCCACCTCCAGAACCCCCTCCCTTGTCTGTTGTTGTGGCATGAGGTTGCGCCTCTTCGGAAGGGGCGTAATGTCACACGTATGTTTTGTTTTCAAGGACTTTTAGTTCCTTTTAAATTTTCCACTACTCTAGTTGCCATGATTACAATCATTATTAGTTCATTGTTATCAGCTGTGTATCATTAATTACCTTTTTTGTGTGAGTACTTAAGTTCCTTTGTCTCCTGAGTTCAGTGTTGGTTGTTTTCTGTTTTTGAATCATAGAACAATAAACATAAGTCATATAAGTCAAAAAGCTTTCCTACCCTCATACAGAACAGCTGAAGCCTCCTAGAAGCAGTGCTGAATCTTCTCAGTATTTTCTCCTTCCATTCTCCAATGAACTTGCATGTAAGGTCCCTTCTCAACTGCAAGTTTAATCAGATTTTCTTTTCTTTTGTGAAGCATACTCCCCTCGGGGGTCGTTGAACACATTCTTTAGTGGTGAAAATTAACTCTCACATGTAGCAGTTGATGCTCCAAATGTTAATCCAAGCTTCAGTGTTTGCAGCACGATAGGCATAGCTGATAGAGCATCATTGTATCTTTGCAAACTGCTAGCTGTTGTACAGTTTTCATTTGATTTGGCAATTTCATCTGTCCAACAGTGGTTTCACTTTGTATCCATCCATAAAACATTCACTCCTTGGATGTAGAGCACTCAGGGTCTATATAAACTTGCTGTATCTGCACTGTTAAAAGAATACTGTGAAATTTACAGTAACTTGCTGGCGGAAATTAGCAAGTAAGTTGCTGTAGTTCATTTCACAGTATGCTTACTGTAAATTTAATTGCAGTAACTTTAAAAATACTGTAAACTTTTTTACAGTAATAGTCACAGTACTGTTTCATCACCACACATATTTTACTACTGTAATAGGGATTACTGCATTACTTTTGTGTACTGTAAAATGAAGACACTGTTTTTTGTCACAAATGTCATTTATTGACAACTTTTCACATTTTAAATTTCAAAATTCATAAAATAAAAATAGCATAGCAAAAAAACTTTTTTTCCAATAGGTAAACATTTTTCTGTTAACATTGCATTTCGTTTTGTATACAACAACACTTTTCTGAACATACAAATCAATCCTGTTCAAATTTATTAAAATGTTCGGTTTAATTTAGAAATGTATAAAAGACAAATTAAATGATTTAAAAACAGCAGGATTTCAAACTGTAGAATTTGGTTCCTGAATGTTGTTTTTCTCCCAGAACTGGACCTGAACTAGTCAACTTCCTGGGCTGGTGTCTTCTACCCTGCAGTGGAAGAAATTAATTATTAATGTAAAAGTTTATAAGCAAGACAGATGGGTTGATGACAATATATATAAAAGTTTGATTGGATCATTTGATTTATCCAATCAACATGTAATACAATGTCAACTTCTCTATAAACCAAAACTCTTACTTAAAACATACATTTACTTATATATTAGGGCTTGGAGAGAAAAATCGATTCACCGCATATCGCGTAGATTCTAAAATCTTTTTTAATTTTTTTTATTCCAGAATCGATATTAATTCAAATTCAATTGCTTTATTTTTGTCCTTGCTTGTAGATGAGGTTGACAGAAGTTAGCCACTTTCGTTCCAAGAGAGGATGAAATGTGTCGTTATCTATGAGTGTTAAAGTGGCGTAATATCCAGAGTGGACGTGTGGAAGAGACATGAGACTGAACGCACTGAAAAGCCTTCGCGCTGCTCATATACTGAGAGAGATAAGACAATAGAGCTGCACGATGCATCTTCAAAGACTGTGATCTCGATTCAAACACCCACGCGATCTTTCAATTCGTCTGTCTATTAAACTTTGACAAAATCATATCGCAAAATTCAAATCTGTGTTGACGCTGCCGCTGACCCAGAGAGAGTAACGTTAGTCATGAAACAGCTTCACAAACAGTCTTTTAAATAAATATTTGTATTTTTGATATTTTATATGCTCTGTTGGTGGTTTGTGGAGTAGCATCCCCGGGGGGTGATTTTTTAATATATATATATAGCTTGAATTAAGACAAAAAAAATTTAATTTATTTTTATTAACACAAACTGTAATATCTGTAAAATTAACATGCATAAAATTAACTTCTGCATGAAGAGGAATGGCCACTGCCTGAATGGGGGGGTTCAAGCAAACCTGTCTTATTGCTTCTTCAATGACTCTCACCATATGCCGTCTATCTGCAGCTTTTGGTCGTTTCCTCTGTGCAAGACACCTTCTCAAGCTTTCATGTGTTTTCTCCCACGGCACAGAAAATGTTGAAACCCAAGTGCTATTCTGCACAGAAACATGGCTTGAAGGTTCCAATGCAAGCTCTGAATTGGGTGAGGTTTCAGGATAAGGTACAGGTGTAAGAGTCAAGGTTCAGAAGTTTCCATGGTACAGTCACGTTGCTGAGTGTTGTGCTATGTATCTAACATAGAAAAAGCATTGAGTAGCTACCATAATAATTCAAGACTTTTAAGAAAACATATACATCTTGTCAAAAACTTTTTACATAGCTGTATCTAATAAATGTGTATAGTCAATATTTTATGAGTGCTGGTTTTGGAATTCATTTGCATTGTATTTTTTTACAATGGATTTCATTATTTAACCGAAATTATTAAAGTGATAGTTCACCCAAAAATAAAACATTCTTGTCATTAATGACTCACCCGAGGTTGTTTCAAATTTTGAATGCTCTATGTTCATTAATCAACGTTTATAGGTGGATAAAATTCTAAATTAAATCCGTTAATCATATAAAGCCAGTGTGTCTCCTCAGAAGACTTAAATTGAACCACCCCATTTATCTGGATTTATATTTTTTTATAAGTTTTGAAGCATGAAGCTTTATGAGTTTTGGGTAAGCAGACTTTCAATGAAGGAACAGAACATTTTAAATATCTTAATTTGTGTTCTAAAGATGAACAAACTACGTATGGGTTTGGAACGACATGAGTGAGTAATTGATGACTTTATGATTTAAATTGATGATTTACATTTTTTGGTGAAATATAATTTTAATACCACATAATTGACCTCTTCTTTTGAAGGCATGCAGTAGTTTCCTGCAGTCCACTGGTGTCATGAGGTGTTTCAAATCATCTTCTTTTATGAATTCCATGTTATCAGCTGTCCTAACCCCAATGCTTGACAAATGTTGTAGAATCATTTCCAGTGACTCATTTTCCAGGTAGGAGAGGACATTTTTAATGCTGGCTTCCATTATACTTCACCTGAAAAAACAGAATGATGAAGCACAAAAACATCAAGGTGATCATCAAAGTTGTAAACTGGAAATGGGTAATAATCAGCAAGGGTGTCCACACTAACGCAAACATAATGTGTCTGTGTGTCATGCTGCAAGATGTGAACACCAAGATCCAAGGCTGGCACTGATTGAGACTTTTCACAAACAAAATAAACCTTCTCCTCACTGACCAGAAGAACAACAATCCTACCAAGCTCTTGACCCCTGTCATTAACACTGAGAAGTACAGCCATTCCTTTCCTGTAGGTAGTTCCCTTCTATGTGGAAGAAACTGTTTCTACTGTGTTTTGTTTCTTAATACCACTTAGTCTAACAGCTTCTTGAATGGCACCATTGTACATTTGATCATCAAATTCACTGGCTTGGCCTACTTGAAGAATGCCTGGAAAAAAGCTCCCTGAGTGTAAATAGGCCTGTAGTAATTGGTGCCTTTCTGCCAAAGTGCTACATAGGTTTATGAAATTATGCAGCTTCCGTGCACACTGCTTAAAATAAATTTATGTGTGCTTGCTTTCGAAGCGGAGTGTCCAGAGGCGAATTAGAGGGCCAAATTTAATTATAAGGTCTGGATAGTGAAGGAGGGAAGGAAGTGGTGTTTTGGCTTTAATGGTCTGTCTGAAAAAATAGCTGCTCTAGACTCCACATATTCCTCAACAAGTAGCTTCAGATAGGCTACCTGATTGGTATGGATTTTGGGAGCACAGACAAGTTCTACTATCTCCCTCAGCTTGAGGCACAACTGTCAAACTTGATCTTCAAGTGGATTCTTGATACGTTTACCAACAAGGATAGGGAGAAGACGTAACAAGCACCAGTTCTGTGCAGCACTTCCTCCCAATTTCTCTCCATCAGCTCTAATCACACAAGGCCGGTTATTAGCATCACTACCTTTGAACTTTAGTTGAGAGACCATCCTATTCAACTGCACAAATGTGAAGTGCTTCCCAATGGCCACAAGATGTTTAAGATACAGTTGAAGATCCACAGATACAATCCCTTCAAAAAGATCATGACCAAGACATGGAGGAAGTCCTGGTTGTCATACATGGAAATGCTGTAAAGAATTGAAAACTGAGTCTTTTTTTACTCCATCTACACAGTTTTCAGATCCCATAGACAACTTCACCACACTGCTCCTGTAGTTTTCTACTGTCCTTGCTGGGCCTAGCTTAGTAGGTTCGTTTTCAAATCTGTCTCTGGCTATAAGGCAGTATCTACAGAAGTTTTTGCTCTTGCTGAAATTCTCAGTGAAACCTCCAAGTGAATGTGACCCCAGGTTGTCACCTGCAAATGCAATAACTACCCCTTTCACAGTCTGGCCTGTCTCCAAAGTAATACCAGATTGCTAAATGTCTTTTAAATCTTTCACAAGGGAGGAGAAAACTTTGTCTTGTCCAAAAAAACGGATAATCAGACTCCCTGCACAGCATGACTAATTGCATTGGGTCAATGGATGACCTGTTATGTGGCAATATCTCACTCAGTGTCATATACACAGCTTGGAGCTTGTGTTTCTTTTTGCCAGATCCAAGAGGATTCACTACTTCAAATGCATATTGATACAAGATAACAGAAACTGAAGAAGGAAACTTTTGTAAAAGGCTTCTTTGAAGGTCTTACCATCTCTCACATCCTCAAGCACATTTGGATCTTCTGGCAAGTGCATTTTTGACTAATTATATTGCTCTCTCACTGATGGCAGGTTCAACAGGGCTTTTAGAGTGTCTTTCACTAGGACATACTGGCAAAACCGCTATTTTGACAGTCCATCAAGTTAAAATTCCGATGAAAGTGTGGAATCTCGTAGCTTTTCAGCTTTCCATGGCTGAAAAAAAAAAATCCTCTAGAAATTGCTGTATTGTGATTCACAGAAAAAAAATATTTTTACTGTAGAATTTACCCGCCATTGAAAATTGACCATGATGCTTTGCAGATTTACAGTATCATGCTGTATACAGGTTCTACAGTAAGCATTTGCTCATTTTACAGTAATAATGCTGTGAAAACTACAGAAATTTGTTACAGTGTGTCACTAAATGTAGTGGACATTTCTCCAACTACTGCATCCAGGATATTAAATTCAGTCTTTCACATTCTGTCTTTTCTCCTTCCATTCTGTTTTGATCAAATGTTGTACCCACCGCAGAGTTTTTCCATTGTGTGCTCACTTCTCTTCGTTGTTCTTGTGCAGGGATGGTGGGGGTTATGCATTCTTTCTCTGTTTATTAAATTCCTCCCAAGTATGTCAAACTGATTCTCACATCTCAGTTCCACCAAATGCTTGAGTGCACTCTGAATCACACTGACACCAGTGTATAGGTTGGTGGTGTGTGTGCTTGGAGAGTACTTTATCATACAGGCTATAAAGTGGAAACTTGGCTGTGTGATGACCTTCAGTAGCCCTGTGGCCTCGAGCCTCACTTCTGTGCTGCTGGTTTGGTGGTCTTCAAGCTGCTGTAGCGGGGAAATAATGCTGTTAAAGGACTTCATGATGACAGTGACCGTCGACAGGTGTCCAGTCCAGCGCTGTTCTCGCAACGGCTTCAACTTTTGTACAGTGTACACTCCAGCCACTGTAAGAGAGCTGCATACATTGAAAAAGTTTGCCAGTGCACTTTTAGAAGACATGGCATGCACGATAGCCATGTGGAGTTGGTGGTTAACCATTTAAGCCCACCGGCAACTATAGTTGCCGCAGTGCATAGTTGTCATTTTCCTTTTGTAAATATTTTTCTAGATGTTGTCCATGTTTTATTTCTCAATGACATGCAAGCAAACAACCAAATAAAGGATTTCAAGAAAAAAAAAAAAGGTATTCACTTCCTCCCTGTCACATGAGGCTGTCAACTTCTTACCCCTACTTCCAGGAAGCAGGGCGAAGGCAAACCCTCCCAAAGAAAGGTCATTTTCATGTTACTAATAAGTATTTTTTGTTGACATATATATATATCTACATAATCATGAAGGTCTCTAGAATCATCCAAACAAAACTAATCTTACAAGAGATCTATAGTTTTTTGTATACTTAGTCAAAAGTCCAAGCGGCAACTATAGTTGCCGGTGGGCAAATGCCTTGTAAGTACATATATCATGGGAAAATGAGGTATACTGTGTTAATAGGTTAATAAATCAAGTTCATTGGTCTTGTTTAGTGCATAAACATAACTTAACCCTTTAAATGACATCTCTATATAGATATATGTTTTTCTTCATTCTATTTATTTGTATTTATTTATTTTCATTTAACTTTTTGATACACAATGCCCTGTTATGGCTGCACTTTGTTCTGCACTATGTTCCACAACTTTAACCCTTGTGCGCTGTTCGTTTGCGATTTACAGTCAGGCTGTTTGGGGTCTGAGAGACCCCAGGCAACAAAATGTAATTTTGTAACAATATACAGTATATATTTTAAACAAATGTAATTTTACTCAGTTTATTAATGTTTTTACTCTACATTTGGACAGTTTTACTCCACAAAATGTTCAAAAAAAGAAAAGAAAAATTCTCCAAAAAGAAAAAAAAAATGAATAAAAGATTTGCCTTATAAAATACCCACATTTCTAACTTTCATTCATGGACATAACATGTATAATTTGACATGGTTTAGTGTAAGATTTTTGGCCACATCTTGGAAAATGCAGTTTTAAAAGTAAAAAAAAAAAAAAAAAAAAAAAAATCACTTTAACCAGTAGATGGCTGCAGAGCTCTAAAAGTACTAAAAGTTTCAAACTAAAAGACATCTTTTCACAAGTTTTCCAGTTAGATTCATATCTACATTTAATGGAATCACAATTATAACAATAAAAGTTACTTTTTGTCAAAGTTTGGCAGTTTTTGTACTGAAAAAAAAAATCTGTTTTTCAATAATGTTACATTATGATTAGAATCAAACCTGATCAGAATGTTACAAAGAGAAAAGTTGGAGTTTTTAGAGTTTATCATTTATTTCAAACATCTGTTTTTCATATAATTCTACAAATTTAAAGTGTGCCACTTCATTTCTATGTGTGTTCTATGTTGTTTCTGATTTTGAGGATGAATTTTGTCCATTGATCAAATTCATTTGATTCTAATCATAATAGCATTACTGAAAAACAGATTTTTTTTTTCAGTACAAAAAGTGCCTAAACTTTGACAAAAAGTAACTTTTATTATTATAATTGTGATTTCATTATATGTAGATATGAATACAACTGGAAAAACTTGTGAAAAGATGTCTTTCAGCCATCTACTGGTTAAAGTGATAATTTGTTACTTTTAAAACAGCATTTTCCAAAAGATGGGCAAAAATCTTACACTAAACCATGTCAAATTATCCATGTTATCCCCATGAATGAAAGTTAGAAATGTGGGTCAAAAAGACCCTGAACAGCGCACAATGGTTAAGGCAAATGGATTTGTTGTTTGTTGTGTTTTCATATTCAAGATATTATAAACTAGATGCAGTTTTTTTGGGTCTGCATCAAATGTTCTTCGACTTTTATACATAATAAATTTGTTTATGAATAAAGATTGATCTGTTGAAAGCAGTTATTTTGAGATAAATGCCAAATGTTCTCCTCCTATTCGTATTTTACATTGAAGGGGTGCATACAACATATTTGCCCACCGGCAACTATAGTTGCCGCACATTCAAATATGATTTTCAAGAAAGAAAAAAAAAAACCTGGGGAAAATAAATGCAGAACATGTTCACATAGGACACTATTAACAGGATTATATGCATGAAATCATTCAGAAAATGTTTGGCACAAATGGGTTAAAACAATGCAAATATGGAACTTCAGTTAAATTATTTTTTAGCTGCATAAACTAGGTCAGCCAGAACCGGGAACACTTCCTATAACACCTGATGTACTCGTCACATCATAAGAAGAATAGCATCTACGCTAATATCAGTCTCTCTGTTTGTCCCGAGGTTTACTGTAGTCAGCCGTATCCGGGCCGTATCCAGATCAGATGGTGGACCTGCGCCTAGACATGACCACAACGCATGATGTAACTATTTTCTTCTAGATCTGCTGTACAGCCGAAATAAACTTTGTTGCATTATTTTCCTGTTATCACTGTAAAGCTGCTTTGAAACAATCTGTATTGTAAAAAGTGTTATATAAATAAAGGTGATTTGACTTGACTTAACTTTTCTCTGTAATTCCTCTTTCAAGAGTTTCTGTTCCCCATCTTTTGTTCCTGACATGACATGCCCCATCATAGCACTGGCTTAGAATTTTGTCAGTGCTCAATCCATTATCTTTAAGTTGTGATAAGACCAACTTAGTCAGAGACAAGGCATCAAAGTGTGAGTCGTTGCCATTGAAACAAGCCTCTCTTTCACACAGTTTGTCTTGTCCACATAACGCAGCACAATTGAAATGTTCTCACATCCAATGGGATCTTTGGTGCCTTTCATTCTTAATGTGTACAACTCATCTCCAATTTCTTTGACTATCTCTTCTGTTACAATTTTGCTCATGTTTTCAATAATTTCATTCTAGATATGATTTGAGGTGTATTTGGCATTGAATGGTATTGTGCTGAATTATGAATTGATGTTATTGTGATCTTTGATGTAGTCCATCAAAACAAAAAAAATCCACAGCCTTCCAGATCACGAAAAGGCAGCTGGTTCATAGCTATGAATTTGATTATGTCCACAATAGCTGTTAGATAGGCACAGTTGCTTTCAAGCTGATGTGAATTAACAAATGATGAAATCTCAGCTCCTTTCTTGACTCTAGAGAGCCTCTCCTTCCACAGCACCATTGCTGACATGTGTTCTTTGCTGGATTCATGCCCTTTTAGTCCCTTATTTTGAACTAGGGCATGGTGCCAACTGTTGTAGCCAGTGGTTGTGAATGCATCATCTGTCCCAGCTGAGTCAAATTTACGACACACATAACAAAATGCAGCATCCCGTTCAACAGAATATTCCAGCCACTCTCTATTGTTTAACCAAGAGTTACTAAATGAGTGGCTATTTCCACTGCCGCTAAATGATCGACTGGGGTATTTTTAAGGGCTTCTCATCACCCATGTCACTCAACACCATCGGCCATGGCACTTGCTGGGGTTTGTGGCCCATGTGAGCAGGGGTGTCGTGTGGTACGAGTGAGGTCGTAGGGCGGGGTACGCTGCTGCTGCTGCTGTCATCGGCAGGCGGTGTCATTTGAATGTCTTTGGATGTGGAGGTTTGGGCTTTCTTTAGCCAATTTCTCTTGTCCATAATGAGAATTATTCATACGGTAGTGCAACATGGACAGTGAATATTTTTCAGCTAACGAATTTCCTGAGCGGGACGCACAAACAAGTGGGCAATTAAAGAGATAGCTTTACCTATGCACATCACGATCGCAAAAGGACACAACCAATCAAATGCATTAAACATGGAAGCATACATTTTTTGCGTCATGATAATAAAAATCGTGTTAATGGATTTATTTTATGAATATATGTAAGTATGTGAATCTGTTTGTGTTTCTATTGTCATTTATAATCTCGTTTACATATGTGACCTGATCCAGCAAAATGAGTCACAGTGACCCAAATTTCAAAATTGAGATTTTGGTATTAATGGAAAGATGAGACCATACGCTTTCAAGTGATATCCTAGTCAAAGTCATACCTTGAATGGTTGTAAAGATATACACATTTGAATTATGGTCGTCTGCCCTCTTTTTCAAATTGAAAACCTGAGAAAATCGCTTTTAACGTTTTTTTGCCCGTTTTTTGTTGATATCTTTCAAAATCCATTGCATTTAAAGGGATGAACTATTTATTGTACAGCTTAATTTGACCAAAGACATTAATATATGCTATTATGCCAGGCTGAAGCTCAAATTATTTTAAAGTTTTTATTTGAATAAATAATTTAAAAGGCACTTTTACAAACATTTACTAAAATCAGAAAGATTGAACAGAGGTGCTACAGTTTTGCTTGAGAGAGGGTGTGTGTGTGTGTGTGTGTGTGTGTGTGTGTGTGTGTGTGTGTGTGTGTGTGTGTGTGTGTGTGTGTGTGTGTGTGAGAGAGAGAGAGAGAGAGAGAGAGAGAGAGAGAGAGAGAGAGAGAGAGAGAGAGAGAGAGAGAGAGAGAGAGAAAGTGAAAGTGAGAGAGGCAGAGAGACAAGGAAACAGAGAACAAATAATGTTAGCCTATGCAATCATATCTTTGTGTAGGCTAGTTGACAACAACAGTGTAACATATTCATAACGGAGATACCAACAGTTAAATATTGGGTTAAAATAAATCAAACACATTGTAATGGATTCTCCTTGCAGATAAATACACTCACAGAATAATTGCACTCACATCCATACATGATAAATACCACAGGGCTGTCTCTGTCATCAGAGGATGACACGTCTCCAGATCCAAAACAATCACTGACTAGCCTTAGCCACTCTTGATGATGAGCAGCAGAGCTTAGGTTAGAAGCCTCCAGTGAGTTCAATGCTTTTGGCGACTTTTTTGCGACTTTGCTCTCTTTTGACAGCGACATTTCTCAAATTAATAATATTGAATCTTTCTGAGGAGATCTGCTAGCTTGTTTACACAGAGCGCTACGAGTCTGACAGGAGGATGGCTGGACCAATCGCGTGCCGGTCAGTCGAAACGGGGCTTCCCATTGACAAATGATCAGCGTTTGTGTACATATCTAAGCTTTTTGATTGGTTCTATACAACGTGTAACACCATATTTGGAGAGCAGATACGTTTCAGGGGATACC
Organism: Leuciscus leuciscus; assembly: GCF_965113295.1. Lineage (NCBI taxonomy): Eukaryota > Metazoa > Chordata > Actinopteri > Cypriniformes > Leuciscidae > Leuciscus > Leuciscus leuciscus. Next base: position 9,332,534 of record NC_138730.1, read on the forward strand.
CGGGAAATGCTCAGAGGTGACAAGAGGAGTTGAGAAAAGCAATATTCATTTCCAGCGAATTTAGTAAAACTTTGTAAACTTTAATAGTCATTTAAATACCTTTACTCAATTATCTAGACTACGAAACTTTAGGAGATTATTTTTGAATGTCTGTTCTTTGAAATTTAGCACGAAAAAATAAATTAAATAAAAAATATTATTTCATTGTTTTTCCACAATTATCGGCCCATATCTTAAAATGGAACGTTGCGACTTCCGACTCATTTCGCCAGATCGGGTCACATATGTACTATTAATAATTTCATCTGAGGGTGCTTTTACTTTTTTTTAAAGACCTCAAGCACCCCTGTAAAACCGGGCCTGAACTGATCTCGCACTCTTTTTCACAATGTGTATATATATATATATATATATATATTATGACAGATCGACTGCCTCTCCCTGGTAATCAGTGCCTCCCCTTCCCTTAATTCGCCACCAATCGCTAGGTTCCTGACTGGAGTGGGTGTGATTGGAGAGGAGGGGCGCTGAAGAGGAGAATTGGCGGCGTGTGATGAAGCACACCTGAAGATAATGAAGCCTCATCACTGCCGATGTTAAATGCTGAGCATGCCAGTTGTTAGCAACCGCCTTTTTCAAGACACGTAACAGCTTAAAAAAAAACACTAGTGGGGTAATACTGATGTATTTTATGCCGTAGAATGAAACGTGAAAGTGTCTTGAGCTTGTGTTCACCACAGACCTTATTTAACCAAATCCCCATTCAAAAAACCCATTGACTTCGGGACGATGGAACCGGAAGTGCTAAAATGCTTAATCACTTCCGCGTTTTGACTTACAAAGTGATGTCATACCTACTTCGTGGTTTAAAATGGACAAAATATTTGTGCGTATTTACTTAATTACGTATTTACTTAAACAAGAGTTTTTGCTACTGTTTGGAGAACAGATCTCAGGAAAGTTTCTGGCAAAGTGGCCAACCTAGTTCAAACTGAGAATAATCAATGACAGCAAAGGATTGTTCTCCAATCATCACATTGGGGAACTCATCAAAGATGCTCAGCGTGAACCTGGTGATGGTAAGGTTTAACAAATAATTTGAATATGGGGTAACACTTTATAATAACTGCACGCTATTAATCATTAAGCATTAGTAAACAGTTAATTCATCATTTATAAAGCATTAATAGACATTAATAAGCAGTTTATAAATACAGCTATAAATGCTTTTTTATTGATTTAGAAGCATATCTATAATATGTTTAATAATTGTATTTTCATACTTTATTAATGATCAATTTATCATTTAAATGTAAATGGCAGGGTCATTTTATATATTTAAATGTAAATCACTAAACAAAGTGTTTTCTTGGTCTCTGTTTTAGACTCAACAGGGTAGGAAAGTGACCGGTCTGCCTTATTGTTGATGGTGTATCTGCTGCCCCCAACTCCAAAATGCCACAGGAAGGCACCAAAGATCAGCCTCCTTCAGGCAGCTGACCATGCACTGAGATTTATTAAGGTGTCTTAATGTTTTTTTTTTTTTGATTTAGAAATCCTTTCATTCAAAATAAAATACCCAAAGCATTCAGAGGTTCATTATTGTCGACATGAAACTATTTCGTGCAAGGCTCATATGGCTGCAGCAGCATTTGATGAACTCTTTAAGGCACACTTTGAGTTCAGCACATCACACCATGAAAGTCTGACAAACTTCTACGTGTTCATCCAAACGGCAGTGTACAACATAGATGCTGGAACCTTCAAAGAAAGACCAAAAGTCAGAGAACTGAGGGCAAGATTTCTCAGTGGAAAGAAGTGATTTAAAGCAGGGTCAAAGCATGTTTACATGTTTTATTTGTTAAACTTCTCATGGGAATTCCTCTCTGATTTTTGGCATTTCAAACTTCTACACTGACTTTACCCTGGGAAGCTCTTGAGTTTACGATGAGTAGAGTCACATGGTTATGGAAGTAGAATAATGTCAAATGTTTTTGAAATAAAAAGCCTGTTGAATTGCACTACTTGAAAAAAAATAGGCATTGCATTAACCATGCTTGCATTTTAATGCATTGTATTTTTAGTGCTTACATTTTTATGGGCTGAAATTCAACATGGTTGAATATTTAAGCTGTGAATATTTCAATTAAAAAAATTTCAAACACCTTTTCATTATTAAAAATTCAATAATCCATATTCACCTTTCATATTTCACTTCCAAAATATTCAAACTGTTTAAAAATACAACCAATAATATTCAACAGGCAATTTTCGGTCCATTTTATTTCGCTTTGCAAATTCGCTTCCACAAATTCAGTGGTTCAAATTCGACAGTAAATTCAACATTGATGTCCAGGAACTGCAGGAAAAGCAGTAGATTGCCGAGCATACTCTCCATCTGCTGTTAGTCTACCTCACCATCAGATGGTGCAAAAGCGCTTGTTGTTGACGAAGACATTCATTCATAAAATGAAAATGTAAATATAAATAAAATGAAAATGATTATCTGTGTCAGTATATGCGGAAAAGATGATAAACACACAAAAGCTGTGTTTATGTTTCATTCAATAACTTCATTGTTACTTTCCCTGTGTATTCTACATGTCATCAGCTTTCTCTACCATGAACAGGATCATAATCGGTTTCCCTCAATACCTCATACTCAAGGAATTTCCCTTCCGTTGATAGTGATATGAAAGACCAATCTTGCACCTTATTAGGGAAGTAGGCTGTAGGCTATTATAAAGGCTACAGGCAAGAAGATGGACTCAGAATATGAACTTAACGCGCAAAGTTTCATGCTGAGCGTTTCGTGATATACTGGCATAAAATCAACACATACATATAGTATGCATACGTGTATTGCATTAGCTTAAACTGTCACAGCACTTGCATATTGTCCTCCTATTGTTAGTTTAACTGTAAATCGCTTTGGGTAAAAGCGTCTGCTAAATGACTAAATGTAAAAATTTGCTTGACATTGGACATTCGCACATTTAGGGACCGTCTCTAAAGTTGCATACAACATTGGCATACACGTTTCTAACTTCAATAGCAAACTTAAATTTATTTGAATAAATATCAAAAATCCAAAGGGTGCGCATTATGCCTGACACTACATGAACACTTTACAGTAGGTTTTATGACTGTAAGTCGTTCTATTCAAATGCTATCGGAGTTAGAAACGTGTATACCAAAGTCGTATACACTTTAGAGACGGTCCCTAAATGTGGGAATGTCCAACATCAAGCCATCTGTATGCCAGTCTATCACTGGGAAACGCTCAGCATTAAGCTTTGCGCGTTATTCTGAGTCCATCTGCTTGCCTGCGAGTTTGGTCTTTTACATCACTGTAGTCCATTAAGCTACGTTAAGCGTTGTATATGTCCAGCAGGGGAATCCTGAAGTATTGAGGGAAACCCTAATAGCCTGCATGCAGCACATCGCCACAATATAAAGTTAAGGCAACTAAACAACCAAGAGAAATATGTGTCAACCTCAAAAATGTAACATTGGATCTGTATATCCGCATCGGGGAATAACATTATAATCTCGTTCACGGTAGAGAAAGATGCATGTAGGCTACACAGGAAAAGTAACCGTGAAGGCACTGAATTTAACATAAAACAGCCGTCATAATAATCACAAATACACTTACATTGCTGTAAATGAGTTTTATGAATGAATGACTTGTTCTAACTGTTGCTGGTCTTCAACACGCGCTTTTGCACCATCTGATGGTGAGGTCGACTAACAGCAGATGGAGAGTATGCTCGGCAATCTACTGCTTTTCCTGCAGTTCCTGGACGTCAATGTTGAATTTACTGTCGAATTTGAACCACTGAATTTGTGGAAGCGAATTTGCAAAGCGAAATAAAATGGACCGAAAATTGCCTGTTGAATATTATTGGTTGTATTTTTAAACAGTTTGAATATTTTGGAAGTGAAATATGAAAGGTGAATATGGATTATTGAATTTTTAATAATGAAAAGGTGTTTGAAATTTTTTTAATTGAAATATTCACAGCTTAAATATTCAACCATGTTGAATTTCAGCCCATAAAAATGTAAGCACTAAAAATACAATGCATTAAAATGCAAGCATGGTTAATGCAATGCCTATTTTTTTTCAAGTAGTGCAATTCAACAGGCTTTTTATTTCAAAAACATTTGACATTATTTTACTTCCATACATGGTGTTCATGGTGATGGAACAGTCCATAATGTGGGTGTGAATAAGGGCGAGTTCAGTGGAGTTTGTGAAAGAACTTTAGAGCTGAATGTCAGTGAAGTTGACTCAATACCTTTGACTTCACAACATGATACAGTAGTGCTTGAAGCAACAAGAATTTCAGCTTACAAGCATCAAGAGTTGCTAACAGTACAGTTCAGCAAGTTGTTATTTCAATTTAGGAGTTGGTAAATGATATTCAATACAAGAGAGACAAAGTTTTTCATCAGTTCTGGGTAGTGAAGAAATCCGTCAGAAAGTTGAAGCCGTATTTGATGATATGGATAATCCCTTCACCATCTTCAACATTGAGTCTATAGAGTGTGCGATATGATTTACGTCGAGACAAACCAACATGAATCTTTACCCAAGTCCCGGTAATGGATAAGTTCCAGTTCTAAAAACACTTCAATCCATGTTTAAAAATAAGGAAGTAGTTCAACAAGCAAGTAAATACATTGAGGATATTTATGAAGACATTTGTGATGGAGAATACATCAAAACTCATTCACAAGACAAACATGAATTACAGCTTCAGCTGTACTATGATGACTTTGAGACCGCAAATCCCTTGGGATCAAAAAAGGGCATTCATAAACTCGGTTGCATTTCTTTTATTTTACGGAATCGTCCACCAAAATGTAACACTGTTTTGATGAACATCCATATTATTTCTTTGCTTCATTCTGAAGACTTGAAGAAATATGGATTTGATGCTGTTCTTCAACCTCTTGTTGATGACCTCATGATTTTAGAGACTCAAATAATTCACACTGCTCTATATGACACCCCTTTAAGAAAGACCATTGTACAGGTAACAGAGTACAACTTGGCTCTTATTGGACTATTTGGATTTGTGGAGTCTTTTAGTGCAACATTACTGCTGTTGATTTTGCCTAACTGTGAAAAGTGACTTTCAGACTGTTTTCACTGAAGATGACCCAAATTTTATTCTTCATTCAAAACATTTACATGCAGTTCATTGCAATGCATTACTTGAAGATCCAGAAACCTCAAATTTTGGGGTAAAAAAAAAAGAAGTTTGCTTAATTCATTGCAGTTCTTCAAACCCTCTGAGAACTATGCAGCTGACAATGCACACTATACTGGAAGGTGTGGCACAGTATGAACTGAAACTTTTTTACAAGCTTTTGGTTAAAAATGTGTTGTCTGTTAAAGAGTTAAAGGTGCTCTAGGTAACTTTTTAACTTTAACTGAACAGCTTCGGAGTCAGTGGAATGGTTATATTACTTATTTTGGGTTGAATGGTGGTGGTTTCGCACCCCCCTGGTGCCCGAGAGCAGAAAAAAACTCACTTGCAACTTTGGGCCGGCGGGTCGGCGGCCTCGCCGTCACGAAGTATCGCGTGTCTCGCGATGTAACGAATTGCTTGACGGCACTGCACACGTACACGCCCCCATTCAAGCACCGGCTAGCTATAAGCAAAGGGCAACGATAGATTGAGTTATGGCTGAGCCTGTAAAAAAGAAGCAGAAAGCTAGGAAATCTTTGTCGGAGGACCAACGAAAGAGGAAATGGGAGACTGACCGAGCAAGAAGTCAGACTTGAGTAAATCGGACCGGCTTTTTCAGAATGAGAACTGAGAGAAACAGAAGCCTGCAAAACAGATGCTGATCCTGCTGTTGCACTTGTAAGTATCTTTGGAATAAACTGTGTTTAATATTTAAATTTCAAGTAATTGTGACCTCAGGATGTTTGCTATTGTCTGTAAAGGTTTTTATTATGATCGCTGTCTGTTACGGGCTTACTAGTACGCTAACGTTAGATACTATAACTTGGATGTTAGCATTGTCATTAGCAAACACGTTTGATTTCTGTAGTTGTTTGGCCGTTCCTCTGTCAGTTTTATTTGTGTAACTTACACTTTTATTTTATGTCACTAAGTCAACGCGTCTGATAATAGGCAATAAACATGTTGCACATATCATGATCGAGCTAGAAAAAACGTTCTGATGTTTTCTTAGACAAGCAAAGGTAAACTGTCATTCTACCAGATGAACTTATAGACCTTACTAATATAACTTTAGACAAATATTAGCCTCCGATATATATATATTTTTTATGCTCATGCCCATTCTCCCAAAAACAAACAAACGTGAAAGCAGTAGTTCGCCCGATTCATATCGTTCGTTCCTGGTAAAAATACTAGTATGCATGACAACACAATAAATAAAAAAATCGCCATCAGTTGGAAAGAAAATATTGCTTTACTTGCCTCGGTAGACATAACTGGTTTTGAAATAGCTGGTTCCTCTGCTCAGCTGGGTTGCTCGTGGCGAGGGGGGAGGGACAACAGTTCGTTTTTACAACAGAGTGTTTGAAAGCATTTACTACCAGACACTAGGGGGAGCTTCGTAGAGAAAAAACACTCAGACTTGCCTGGTGTCCCTTTAAGTAAACGAGTTCCAAATTTTAATTAAGGGTTACTTGCAAGAAAAAAATGGCCACGTGGACTTAAAATATATTATATATTATATCATATATATATATATATATATATATATATATATATATATATATATATATATATTTTTTTTTTATGTTTAGACAAAACATTTTCCTGTATGGAATTTTCTTTTACTTCTTATACAGACTGTAAACATTGTTTTCTCTACCAGATTAAATAATGGTATACTGCATACTAACATACTGCCTTAAACATTTGATTTATGATCACACTTTATTTATAAACCTGTTTCCTGATAAAAAATCTACTACCAAAACACTACTCTACGATCCACTACCCCAGGTGTATTCGAAACATTGTTCCTCTTGTACACGTCTGGTGTATGCGAATTAAGACAAAACATCAAAAAAATATTAAACAATCAATTAACTTTTTTAAAAGCCTCACAAAAACATTGGTTAAAATACATCAATCACACATGGCTTTGAACTGGGAGACTTTTAACTTTCAGAGGCCTCAATATGGACCAGTGAGAGAGCTCAACATATCAACATATCAATGTTTTCTGATGTTGAAACAACCCCTTGGGGTAAAAGGTTACGGTACAGAGTACCATATTGGTATGTATGGTTGCAGTGGTGTTGAATATGAAACTCCTTTGTTTATTTTTTATTTTTTTTATTGTGAAAGATAAGAAGGTTTTCCTTTTAACAAGCAGTATTCAAATTGTGTGAATGGATGAGCGCCTTCATGCATTTATAATAGAAGATGAAAGTTATTTTAGTTCCATCAACACTGAATAGAGTTGTGTTAACTCATTACACTGGAGTTTAAAGTCCCTGTAAAGTCAAAATTAAGTATGTGTTCTGAGTTTGTCATACCACCCAGCCCAATTTGAATGATTAAAAAAGCCGCCAAGTAAATAAAATAAGCTATCAAAATCTCGAAAAAATGAGCAGTAGTCTCAGCTCTCAAACGCTGGGGGCGTGTCCGCTGGCTGCGCTGAAACCACGCCCACTCGCGGGAAATATGACTCGCGCACAGCTCGTGCATGTCGGCGCGACGGGAGGATGAAGGTCGAGGCGGAACATAGTCGGTTCGGCCCCATTCACCAGTAACAGCGGATTATCAGTGAATTCCAGTTGTCTCAGACGAAAGTAAACTATCCTGATCTCTACAGAGGCGGGTGTGGTGGTGATCATCAGCTCTCCATCAAGGTAACGTTAGCTCTTCACAAGATTAATCCACCTCTTCTTGATATGATAATTTTTCGGAAATTTAAATAAGGACACCGATCTGTTTTCTAAGTCATTGCATCCAGGAAATACGCATTTACATGACGAAGGCATAGCCAGAGCCGTGGGCATAGTAGCTAGTAAACTGTAGGCTGTCTGATAGTAACTCGCGATTGAGCGGCGATAGGCTTAGTGACTCCGTGCGTCATCAAGTAGGGGCCCAATCAAGCTCAGGGGGTCGCAGTGCGTCATCAATCCCCCGTTTTAGCCCCGCCCAAAAAATCCAGCTCACAGCAATGGTGAAAAACTGTTTAACGGTCTAACTCCACAATTTAGTACTTCACAGTTCTCAGTCTTTGTAATATGTTTTAGCAATACATTTCTAGCACTTATAATGTGTTTAGAATTTTTTTGTAGAATTGCCTTTACAGGGACTTTAAAATGTCAATAGTTAAATTTGTCTCAGGTTATGCATGTAACCATGGTTCCCTGAGAAGGGGAACGAGACGCTGCGTCCCCTAAAGGGTGTTTTGAGGAATGCCTCTGGCATGACTGGTGTCTGAAGCATCGACAACGAACTTGATATTGGCGGGCGGCAGCCTATGACATCACTACTGGTGCGCCTGTGGCAAAACCAGCAGTGCAAGTTTGAGAGGTGGCACCCTGCCAAATCTCGCGAGACTCACGACTTGCTTTACGGCCCGACATCACATACATCAACAACACATGAAGCAGCCTCTATGGAAGACACTAGCACGCATTTCAGAAGTGAATCATGGCAGAGTCGATGAAGAAAACGAAGAAAGCGCGGTCGGAAGAGTGCAGAGACGGCTCTGCGTTAGTGGTATTTACGACAGTAACGTTAAATACAAGTACTCCACTGTGACTCTAGGGGTCGCTGTTTGAGAAAAACGGAAACTGCAATAGTGTGCCTTTAATGGCTGACATAAGTCAAAGAGTCAAAGGAGTCCCCATCCCTAAGATGCTTACCAGCATCGCGATTAATTCCCTGCGGCCACAGACCAAGCTATAAAACCCCTTACAGGCAAGCCCAAGAGCTTGGTATTCCTATGAACACCTTTGAGGGAATATCATCATAAACATGTAAGATCATTAAGCATCTCAAGAACAGAGACCTCAACAGGAGGACTCTAAGAGAGAGAAGGCCTAACTTTGTTCTCTATTTAGGCCAGCATCCAAGGAGTCTCACAGAGATCCTAACTCTCTGAACTTCTGTTCAGACAGCCCTGAAGAATGGAGGCTTCAATAAGACGGAGAGCCTAGCAACTTAGCCCCTGGCTGAGCCCAAAGGACGGAGGCCTTGGCATAATGACTCTCTCTCCCAAGAGAGAGGAGGCCTAGCTACATTCAACACCTGTCTAGGAGGCTTCATATAGGGCCCAGCAACTTGACACTAGTAAGCAGGCGGAGCTCAGGGAGCGGAGGCGTGACGATACCCCATCCCAGTCTTGCTCTAAGCACAGTGGCCTTAGCATGACCACTTTCTAAAGCGAGAGGAGGCCTTCTATGCCCAGCGCCAAGAATAGCCATCAAGGAGGCACTAAGAGCGCCTAGCAACTGAATACTGATGCCCAGGCGAAGCTCTGAGGAGTGGAGTCCTCAGCCTCACTCTGTTAAGGCAGTAGTCAAGGAGACTCACAGAGAGCCTAACAACTTGACACTACTGCCTGGCCAAGCTCTAAGGATAGTGGCCTGAATATGGCAACTCTCTAAAGTAACCGTAACTCTATCGGCATCCTATGCTCAGATCAGGCTAACCAAGGAGACTTCTCAAAGCCTAACAACTTAGACTTGCTGTCTGGGTGGAGCTAGGGAGTGGAGGTCTCAGAAGAATGTGCTTCTTTAATGAGAGGTGGCCTAACAATGCTCCAGTAATGTAAAGGCAGTAGCCAAGGAGGCTCACAGAAAGCCTAACAACCTGGCATACCGCCTAGCTGAGCTCTGAGGACTGAGACCTCAGCATAACTCTCTAAAGCGAGAGGCTGCCTATCAACGTACCTCGCTCAGGACAGCTTACCAAGGAGGTTGACAGAAAAAAAAAACTAACGACTCGATACTGCTATCCAGGCTGAGCTCTGTTATTTACATGTCCAAAAAATTAATGTTTTCCATAAAGTCTGTCTTTTGCCGCCAAACCAGATCTAATCTGTCATTGGTGCAGGCATAACTTTCCATAACTCATAATTTTTATAATAATAACAATTACTACACTTTTTGTCTCTGATTCCTCAGAATTGATACATACATAGAACAATAGAATATTTGAGCCAAGAGGAGCCAAAAAAGGAAACTTCCTGTTCTACTTGTCCCTGCTCTGCCTGGAACCCCCACGCTCAATCCCGCCTAACTGTAATGGCTTTTTACGGGACGCAAACCGCAGAGTGCAGGCGATCAACTATCATCCCTCAGGAGAGAGTCATGCACAGGTGGAACCAATTACTGCGACCGCATCGCAAAAAGTGCACATTTTACCCCCTCGATAGTCAAACGCACTAGTTCAAACGTCAGATTCTCTGATCACTCACTGCTCAAAAACATCATACGAGAATAGACAAAAATAGACGTATTTCACAGGTACCATTTTATACTCATGGTCACACCAGTGGTGATTTCATAGGCTGCCGCCTGCCAATGTCAATTCATTGTCATGTTTAGACTCATTCTTCATACACCGGTCATGTCAGAGGCATTCCCCATAGCGCCCTCTAGACTAGAGGACGCAGCGTGAGTTCCCTTTCGAAAAGGAACTATCATAATAGTGTTAAACTGTCACTCTTTACACTGCTGTCAAGGAACAATCATCTCCCTGTGGTGTGGACCAAAGTTGTCTTTTTAAAGGTACAATATGTTTTTTTTTTTCGCCGCTAGGGGTCGCTAACCTCTTACAATAACAAAGGCGTAAGTTGATGACGCAAAATTTCCTGCGGAATTATGGAACTTGTCGTCAAGCCGATGGATCTAATAATGTTTATGGATGAGTGAATACACTGATGTTTTTATCATGATATCAGCGCCACACGCGAGTCCCACGGATATAAAGGAATGGAGATTTCATTCTACCAAACGCAAGTGCTGTATTAGTGCTCACACAGGTCAGTGTATTAGACGTGTATTAGACGAATGAAACTTGTGAGGTAACGCAGCGCTGTTTCACTTGCTCTACACTATCACACTAAACTGCATTTGAGTGTGTTAAAGTTATGTTATTCTATGTGTGAGTTTGTCTGTATGAGACTAGCAGTGAGCTAGATCAACATTAGAATAACACACTGATCATATTCTAACATTTCATCATGTTGAGCTATAAAACATTGATTAGTTTTATGTACATTTGTTCACCTGTCTAATAAAGTACAATACAAGAGCTGCGTCTCTGTGAAGTCGTGACTCGTGAAGCGCTGTCAAGTCCAAGTTAGTCGCTGATATTGATCCTCGTTTTAGTTCTCCTTTTTTCCCAAAGTCTGCTTGCCATGGTCCATAATGTTTGAACGAAACAACAACAGCGTGCAGCCAGAGGTTACGCACTACACTCATTATGCACAGTTGTCCACATCTGTCGTCATGGTTACTATCGCAGTACTTGAGCGGAAACCAGGGATAACGCGGATATTACGTCAGTGACAGGCGACAAGTGAACAGGTTTTCCGGGACGGCCAATTATTTAAAATTGGAATTTCTCTGAAATTAAAAATCTTTGCGAACTTTTGGGATATTGTAAGTACACAACTGCAGGAAATATATCACACTGTGCAAATGATTTCTGGATATTTTATTACAAAATTCGTATATATTGTACCTTTAACTCGACACAGTGTAAATATAACTCACTCATAGTGTTGAACAAGTAACACTGAAACTATTGGGACAATAAGATCACTCGTTTGGAGGTGATTTTAACTCTACTAGAGTTGATTTAACCCTGTCAATTTTGATGTGTACTTCCAGATTTTGCGGAGATTAAATTATATCCAAATATGGCTTGTCTTGGACATTAAACTACATTAAACTAAAAACAGGCCCACTCCGGCACTGTCTGAGCGTACTGCACAGAGGGTTTTTTCTTTTTATCAAACAAGAAAGATTGATAAAAGACTTGGTTCTGTACACATTTTCTGGGACAGGACACCAAAAGCTGAAGAGGGGGAAAAAAGCCAGACCAAAATAGATAGCTGGTTACCAGAGCAATCGTATGGTGATTCATTTCACCAACAGAGGGAGCTGCAAGCTACATTGTCGAACTCAACTTTCAGTTTGTGAAAGTGAAAATATTAAAAGTATTAAAGTAAAGTTTCCTATAGTGACATTTTCGAGTGAAAATTACTTCTGGAATGAGAAAAAAAAATGGATTTCATCCCTCGAGAATTGGTGCATGGATCAAAGGAAGTTGGGCGTTCCCACAATAAAATGGCTTTTTATTGGTTTATTTAAAGCCATCCCTTAGTAACAATAAACCGTCATCGTATTCACATCATGTGCTTTATTTATGTGCATACATATGGAATGGTTTATTTTTTTATTTTTTTCAAGGAACGTACAAAAACCATTTAACAATAAACAGACATGGGGGCTACATGTAACAGATCTTTCTATATCTTAATACACATGTTTTCAGAAGACAGGGAAAAAAATGCATACAAGGTAAAGCATTAGATTCTGCAAATAACTTTTTTTCAGACTAAGGGATTTTTTTTAATACATTTCTTATTTCTTGTAATTTACAAAAAAATACATAAACTCAAATAGACTAACTTAGCTTTATGTAAATTAAACTTCCCAGGGAGAATTATTAAATTTAATGTGTTGTCAATTATAACAGTCTAAGAAAAATACCATATGTCATCTATTGCAACTCGTTTGTAAAATATATAAAAAATCATCATAGATATCTGTTTCCAAAAGTCTGCAGAATAGTTACAAAATAAATGTGTGAGAGTTTGAGGTTCAAGGTTGCAAGAAGAGCATTGTGGTGAGATGTCTTCTTTGTTTTTATTAAGAAAAGCATTCCAAGGATAACATCTATGCAGTATTTTGAAGTGAACGTATTTATTATGCAATTACGCAATAAAAACGTATTTCTCTCTGACCATATAATAAGTGCTTTTGGGTAACAACTGGGATCTTATGTGAGATACTTTCTAATGTAAAAATTATAAAATTTCTTATCCAAAATATTAATACCTCCGATAAAAAAAAAAAAAAATATATATATATATATATATATAATAATTATAATGGAGATGTGTTCAAAAGGTGAAGCAATTTAAATGAGATGCTTTTCACAAGCAAATGGTTATCTCTATATACGCCAGAGAAGGAAGTAAATTGTTGATAAATGTGAACCTTATTACTATTTAGCAAATCTAAAACAAAATGAATTCCATTATCAAACCATTAATCTTTAAATATAGTCCTGTACTTAGATAACATATATTGGTTATTGCACAGTATATGCATGAGTGTGGAGAGAAATTATGTTTAAAGGCTAATTTTCAAGCTTCTAGCAATTTCTTAAAAGACAGTTTAATGTGAAGTTACGATAGCAGCATTTATAAAATGTATAAAAACCATATACAATTCTCCTGGGCCAAACAATGTTTTATCCAATTGATTTTAAAAATTATATTAAGGGTATATTAAGGGTACTGAAATCAAGAGCAATAATGACAATCGTTTGAAAAATCTTTTTTCTTTTTACATATTCAGTCCTGTCAATATCTAAGCACATGTTAAGCACATTTTTTTTCAGAATTAATTGTCATAAGAAAGGCCAGAGGTAATCGAGAACAATACATTCAGAGGTCACTCTTCTGCCGCAACTGACTCGTGTGCGGCCGTTACCGTTTATAAAGATTTAAATGTGGATATTTTTCTTACAAAAGCTATAGTGGACGTTAGCAAGTGCACTCATTCAATCCCACAAGGCACTACAATAATGTGTACAACCTATGTACCCCCAACGGCTAAATACTACACATAATATTACTGCACCATGAGAGTCACGCACCGAATGAAGTCCCACATCTGACCAGAAGATGGCGCCCACTGCTGAATCATCCATCCGTTTTCCAAACCGCTGTTCCAATGTGGCTACAGCGTAATAGGGTCACCTGTTATTGTTTTGTCCACCCTGTTACTGTTTTGTCCAACCTGTTACTGTTTTGTCCAAGCTGTTACTGTTTTGCCCACCCTGTTATTTTCTTGTCCAACCTTTTACTATTTTGTCCACCCTGTTATCAGTTGGTCCAACCTTTTACTATTTTGTCCACCCTGTTATCAGTTGGTCCACCCTGTTACTGTTTTGTCCAACCTGTTACTGTTTTGTCCAAGCTGTTACTGTTTTGTCCAAGCTGTTACTGTTTTGTCCACCCTGTTACTGTTTTGTCCAACCTGTTACTGTTTTGTCCACCCTGTTACTGTTTTGTCCAAGCTGTTACTGTTTTGTCCACCCTGTTATTTGTTTTGTCCACCCTGTTACTGTTTTGTCCAACCTGTTACTGTTTTGTCCAACCTGTTACTGTTTTGTCCACCCTGTTACTGTTTTGTCCAACCTGTTACTGTTTTGTCCACCCTGTTACTGTTTTGTCCAACCTGTTACTGTTTTGCCCAGCCTGTTATTTGTTTTGTCCACCCTGTTACTGTTTTGTCCAACCTGTTACTGTTTTGTCCAACCTGTTACTGTTTTGCCCACCCTGTTATTTTCTTGTCCAACCTTTTACTATTTTGTCCACCCTGTTATCAGTTTGTCCACCCTGTTAAGCTTCTTCTTCTTTTTTTTTTTACAATGTTCTCATAAAACCAGCAAAAACATACTAATAATTCTGTGAAAATTTTAATTTGACTGGTGTATCAATAATGCAGTGAGCAAAAATGCCTTTTAGGCATTTGTATTTCAAAAGGAAAAATGTAAAATGATTGTGAGACAGAACAATTCAAATATTAATATTGACACAATATTTATACAATATTTAAAAAATAAAAATATTTATATTTTCTGGTCATTTAGTAACTGATATGCTTTTAAAGGGTCAAAGGTATATCATAAATTAGAAACATAATTATTTGAAATGTTGTTCATTTGTCCCTGACAGGGTGGACATTTTTTATCTTCTTTTTAATTTATTTTGTTTAATCAATGGTTACATTTATTTACCCTGAGCTTGACCAAAATCATTTTTCAAATGTTTTACATCACCCTAATGTATTATAAAAACTGAGTTTGATTTATATATTTTATGATGGCCATAAAGGCACAGAATACCAGGAATGACCCAATATCATACAGGTAGGTATATATTCCTTTTTAATTGATTATTACATTTTAATTAAGGTTTATACATAGTTTCCTTGACAGAGTTTAAGATAAATAGTTTCATCTTACTAGTGCAGCTGCCTAAGCTTCAAATAAATATTAAACAGCAAGCACAAACGAAACAAAAGCGTCAGCCCTTCCGGCGCACTCAGTGTCCGAATTCACTCCTTCAAGTGAACTATATTAGTGGACCAATGAATGGAATAGTGAATGAGGGGCCGATTTCAAAAACAGGGGAGGTTAACATTTTTTGATTGAAGATTAAGAGTGCAAATTGATGATGATGTGGATCATAAACACTGCGACATTCTGTAATAAAATAAGAATTGTCAATTTTGATTTCATGGTGACTGTAAATAAAATTATAAAAAGTTAAAAAATATATATTTGTACGTTATACTTCAATGTTTTTGTAAAGTCATAATTTTGTTATAATATAATATTTTTTTGACATGTTTGCAATATTTTAGATATAATACAATATTCCATTTATTTTTCTTAGTGTGATTTTTGGTGAATTGTATTAAAACCAGTTGCCAGGGTCATGACCCCGAAATATTATATTAATTATTATAATAGTTTATGGATGAGTCTGGGCGCTCGAGCGTACAGCTGCAGGCGCCAGATTGTAACTATACTTGTTCCGGCCGGTAGGTGGGTCTGTGAGCCGGCAGATTCAACAAGTTCAATAACTGAGTCACAGGCCTGAAACCTCCACCATTCAATCAGAGAGCCCTGTGGAGAGGACAGTTGACGAAAACACCTTTTGTAATGACAGTTACTAATAGGCTACTGTAGTAAAACCATGGTTCATTTTCGTAAGGGAATCACAGTCACAAATTTCTTTGTGCAGATGCTTTTTTTTTTTTTTTTTTTGCAAATGCTCATCACACACAATCAGTCTAAATTCACTCCATTAATTAGTCTTTATCCTTTATTTCGGGGAGCTTCACATTAGTCTACCGGTTTGATCGTTTATTTAGTCATATTTTTAAATCTGTGTGTGAAGAAAACTTTGTCCGATGATGGCGATATTTCAGCAGAAACAGCTGGCAGGTGAGACGAGTTACTTAAGACATTGTCCTTTCCTCTTTAAATGTGAAGAACGTGATAAAGAAAATAAAATAAACAAATAATTGAGTGTCCACTGTGGCGCGTTCGTAAGCCTTGAACTCTTTAGCAACCGTGTTCACCCTGATCAACTGAAATGAACATGACAACTGCAGAAAACAGCCTGATTCGCAACTCTGGCCCTCGAGGTCCACTTTCCGGCGAAATGTAACTCCAACTATAACCAAACACACCTGAACAAGCTAATCAAGGCTATAAGTATTAGCTTTGTTGTTTATTCAAGCTCGTTGCGTCATTGAATGGCTATTTCCATCAACTGAATTATAATTTGTAATGAATATATGCAGATCAGCAGACACGGTGTATAGCCTATAGGCTACTTTTGAATACGGTCACTAAAGAATACAATAAGGACATTAAAGCCGATTCAAACTGTAGTGGAAAGCAACTTTTACTAAAGCGTTCTAAAGTTTTTCGCGTTATTCTTTAGAACGCTTTATTTTTTAGAACGCATTGCTATTAAAGTGTCTTGATAATTAGGTTGGACAAATTCTGTTTGAATATGCTTATGTAAGGCTTTAAATTCATGCACTTAAAAAACAAAAAGTAAAATTGTACGTAATATTAAAGAATTATTTGGAAAAATAGCCTATCACTTGTACAATTATTTTACAGTGTAGCCTACTTTTTAAGAGTAAAGTATATCCTAAGACATGGACGTTTATTGCAGTATACTAAATTTACATTTATATGATAGTAAATATTTACTTAAAAAAAAAAGATTAGGGTTGGACGACTGAAGTGTTATTATTTGACAAAGGATTATATTGATGGTTTTTTGTTTTTGTTTTATCAGAGAGGAGCATTATTTAATATTAGAGTTTCGTTTTAGTTGTGTATGATTTTGAGGGGGGGGGGGAAAGGAATGTAGGCCTAAAGTAATGCTTCAATATACATTCTAAACATATTTTCTAATAAGGCTGAAACATAATTTAAGGATTACACATTATTATGAATTATGACTTTACACAGTATTTGATGTGACAGTAGATGGCGACATTGCATCATGTTTAACTTTTAAAGCTTCAGTAGTTCTGCGAGTAGGCCTACATATGAGCAGAGAAAACCTCCACGCGCTTTCACTCTCTCTATTCGTTCTTCTCGTTGATCATTAATAATCAAATTCAGCTATAAGAATTGGACCCCGCTTTTATTTGATTGTTATTGATTTTATGGCACTAAGATTCCGTGCATAAGTTTATTGAGATCGAGTTGAGAAATGTGCTTTTATCCGTTTTATTTATAATTTGTATGCTTCATTTAGAACGCGCCTTCGATCGAGTTTTACAAAATTACTGTGATTATATTGGTCATAATTTGGTCGAAAGTGTCACTTTCTTTGTTTGTCAGAGTTGTGTTGTCTTAACTGTCGTAACCCAGTTTCATGGTTTATTATCTCTACTGTATCCGTTTTTACATGTTTATTTTTACAACAATCCAAGAAGGACGTTTTCTTTTCTCCTGAAGTGCGTATTTCAGTGTGAAAAAGCCAGTTATTTTTATGTCTAAAATGTACTTTTAAAGGCAATTGCATAAATAAATACAATGAACAAAAATATTGCTGGTTCAAATATTTTTGCGTTTTTTTTATCCAGACAAACAAACAAGCAGTTTAAATATTAAGCAATACATGAATAAATACACTTACTGATTTTGAGAATACATCGTTTTATTGTACTGTACATAACTGTTTTGTCAACTTGTTAAACTACTAAAAGTGCAATCATTATTATTCTATGATGGTTTCCGTAGGCCTCTTTCCTTTTACACAAGAAATGACCCACAGATCCACACATTCACCCCTGAACATATAAGAGGTGGGAAAAGAAACACACATAAGATTTAGACAAAATAAGATGATTTGTGTTGAAGTGGGTTTATGACACGCATCACATCCCACACAACTGAATTCCCTCAATCCTGCATTTCGCGCGCGGTGTTGCTGAGTGCATCGAAAATTACAAGGTTTCATTTTACTACGACTTTTTTATGCTCAGTTATTGAACATATTCCCTCTCATCCTCATTGCAAATGTGCTCAATTCATACAAAACACTTGGCTATTGATTATGGACTGGGATAAACCCGTTTTTCGTGTCTCCTTTTTGCAGAAGTTTCGAGGTTTTTCCAAGATAGTAAATATATTTCATAAACTTCCCATCACTCCCTCTGGAGTCCTCATTTCCGATCAGTTCATTTCTTCCTTCATTTGTTCTTCGTCGATAACTGATGTGCATCAAGCACACACACTCACAATCTCGTCATTTCCGTACTTGAGGATTTATGATTAAAATTACATAACGCATGGCTTGACATCTTGACAGACTCCCTGGTGATGATGCAGCTGATGGTGATAATAGGATCCACTGCTGGGGGGATGAAACGATGTGATGCCGTTGAAGTTCAGCACAAAGTCTTTTCTGTCACAGACTGGCGATGAGTGGCTTTGGTATCGAGACATTCCTATTGACGAAAATCAAAGACAATTATTAATATATAATATCGCCAACGAAAGTAGGCTTGCAATCTTCTTAGAAGTGCATGCTCTCTATCACACTGTCAGTTTACAGCAATTGGATATTATTTTTTATGTTTAGAAGACATGCTTTTTATCCACACGAACGATGTATTATATAGTCATATCGACGCCATTTCAGTCTTTAAAGAAAAATGGCAATGTTTTTATTTTATTTTTATAAATATTACAAATTTAAATAATATTAAATTGCTGTTCAATCAATATCCAGTTCCCTATTTTGTTTGATTAAACGCATTTTAGAAATTATACATTTTATAATTAACATTTTTAAAAACATATTTTTGGGTCACCTGAACCGAAGCATCGCATATAATACAGTCCGAACCTATCTACCTCTTTAGTTTTAAAAATAAAGGTTCTTTACTGGCATTGATGGTTCCATGAAGAACATTAATGGAACATTTCCATTCCACAAAATGATCTTTACAGTGGAAACAGGTTCTTTAGATTTTTATTTTTTTAAATGGTCTTCACTATAAAGAAAATGTGTCCTTTCTTAAGAACTGATCATTGAAAGGTTCTCTGGGGAACCCTCATTTTGGGTAGACTGAGTTTTCATTACCAATCCATTGGCAAAGGCGGCATTGTTTTCATAACCTTAAGAAATGATTGGGAAAAAACGCACTGAGGCCTTCTGCGTCAGACATTTGCTATTTTCCTATTTAGACTGTTTCTCCTAAACAGAATTGTAGGAAAATCCACTTCTTAATTGCCACGCACAAACTTTAATTCATTACATCGGGCCCGAAACACTTTTAAGGCCTCTGAAAATAATTTACTTTTCCTACTTTGAGGGAATAAAAACAAGAATGATAGTACAGTACATGTGATTCGTGGCTTTTTCAAATAACATATTGTATATATTATTTTTGTAAATGAATATGGATGAATGTATGCTATAACGGAACCAATGATTGTGATACAAATGTATTTAAAAACACTGATGAAGTGCTTCAATACGCAATGCTACTACATTGCTACATCGAGAAAAAATATAGGCTTGAGTAAATAGTTAAAACACGTGCTTTTGTAGCCTACAAACATGATTTTAAGATCGATTAGCGTGCTTAAATTGTGTGGTATTTAGTCAGGCTTTCTTTAAACGAAAATGTATTTAAGAAAAAAACAACAAGTTGGTTACACTTTATTTTAAGGTGTCTTTACTACACTGTATTTATACATTTAAGTACTGAGTAATATTAAGTAACTACACTGTAAACAAAAAATATATGATCAATAAGTTATGACATGTTTTTACATTGCTGTAAATCAAAATAATATTTTCTAGCTATTACATTTTTTATAAGTTAAACAAGATTCAACTCGTTTTTGAAAAGTCAGTTTAATGTAATTTAAGTTGAAATGACTTAAAAATCCAAGATGATTGTCCTTAAAAATTGAAGGCCGAATTTTTTAACAGTGTACATGGATTAGGGTTTGGTTTGATTTGGCTTAAGGTTAGTTGCTTGTAATTATGCATCATTTACTACATGTAACATGTAACAAGGACACTGTAAGATAAAGCGTTACAATTGTTTTTTTTTTAGAATAACAGCAGGTACATCAATCCTGATGAACTTTATATGCGTATATTAAAGCGAGCGTGTGTGCAGTGGCGCTTCACCTGAGATGTCGGCCGAGTCTCTGCCGTTGTGATGCAGGTAGCTTTGCTCCAGAGAGGCGTACGGAGGCATGCTCGAGTGTAATCCAGAGGACGTCGGGCTGCTGGAGGTCAGTGGCTGCTGTTTAATGTAAGGAGACACTCCTGATGAAGCCCAGTGTGCAGAGGCGGCTCCATACGGCGAGTGGCACTCCAGAGAGCCGCTCATGGCCGCCGGGGGAGAGTGAAGCGGGCTGTTGCTGCTGTCCGGCCCGTATTCGCCGTTAGAAGCGACTTGACACGCCGTCATGTACGTGGAGCCCGGACTCGATGACATGTGTGAGACATGATGCCCTGCACTGAGGCCATCGTAACCCGCGTGAACGCCAGGCACCGCGTTGGTCATCATGTCCAAGTTATAGCCGTTGGCGTGGCAGGCCAGAGACGAGGAGGGCGACTGGAAGTCAAAGTTCTGCGGCAGCATTGAAGCCCCGAAGCCGATCCCGTTCATCATGCGGTACATGGGTTTGAGAGCCTGGCACTTCCTTCGGAAACCGCGGGGCCTGCGTCGAAAAGAGCCCTCCTCGAACATGAACTCGCTCCCGGGGTCGATCGTCCAATAATGGCCTTTACCCGGCCGCCCGAGGCCCTTGGGAAGTTTGATGAAACATTCGTTGAGAGACAAATTGTGTCTGACGGAATTTTTCCAGCCCTGGTAGGAACCCCTAAAGAACGGGAAGCGAGCCTGGAGGAACTGATAAATTTCACTCAGCGTCAGCCTTTTGGTCGGAGAGCTCTGTATCGCCATGACTATAAGAGCGATGTAGGAGTAAGGTGGCTTTTCAGGGCGTCTCATGCCCGAGTTGGACTTTTTGCCTTTGGTGCCGGTCGCAGTCGTGGTCTCCAGCGCGGTCTGTGTGCTCTGGAGCGCCGAGTGCATCGCGCCGCTGGACGCCGGGCTTGATCTGAGGGGAGGCGGCGGGTCAAGCTGTTGCTGAGGGCTTTCCGTCGTCATTGCTAAAACCTTGCAGCTGAATGGATGTAAAACGACGGGGTCAGTCTTTAAAAAAAAATAAAAATGAGTCAAACGCACCCCAGGCTAGAAAAGAAAGGAGAAAACGATAGGTACTCCAAGAATCTCTGTTAAAAAGCTTGCAGTGACTCCTCTTCAAGGCGGCCGAGGTCAGTGCGCCACAACTGTGCTCTGCTCGCAGGACGCGCTCCTCGCTGAAGCCACCAGCTGTGTGTCGCCAGGATAGCGACCCCTCCTTAGTCTCTTGGTGGCCATCGTGAAGACTAATCCTTTAAGAGAAGGAAACTCAATGCTCCAGAGTCCTCTGGCGCAAAGACGTGCGGCCAAACAAAACGCGACCACCTATCAATTCGTAAATCTCTCTCTGCCCCCTAGATCCCCACTAAATTCCTCCCAAGAAATCTCCTCAAACTGTGGAGACCCACCCCTTTCCATGTCTGGCATGCCTCCAGCTATCGGTCTGGCAGGAGGCTGTGCAGAGTCCGAGTGGAGAGACTCCCCACCTCCCCTCTGACAACCTAAATACACGCAATAACGCCATTTATCAAGCCTAGTCCGACATTTCAATCAACAGCGCCACACGCCAAACACCGGGGCGAACGCTGTCAGACCTCCAGTAATTAATGGCGTGTTTTGGTGAGAGTTCTGGCACTAATAGATGGGAGGTTGAAATAGGAACGCACTTCTTGTGAGTATTGCTCGCGCGTTTGACCAACGAAAGAACAGCCGGATAACGTGCGAAGTAAGGTTCGTTGCTTCGCCAAAGAGAGAAGAATGTGAGCGCGTAAGGCAGTGACCTGGTTGAGCATCTCGTCAAGTTAAGCATGATGGGGGTGGGCGAAAAAAGTCCCTCTCCAAGTGTATACAAGTTCTTGTAAAGGGCTGTTCTGGATAAATGATTTTGACATGAGTGGAAGCAGGCTTTTTCCATCAGCCGCTGCGCCAGTGCTCGGATACCACACACAGCGCAGTGTCAGTTTACCGTCCCGGACCCCGATCATCCCCCCTGAGAGGACGACTAATTAATTGTGGAAAGTGAGCTTAATTGGCCATACGAAAAAAAATCTCCAACATCCATGATTAGCGTGAAAGAAAAACACAAAAAAGGTCACTTGACTTCATTTTAATGATTTATTTAATAATTTTAAATAAAATCGATATCGATTTAACAGAAAAATTATAGTAATAATAGGGTACAACGGGGCTAAAGGCACACCTTAAGAAATAATGGGCTTTTCACTATTACCATAGTGTACAATTGCAGAATAAATATATGTGTGTATTGATTTTGTGTGAAAATAAATCATAAAAGTTGTTTGTTAGTTTGTTGAAAAATCTTAAATGTACGAGGTGTCCTTTTGCTCCACAGACACGGGGTACAAAAAGGATACAAATACACTTTAGCTAAAACAATTTGTTTTCAAAAATGTCTAAGGTAATACTACTTCAAAACAATCACTTTAGCAAAATACTGTTTTCTGTTTATTTTGATCATTTTGATAAATAAACGAATTCGTTTTTGTTCGATAAATATACTGTCATTAAAATATGTTAATTTAAATATATATTTAGCTTAAACAAATACAGAAACAAAATTATTTTGAAAAGTAAAGATTCTGACAGCATTCAAGATCCCATCATAATTTAATATAGCTTTACAAAAGTAACAATATTTTATTATTATTATTATTATTATTATTATATGTATTATTATTTATAATTTTTTTTTTTTTTTTAAATAGGATAGTTTCATTGTTAATATGGTGATAATCTCTAAGGTTGGCCAACTTAATAAATTATATTTATCATCTGAACCTAACTATTTCACGTCAACAAATGGAAAAGTCAGCCAGCTGTTTATTATCATGTTAATTGTTGTCTTTCACCTCGACAGCAGGAGCGCGTTTTACCCCAAATACCATATGTTTACATATTCTTCTTGTTGCTTTAATTAGCTTGAACAAAACTCAAAATCATTAACAAGACCTTTGTCTCAAAATACATTCAATATTTTTAGCGGTACTTAAATCTACACCATTAAAAAATAAAAATAAAAAAAAAAATATTAGGTCAAACTTTGCGTCAAGGATCAGACAAATTTCCACGTGCATCTTGAAAAGCGGATGTTTTGGAAAGCGCAGCGGAAAGTTTTTGTGCCATCTAGTGGTTTAGAGGAAAATCTAATTAAATGTACCTTTTACCCTGGTGCGCCTTTAGGCTTGTTGTATCATAATAATTATAATAATAATAATAATAACAACATGTTTCCTGCTTTATATTATTTAAGTAGACGGTTCTATAATTAACGATTTTTGTTTTATTATCATTACACGTAACAATGATTATTTAAAACAAATTTCCGATGTTTATATTTACTTGTCTGTAAACTAAAATATTCTGTTGAAAGCCTCTTACAGTTGAAACATTAGGCCAACACTGCAGTTTGTCTTTTTTTTTATTATTATTATTATTTGGCTTCGTCATGAATACACGCGCACTAATGCTGCGATTCCGAAGGCAATTTTCACAACCGTGCCTCATAGGCAGAAACAAGCAGCCTCACATCTTTATCAAAGACAACAAAAGGATGTGAAGATAAAATCAGCCCTCGTCATAACAATAAGGGAAAAGAAAATAATCGGGCTCAAAAAATCCCCGGCAACATCAAACCCGCTGTCCCCGCTGCGTTCAGGATGCGCGCTTGGCTTGGAGAAACCGTGCTCGGTGCAAAAGAAAAATACGTGAAAGACTTTGAAGGTTTAACGCCTGAGACTCTCGTTGTTGCACCAGACTGCAGGATTCCTCTACTGTTGTTCGTGACCTTTACACTGACGAGGCCGACTGGCACTGGCAGAGATGTCGATACTAGAGGTTTTTACTCTCCGCGTGACAGGGGGACGGATATTTGCAGTTCTGGACAGAAAATATAAATATTGAATTGCTAAATATATCTGTGTCCGCTCTCGGGGAAACTCAGCGAGGAAAAAAACAAAGCACTGGGTTCTCGAGGCGCCTACGAATGACGAACGTTTCTCCCCCTCGCGAGCCCAACAACTTCAGCAATTGTTTAAGTTTCAATCAAACAAATAAACTGCATGATAATAACACAGATTACACTCTTTGGGGAATTGATGACGTGGGTCTTAATTTTCCCTGCATCTTCATTTTGATATGTTTTTTTAAAGAAACATATGAATAGGCCCACCTATTTAAAATGTAGTCCACAATCTTTTATAATATAATGTCATTTGACCATATGAATGAAATGTAACTTTAATAATCCTGATTTTCGTGATGTGGGCTAGTAGACGATATTGTAGGCCTACACGGTATCCTGTAGGTTGCAGTATAGTCTCTCCAGCCCTTCAAACGCCATTCAACAAACCCTGTCAGTTTGATTGGTTGTAATGACTTTCTCATTGACGTCATATAACATAATACATAGAAGTTGAGGTCGATTTTTTTTTTTTTTTACTTTGCCAGGAGGATGTTTGATGAGTGTTGCAGACATAACATGATGTCAATTTAAGTTATTTTAATAACGACATTTGTGACTAATTTATTTAGTGGATATAGGAACTAGTGTTCAGTGAATAGTTCTCTATTTGTCTGTCTGTCTGTCTGTCTGTCTGTCTGTCTGTCTATCTATCGATCTCTCTCTCTCTTTGTCTGTCTATCTATCTCTGTCGGTCTGTCTGTCTGTCTATATTTGTTAAATGTCATAAATATGTTATGTCTATCATATGGATATGGATATGCATCTCTACATAGTCACAGCACTATATTGTTTGTTTTTGTTTTATTTTGCACAAACTATTGTATACATTACGTCACTTTCTTATATTTATGCTTTTTCAATTTTTTCCAATCCTTGTGAGCTGCTAAACTTTCGTTGTATTAATGAAAATAACAATAAAGATATATTTGATTCTATTCTACTCTATAAAGGACACAAATATGGAAATTTGATCTACTTGTGTGGGTTATCCATCCTCCTGCGCACGCGAATTCATGCTAATATTCACTTTTTTTTAGGCTATACTCCTTTAACTTAAAATTCGCCAGTTGATCGTGCATTTGATATCATAGTTCCCCAAATCCTGCTTTTGAAACGGTCTGCTTTTTAGGAAAATTGTATATGTATTGATTTATCTATTGAGACGTGACTATTTTCCCAAAACAAAGTAAAAAAAAAAAAAAAAAAAAAGACGTGCGAAACTAACAATAATAAGAACAACAAAACTAATGCTACTAATAATAAGAACACGGTAATTTTGTTTAACACGATGAAAAGTTTTTAAGAGGCAGGCTTTTAAAGCAGAAACAAGGACAGATTTAGATTTGAAAATCTATTAAATCGCTTAAATTAAGCGTTTATATGGCTTTTAATATGTTAGTAGGTAAATCACTTGGCCTTGAAATCTGAGTCATGTCATCTTATCTTCAGGACCGCGGACAGCTCGCGTGGGACTTTTCCTCCGTGCATCCTACCAGGATTGTATATTGATTTGTTTTATTTAATATTCACAGCTGCCGCAAAATGAAGCTGATTTATCTTGTATTAAGTCTCACGCTCTCAAAGTGCCCAGCTATTAATATAGCCTACTGTACACGTTTGAAGCATTTGGGTAGTGTGGAAACAAAAACAAAAGTATGAAAACTATAGCTATAAAACTGACTGGTTATTGCAAACATTATAATATTTTACATTTATGAACCTTTCACGAGTGCACACTTACATCATATTAAACAGAGTAAAGATGATGTGTATTTGGCCTCCGCTCCGGGCTCGAAATTTGGCCGGAACCCAGAGTATCCCAGAGTATTTAATTAGGTTTAATTATCTGAACGTGCTCCTCCCGAACTTTGTTAATAAAACATAATTTGATGATGATTCGTGAAAATGTCCTATTTGCACACATGACAGAATTCACAGAATATCTTTTAAAAACCAATGACTGATAGGAATCAATTCGTGTTCAATTTTAAAGCATGTTTTATTATTCAATATAAAATGTGCATGCAATCTGTCAGTAAAATAGTAAACATTAATTCCAGTTAACGAGACTGATGCAGGAGCCTCACTTTCATCATAAACTGAGTTTGTCTCTCGAATAGCAAATCTAAACAAATATCATATTTAACTTTCATAAGAATCTTTTGAGGCGCCTGGTTCAACACACTTAAAGTCAAATAAATACATTGAAAACAACTTAAAACAACACAACCGTTCAGTAGCACAAACAAATATTAAATAGTTCACAACTTTGTCTTTTCACTCCTTTCCATTTTGCATAAAACTTTCCGGAGCAAAAGGCGATTTATGCAGGCGGGTGAAATGTGTTTTGCAAAAATGTCTGTGTCAAGTCACTAGTGCTCAGAAAGTGCCGAAGTTCCCCACCCTAGACCAGCAATATTATGACAACAAATACTCAATCCTGAACGGGCTGTACGCGGGCACGGGTGTGTGCGGGATCGAGAGGCACTCGGATGGGGGCAGGAAAGGGAAAAAGTCCCGTTGGTGACGGCAGCTGATCGCAGGGTTCTCGGGAGACCCATAGGATCGGACAGGGGAGCCCCGCATGACAAAGGGCATCATGTCCACTCCCCCCTGCCAGGTGTCAGGTTTGTGAACAGGGCGTTCCTCTTTCCTGAAAGGTCGGCTGAGGATGCTGTCAATGGCGAAAGAGCTCGTGAACTTGACGCTGGAAGGAGGCGTCGCGATAGAGTCCCTGCATGTGTCCCCTGCAGCAGCTTGGCTCGGCCCCTCTGGCTCCTTGCCGGTTTTTTTGCTGATGCGCTTTCTCCTCCGACGAAACACTCCGTCCGCGAAGGTGTACTCGCTGTGCGGGTTCAGCATCCAGTAGTTGTCCTTTCCCCACGGCCTGGAGGGATCCCGCAGCACCTTCAGAAAGCAGTCGTTCAGGGACAGATTGTGCCGCACTGAGTTCCTCCAGCCGGTGTAGGTACCTCTAAAAAACGGGAACTTTTTCATGAGGTAGTCATTGATTTCAGCCAAAGTGAGACGGCCTGTGTCCGAGTCCCGGATGGCCATGGCGATGAGAGCGATGTAAGAGTACGGGGGCTTGGGTCTCCGCGTATAGGGCTTGGCTTTGCTCTCGGCGCCCGGGGGAACAGGTGCGGGACTGTGCGCCACGCAGTCTCCATCCGAACCCAGCTCGTCCTCCGCGGACATCGGCGACGGGACACTGCCCTCGGCGTCGCTGCACAGCTCCACGGGCTTGCAGTCGTAGTGACCCCCGCAGAAAACTTCCAGTTTCATTCTGTGACAGTATTAACTGTTCGCGCAAAAGCCGCTCTGCTGAAAAAAGTTCCCCAAAAAGCGCTAGAATAGCCACGCGCGCTGTCAAACACAATCCCGAGTGTGAGAGTGACAGGAGCTGTACCTGCTGAAGATAAAGCACTTCACATCCCGAGCGCGCGCTCAGCTGTCTAATATAGCAGCTCACCTCCGGGTAAGCCTACAGGGGGCGGGGCCTCGGGAGCTGACTTTAAGTCTTAAAAAAATCTTAAATCTTACGAAAACACTCAAGGATCATGCACACCCTGTTTTGAAATAAAGCGGTCGAGCGTATGTACAAACATCGCTTTTAGACTCGTGATGAATTGCTTTGTTGACGTGAAACGGGTTTCGTCACTGTAAGGTGGGTTCACCTGCGTCTGTGCTCACCTTTACTCCACGCGCTCCCAGAGGAGTTTCACTTCGGGAAACCAGGTGGCGTGCGTTTATCAGACATCACACACCTTGTGCGCAGTGCAGTCAAAGGAAACCTTTAGGATGCAGTACAGTCTTGATGCTAAATATAATACACTTAGAACTTAATCATTTCGACAAACCTGGTTTGTTTGTGATCTTTGCTAGACTTTTTATGGAGTTGTATTTGATAAATGGCAACATATTGTAATAATTTCCCAGCCTTTTTATGTCAGTTTAGTTGTTTAGAACAACTGGTTGGTTACAGTAAAGACGGATGCATTTTTTAAAACAATATATTTTTTTAAACAATGTCTTTTTTTTAAAGTGATATCCTGTTTAGCATCCTACTCATACACTTATATTGAATTAATGATGTAAATAAGATGCACAATGCCAATTATGAATTCCGTGTAAATTATAGCTGTCTTCTAATTTTCTAACATTTAGCCAGCAGGTTTAAACTCGAGTTAGATTGCAAAGATTTTATTCATAAAACAGAGAATGGACCAATTTTGTTCTGTGGCGTGTCTAAATGCAGTACAAATGAAATACATTTGTTACATAAGAAAGAAGAATTATGAAATCAGGTGTAATGGTTTCATATGTGTGCACTCTTAAATTGGTAAATTGGAGTTCTATATAGAACCTTAGGGTTCTTGACTTCATTTTAAAGACCACTTTATGCCAAAAAAAGGTTCTATAAGGAGAAATGTCTTTAAACATGAAAGTATCATGCAATCATTTATTTCATTCCCCCCAGTGATAAAGTATACATTTACAAACTGTTTAATTCATACATTTTTTTAATAAAAAATAAATCAAAACCAAATTAATTAAAACCAAATCAATAAAATGGTACAATGATGGGAACCCCTATAGCGCCTGAAAGAAGAAAAAAAACCCTTCTATATAGAGCTTTTTTTTGTAGGAAATAAGGTAGATATAACTGACTCTTTGAAACACTAAACCAGGACCTCTGTAAGTGCTGACGTCATTCAGATAACAGTGACACACAGTAGCAGAGTTACTCAGTTACACAAAGATACATTCATTTAATATGCTTCAGTGTCATGACACTCACTTCTAAAAAAAAAAGGCTGAAAAGCATCTTTCTCTATCTCACCTGCTCTAAGTTCAATTTCACACACTCACTCGTACGAATTGGTCGTGAGATAGCGTTGGCAACATCGCAACTATGACGAGAAGAACCAGGAATGCTTGAGCATTCTGTCCTTTTTACGGTCGCATCTTGTGACATCATGTCCTGTTTTTGGTTCGTTTAGATGTCTTTAACCACACCAGAGTTTGTTTGGAAGCAGATCGAGAACCATCTTTTCAGCGCTGGTGCGCATCAGGGTTCGGATGGCAGCGTTCACACTTATTCAAATGAACCGCACTAACAGTTCGTTTTAATCTAACCAAACCTACCTAATGTGATCCTAAGTACACCAACTACCTTAGTAGTTCAATTTCCCTTGTATATGTCTACTCCATCACAAAAAAAAAAATCACAAAAAAAGTCTAAATAAACCATTTAGTCAATCTGTGTGATTTTAAGCAGGTCTTATAAGCACATAGCAACATCACAAAACAATATGGCTACTGCATTTAGTATGTGTGATCTGTGAAATAGGCCTGTGACTTTGTCAACACCATCTGCTTTCAGTCAGTGCTAGATTTGTCTATACATAATAAGCATTTGAAATGTGATCATTTTTGTATCTGATGGTGTTGACTAATAGGAATTATAGGAAATGTACACATTTTTATGAAGAAAATGCAATGGTTTGATACACTGTACTAGAACTCAGGAATCATAGCCAATATGCAGTCATTTTCATTATCATTATAGGTTTCTGATGCATTATCTTCTCTGCCATTAAGCAGCATAAAGAGGAGAAAGACCCACTGTTTATTATGCTTCATTTTATAATGAAGAGTTTACTAAGTCACAGAATCTGCTGGATGCCTGATACGCACAACATCATACTCCAATCTCACCGTTTTGAAGATTTGCCCATTGTTTTCCATTAACCTGTCGCACTAAGACTCAGTGCCATGCTTGGTCTCACAGGTTTCATGTGTGAGGTTGGTGTGCCATTGAAGAATTACACTCTTACCAGCTGCCTGGGCAGTCTAAACCGCAACTTAAATATTTAGATAACAGAAATATCTCATGAAGTGCTATGCAGATATTCATTAATGTGTGAGAAGAGGTTTACCACACACTCTTCACAGTTGGCCAATTGGACGAAGTAATAATTTTCTGCTTCCATACTGTGTGCGACCACAAGAACGCTGGTAAAAACACCTGCAGTACCTCGTTACGAGTTCCCTTCAAAACAGACTTTCACTGAATAGCTATGAGACGGTGAAAACAATTAAAGGGCGTGACAGAAAAAAGCATGATGGCATACGTACTCGCTTATTAAAATAGATAATCAAGTATAATAAGTTCCATTGAATGTCCACAACATATTATTTAGAGCTCACCTTTACAATTCAAAAGGCAAGATTGGTCTATTTAGTGACTCAAATGATGAAATGTACAATCTCAATTAGTTTTGTAAATATCGTTTCAAGGTTCGCTCATTTCTGAAAAGCAAACAGTCAGAGCTAATTAAATCTGGCAAAATGTCATACGGAGACCTTCTACCACAGAAAATGCACAGCTTGTTTTTAATGAACCTAAGTAACACTAATAATGGCATTTGGTAACAAATTACAATAAGGTTCCATTTGTAATCATTAGTTAAACAGGAAATAACAATGAGCAACATTTTTAAAAGCATTTATTATTCTTTGTTAATATTAATTAATAAAAATCGAATTTTTCATTGTTCATGTTAGCCCACATTGCATGAACGAATATTAACAAATACAACTTTGGATTTTAAAAACGTATTAGTAAATATATTAATAAATGCTGTTGAAGTTTTGCTCATTTGTTCATGTTAACTAATATAGTAAATAATTTTAATAAATGAAATGTTATTGTAAAGTCTTACCAAGATTTGCATTAAATCAGGACTTTTTTTAATAAACACATTTTTTTATTAGACTTGAAAATTACATTGGAGTTAGTGGAAATGCATTGGCATGGTTCAAATCAGACTTATCTGACCGTTACCAATTTAGTAAATGAAGAGATGTCATAACGATCACAAGTTCAGTATGGAGTACCACAAGGCTCAGTACTAGGACCGTTGCTGTTCTCCCTGTACATGCTACCCTTGGGAGATATCATTAGGAAGCATGGCATTAGTTATGCTGATGATACTCAGCTGTATATTTCTTTGCGCCCTGACAAAATTTACCATTTCACAAAATTAACGAAATGCATAGCTGATTTAAAAACTTGGATGACTAGTAATTTCCTACTTAATTCTAAAAAACAAAACAAAAAACAGATATTCTAATTATTGGACCAAAAACCTCCACACGTAATAACGTGTTCTGTCAAGTCTTTATCATCCGTTAGGAGCCTGGGTCGCCTCTGACTTGCTTAGTTTGGGACACCTAATATTCAATAATATTATTGATCTGACTGTACTGACACTGTTGTATGAGAACTGAACTGAGCTGAATGATGACATATTTTTGTGTGCATTTTTATGCATTTCTGAACTGACTTCAGCTGAACAACAGCCTGTTATCACTCTAAAGCTGCTCTGAAACAATCTGTATTGTATGCAGTGCTAAATAAATAAAGGTGACTTGATTTGACGCCACCTGGTTTTCTCTACTTACATTTTTTAATGAGCGCAAGATTTTGGATCTTATACCGTTATTTCCGTTATGTGAAAGTAGTTCATTATAACTTGGCCAAAATCATGATGTGAAATGTCAGAGGCAGAGTTGTTTTTCTTCCACCAGTCCAAAAGGAATGGGTATTCCTCTATGAAAGCCTGGCCTGGACCTGCTTACTCCACACTAGCCTAGCCAAATAAATATGGCACATACTGTGGTCTGCAGCGCTGCGTTATGCAGGGCAGGTTCGACAGAGAATTATGATGGACCAGTGGAGTTATAGGCATGTGCACCCTCTAATTTTCCCCTCCTGTGTTTATATGTGGCTTTCCAGAATGAAATTGTTTCCAGTAATCTGGAGCGCACAACTAACAGGCCCAAGCATAAACAGTCGTGAGTGTAGGCCAATCCTGATGGTGTTTTTTCTTGAACAATGCAGATGGAATTGAGAAATTTATCAGGAGTAAAGAGGAGCTTTCTTTCTGCTTCTCCATCAGTCTTTGGTTCATTGTTCCTTTGTACTGACAACAGTAATGACCTTCAGACTCAGTAACCTTTTAATGAAGTTTACATTATAATGTTCCTCAGACACCAGACCCATCTATATCATCAACTGTGCAAGTGTCTCCACACCGTGTGGAGGTCAGTGAAGAAAGAGCATGAAACTCTAAGCCTGGTAGACTAACCACTGTTGTAATCTCTTTTCCACAGCCTAGAGACTTTCATAATTTCAAACAGAAACAGCACTTTAAGCCAGGAGTGATTCTTTCCACAAAGTCACATTAGATCGAAAATCATCCAAGAACAGTTGGCACATAGTGCAACAGCCTCTTTGATAAGTATTGCATGCTTAAATTCAGTGTCTTTTCAATTAATTATGAAAATTAGATCAAATGTTGCCAAGGTGTGATCAAGCAATGTTTAGTGACAAACAAGGTATGTTTCCAATTATTTGGTGCCAACCCTGAGTTTTAGGCACCATGGAAGTGGTTCGGCTTTTAGCGTTGTTCAGCTGTGAGCAAAGTGACACATGACTGATGCAGTAAAGCCACTCCCCCAGTTTCTTTTAATCCAAATTAAAGGTCACTACATATTAAAAGATTTGTAAATTTTGTATTATTATTATTATTTGTTAAAATTATGTTATATATATTATACCCCTAATCCATTACACTTGAGCAATTTTCCTTTTTAAATAAGTGTGTATATATATATATATATATATATATATATATATATATATATATATATATATATATATATATATATATATATATATATATATATATATACACACACACACAGATGATATGTAATATATGTAATTTATAAAAAAATACTACATTTGAGTTTAAAAGTTCAAATCTCTGTATATCTATTATTAACTATATAAACTAACCTCACAACTTTCACTTGCACTGATATATCAAGATATTTTCTTCTTGATGTGCAAATGTATTTATATGCTTAATTTTCTTCAATCTCGGCAGAACAGAGAATTGAATCACTCCGACTCTCTAGCGAGAATTTAATCGTCTCTATGTTTCAAGGCATGTGATTGGCTGTTCACTAGTGATGTCACACTTTCATGTGCACGCACTCCATGACCTCAGGATCAAAGCCTGAGTTTACAGAGAAAGTTGATGATCAGTGTCATGGTACCAATAAAGCCTGATTGGATTGTTTTGGTTTTGTCAACTTGAAACAAATCATGTAACGCTAAGTTTGATCAACTACCGTCATGGTACGAGCCCCAGGAGATTGTGAACATCGTAAGAGATTCCAGAACAGGGAGACAAACACGTTAAAGGGAACATGCCTGTAATTCCAAGCATATCATTCTGTTATTTTTACACCTCTTACACATACAGTAGTACAATGCATTCTTCACATGATATTTCATAAAGCAAATAATCACAGTCATTAGCACTTTCTGTTCCATAAATAACTATAAAAGCATGGTTGTTTGGAAATGTGTATTACAAGGATGACATTAAAATTCCTATCCTAGGCCTGTTTGTAGATGATCATCTATAAATACTGTTCTCAGTTCCCAATTCAAACTTTAAAATCTTTAAACATGATGAAGAATCAAAACCCTTTCATTACATGGAATGGATGGTGAATATAAAAAAAATATTTTAGGATATACTGTAATTATGATGATAAAGAAAGATGCAGTGGAATATTAGATATAAACACAGATATGTGACATCTGTCAAAGCACTAGCTGATTTTATTTATTTTGTAATTATAGTACGAGGATCAGTGGATGAACGTGAATGAAGTTCAAGTTCTTTCACGCTCTTTGATATGAGGGGTAGAAATCAGAGACTGGTGCAGAAACAGGTCTTAACCTGCGGAGCCCATTGTGGATCATCTATTTTGCTAACAAGGTCTCCTCACCTCGATACTGTATAAAACCTTGATGGAAGAAAGAATTGAGACTGTGAAACTAACAGAGAACAGTTACTCATCAACTGAAGAGCTGCTTTCTGGAGTCTGCACACAATGTGATTCAATTTGGTTTCATAGGGTTCTTTTCAGAATTTTAATGAGCTGAGGTGCTTATTTGTAACACTTATTTAGTAATTTATTTATTTGTGCAGCACAAACCAATCACTTACAGAGCTATACATATATATTCATCTGAGATATATTTTACATCAAAACTCATAACAGTTGTAAGATTTTTCATCACTCACAAAATACAAAATAAAACAGCTGGTTATGCAGCTTGATTTCTTACAAAATTATTTCAGTGTGTGGCCGTAATTATAAACACACTGGTAACGCAAATACTGTAGTTTTAACGTTTACTTAAGGTTATTCTTCGTTATTTACCTATAGCATATAATGTAGCCTATCATACAGCACATTGACTGAAAATAGATAGCACATGTACGTCTCCAAGATGTCTTTTAAAGAGCACTTTGTCTGGAAAGCATCAGCTGTGCTCAAACATCTGATGAACGTCTTTAAAAAGTCAGTTTTACATGCATTCTAAATCATAAACATCTTAAAGACATTGTCCAAGGCCCTGTTTACACCTGGTATTACGATGTGTTTTGGTTTATCGGACACGAGATGAGTAGACGAGGGAGACACATTCCCGTTTACACCTGGTGTTTTAATCCGTCTCTTTTGCCCACTTTCACCCACTTCCGTCCTGATTTCATCGAGGGGAGGGTCCATGGTTGGATAAATGTATGAACTTTTTCAGATCTTTCAAACTAAGGCGCGAAATAAGCTCACGCAATTCCCATACGAACGGCCCGGAGACGACGGGAAAAACACACGGAGAGCATCAGCTTTAGTTTCTGCTCTGACAGACACAAGACCAGCCGAACGCTGTGAGTGTGTGTTAGAAATCAGGAATGGAGAGAGAACATTGTGCTTGGGACATTTTGCATCTTCAAACCAAACTTGGATCTCCAGCCGACAAAGTTTAAATCCCGTCTGGCTAGAGCTCTTCCCATAATGTTACTCATGAGGTCAGTAGACGGAGAGAAGACGGTGTTTAGTGGCTGTTTGAACACATTCGATCACATGAGTGTTTACACTATGAAAGCAATCCGGTCGAATACGTTTTCAACTTCCTCTGGAAGTCCAAAACATTTTAGTCTTCGTTTACACCTGTATTTAGTGTCGTCCACTTGTGTTCCGATAGACCAAAACACATCTTAATATCAGGGGCAAACAGGGCCTAAATGTCTATTTAACATCTGAGGCAAACAGGGCCTAAATGTCTATTTAACATCTGAGAAGAAACGTCTCATAGATGCATTGCAGCAAACACTCAAAAAAATAAAATGTATTAACAGGAAAATAAAAATGTAAAGGCCCGTTCACACCAAAAATAACAACTATAAAGATGACAATAACATTAACTATATTAGTGTCTGCATTAACGAACGATAATATTTTTTCTAAGTGCGTGCTGCAGTTTTGTCGCCTGCCGCTTTAAACGCTCGAGTGCTTTCAGGCAGGATGGATTCTGATTGGCTGTCAAAGTTTTTATTTCAACTGAAAAAATAATTGTTCTGAAAGTGATTCCAATTAAATAGTTTCGCTGTGCCATTTTCGTTATAGTTGTGATGTGAAGCTTGCTATTCTTTTATATTCAGAACTATTATTAGAACTAGCCTATATCTTTGTCATTATAGTTATCGTCCTTGTTGTGAACAAGCCTTTAATGTTGTAAAATTTATCAATTATGAAACAAAATCAATTTCAGCTATACATATATATTGCAGCACTACAAATTGATTGATTGATGGATTAATGGATTGATGGACTGATTGATTGATTGATTGATTGATTGATTGATCAGCCGACTGACCCACTATCGCTGGAACCGACGCAACAACAACGAGAGATTTTTTTTCACCCCTTTCTCTTTCATCCTACCAGAATGCCAGTGGTAATCTCTCCTGCACAGAATGGAGAGAGCGTGCCGTGCCACTCCCCTGGCAGTATCCACACTAACCTTCCCACCTCCCTCTCACCCTCGCTCTCACTGCTCTTTTTTTCTGTCTAAACTTGAAAAAAGAGCCAAACAACTTACTCACGCATGGGGTTTGCACGAGATGTGCGATCCTGCCGTCCCCTCCCCCACCGGAGTCTGTTCTGACTGCCATCTCTCGCACACTCTTTGCTTTTCTGTAGAGAAGCACTGAAAGAGTAATTGTCCTCAGATTAAAGATGACAGAAACAAGGGAAAACCACTTTGTTTGTTGACTTATCTTCTCATGTGTTCACGCCCAGAGGATTCTTTTTTTCTTTACATGGTCCAGGAGACATTTCATTTCATTGAATTCCTTCTGAGAAACACAAATGCATAACTGAGATTATTATTGGAAGACAACAGAGGTATAAATTATTGTTGTTGGCAGCTCTGAGAACACAGAAGAAATATTTGAGTTCACATTGAGATCTCTCACTTTTAACTGCAGACTTTGTTATAATGGCAAACCAGAGCACATTTTGAGACACTGTTGAGATCTTTTGAAACTCAGAAGACACCTTTTTCTATGGAGAATCATCCAAAGAAATTTTACAGAATGTCTCCATTTATTATTGCTGCTCTCTGA
The DNA here is from genome assembly GCF_965113295.1 of Leuciscus leuciscus. Taxonomy (NCBI): domain Eukaryota; kingdom Metazoa; phylum Chordata; class Actinopteri; order Cypriniformes; family Leuciscidae; genus Leuciscus; species Leuciscus leuciscus. The sequence continues at coordinate 9,369,621 of NC_138730.1, forward strand.
GAGAAACGGAGATTCCACAATAAAAAATATTAGATTATTATTCCCTTATTTCCCAGTAAAAATAGATTTATTAGAGAAGAAATGCAAAAGTGCATGCATTTTTTTAGGGAATATGTCTTGGATAAAAGTTAGTTTTTGTACCCCTTCAACTAATCATTTGCATATTGCCTATAGGGTAAGTAAAATAAACTTAATTCAAGATATGTACACTGGAAACATATGCAATTTTGTGTCCCAAGTAAGTGTATCTTGTTGCTGGGAAATAATAACAAAAATACTGAATGAGAAAAAAATGTCAGTACATTTGTGTTCTTGTTGTAATGTATAAGTAAGCTCTATTAGCAGGAAAAAAAACTGTAAGAGCCCCGTGTGATTGCTGATTGTCTTAAGATCTGTTTTGTACGTCAGGCAACAGAAGATCTGAGAGCTAAACTTTCAGAAACTCTCTTATGTTTCAGAGAAAGATATAGCCTATATTTGCAGCTAGTCACCATATTGTCGGCGTCTGATTGCAGCAGTGATTTAAAAAAAGGGCAGGATCTAAGCGCAACAATTCTTTTATTTAACACAAACTCAAAATAAAATATTCAGAATGCTAGAAAAACTTGAGAAGAACAACCAAACAATATCCGACATGGACAGACAATGAAAAGAAAGAAACACGGGGCTTAAAAAACCATGCAAACTATTCAATGAAATGAACAACAGGTGCAACAACTCAAACAATCAATGAAAAACCATGGAAACAAACTGAGACACAGGAAACTAAACGCGTGCAAAACACACCCAAAACTGAAACAGATAATCTTTCACACATATAAAACACACTTAACTGATAGCAACTTGCACTGATATATCTTAAAACATGCCAGTGTCATTTTTTTGTCGCAAGATGCACACCAGTAATGCTTTCTAAGGCAAGTTTATAAAAGCTACTTAAATGTCCTAATTGAACAAAGACCTAATCTTGGTTTAAACTAAGCCCTGTCTGTGAAACCAGGGCTTATTAACTGAAAAATGCATCAAATTTAAGTGAGTTTATGCAAAAAAACAAAAAAAAAGCCACTGGCCTCAGAAATTAATTGAAAGGAAAAAAATATGGATTAAGAAAACCTTTTTTCTTTTTTCAGTGCAGAGACCTTGAAGTCAGAGGATTCTAGAGTTTTATTTGTTCGCTTTACTTGTCAACGTTATATTTTGAACACAACTTGCCCCATATGAGATATGTGGAACAAGCCATGACAGGTCAGGAGCCTGCAGAGACTAGTGTAACTTACTGAAGCAGGAGAGCTTTAAACCAGCTTTCATGCAGCTGATTGTATAATGGCAGCTTTTAACAAGGGTGCTAATAGTTTACTCCTTGACTGACATTCACAAGCTGGTATGCAGAACTGTTGAGCAGCCGTCTAGCCGTTACTGTCACACTCACACACTATCTGGACTTTCGTTTTCAGTCTTCACCGTTTTCACTTAGGGGCTGCTTACACTCCTTTAAAACCGTAAAACTTTTTATGCATTTTCTTTTTGACATTGTCTGTACGTGGAAGAAGTTTTTTCTTTGAGTTTTCAGCGTACATTGTCAAAACGATCCCAATTCATACGGATCCGCGAAAACGACTAAAAACGCTGATAACAGTTTTAGTTGTTTTAGTTGATAAGAGTGTTGTGTAAACAGCCCCTAAAATAGGTCAAATACATAGAGGTGTCTTCTGAGTTTCAAAAGATCGCTACAAATCACACTGTATGACATGGATCTAATAAACTTGATGTATGTAGACTGTATGATGATGAATCGTAGGCTACGACCCAAGTAAGTTTAGAAGAATAAAGCGTCATCAGCATCTGCTAGTGGTAAACAAATAGAGCGAGATGAATCGTACTTTGGCAATTGTGGTTTTTATGTGCGCTGAAAAAAAGAGGAATCCAAAGAGGAGAATATGGTCATGGATTGGGAAAAGAGGACAACTTGGCATGCCAGTTTTGCAAATGGAGCTTGAGGTAAGTAATTTTATGTTTTAGAGCCATGTCGTGTTGATCAGTAGTATTTATTATATATTTATTGGCTAGTCAGTAGACGTAGGTCGTAGCAGCAAACACACTGTGAGATGATCATGCTAAATTTATGACACTGTCGTAGTGTCGAAGGATATCTTTGGTCTCAAGACCGTGACAACGGCCGTCTTTGAACCTCTCTGACTGAATGACGACTGGACCACCGTTTAGGAGCTACTACCACAGAAATCACCACGATTGCTCATGTTTAGTCTGGGACTGGGACAGACCAAAATCATACAATGTGTACTGGGCATTAGAGTACATCCCAAATGCGCAGTGTTGCGCCTCCATGACCAGGGTTGAGAACCACTGCTATAAAGCACTATTTGAATAAATGTGACTTGACTTTATCATCATCATATGGTGTGCCAAGATGTCACAGCTCGGTTGTTAAGGTGTTTAACGTGTTGCTGTGTGGTCGCTAAGGCGTTCCAGATGGTTGCTGAGTGCTTGCTTAATTTTACCGTGTAATAATTGCAGTGCAACCATGGTAATCTCAGTCAGTCTTTAGGTGTTCAGTGTTTGAATAGAGGTGTTCAAGATGAATGCGAATCAACAATCGATATACTGTGTATTCTGCACCTATCTTTTTGTGTGCAGATTACTCTTTTTCAGTCGTGCCCCATTCTTCAAAGCGAGCCCATCAAAGACAACAATTACAGCTGGCACAGAAATGAAGGAGGGAACACAGTGCTTCTCCTCACCTGTACGTGAACTTGGTTTCTTGCAATCTTAATTGCTGGTGCCGGTGCATTTTTGCTTCCACCTGCTCTGACAGATTGTTTACCGCAGCCCTGAGGTGAGAAGACAACACAACCAAAATAGAAACTTCAGCAGGCAGCAGCCTGTTCCACACAAAGCCGTCCAGGTTATTTACAGCATCTCCATTTATTTTTCACAGGGTTGAAAGGTTCATTTGCAGGTTCGAAGCCACAAATGAGAACGAGAGAAAATGGTTGATGAACAGGCGATTTGAATAAAACCAAACTGCAATTGCCAAAGTAAAGCGTTTTATCTTTGCATTTGATTGTGCTAGTTCTCTTCTGTTAGTGTGGTGAGCCATTGTGTTCAGAAGACAAAGTCAAACCCGGTGACCTGTTGAACGTTGTGGTCCAATCTTGTTTGCATACAGTTGTCTGGATGCTGAAGTGTCACAATGTCGACCATTATGGCAAAATCATAATGCACAGTTTGAAAGAGGCATGCGATGATACCCCAACAATCTTATCTATCTCCCAAACCACGGCAGCTTATGCAATGTCAATTACATTCAAATGCACAGTTAAGGGAAGCAAATGCAAAGCAGAACGCTTGTTTTCTGTCTGCTCGGTGAATGGTATCTCAGTGAAAATCTCTGGGACTTCCAAGCATATTTTCATGAATCACCGATAACCTGGGGTAGAAATGCTACAGCGAACAACCATCAAAGCAAATGACATTAATTATGGTTAAATGTCAGACAGTAGTATGAAATCCGTTCACACAACGATCCTCCCTTGGCTGCTTTACTGTCAACAAAAACTGGATTTTCTCCACCGAATGAATCATAACTAGACTGTCTCCCAATAACATCTATCGCTATTTAGATTATTAAATGCTCTAATTGTACTAAGGCATAATTGTACTGGCTTAATCTAAGCCCTGTCTGTGAAACCAGGCCCTAGAGTAATGTGGATGCATCCATTGTAGATATGGCCATGATCAATGCATTATGAATCTAATTGAATTCATTTAGTTATATTAAGTAATTTATTTATTATTGAGTTTAAAGGGGAGCTACCACATAAAGTAGTACTCAACTAATCGTGTGATCTCCGTGAAGTGACCTACTCCACATAAAACAGCTTTATTAGACCACTGTTATGACATGATTTTAAGCATAAGTGCAATTTCTTTAACAGGCAGTCCACCTACACATCTGTTTTTCAGGCTTTACTCATTGCTGGTCCTCCACTAATCCCATCCCTGTAAATGTGTTATTCCTCACTGTGCTTGTTCCATCCACTTGCCATCTTCCTGCATTAATAAAGATCCGTTTGAGCCAAATTCCTGACAATAGCACTTAGAAAGTAATTTTGTGGTAATTTTGTTGCATTTCCCTGATTCTTCATGCTGAGTTTTTCTTGCTTGGATTCATATAGGATGTAGAAACCACAAAAATGAATGTAACATAACACTTCACAGTCTTTACCGTACTTATACTTTTCAAAAATGTAACCAGCAGCTTGTTCTTTACCTTATTGTATCATCCTGGCCCAAAATCATTCAGTGTGTACTGGGCATAAGACCACTGAAATGCTGTGATTTTAAACATAAGTACATTTCTTCAAAAGGTACTGCACCTAAAAGCCTTGAGTTTATACATTCTTGGCCTAGCTCATCTATTTGTGGTGCAAAACCCAAAGTCATCAAAGTAAACACTTACACCCTTTACATGCCAAAGCAATGCTCTGAGCTTGAAAGATGACTATTGTTTTTGCTATGTTTGCTCGGTTGTCAATCGCAGAATCCAACCGCAAACCATCACCGGGTGAAACTCGCTGTTGAAACATTCGCAGAGCGTGGCTGGGAGTCGGAGGTGTCAGCAGGGCTGGTCTTGTCTCGGTTCTGCTCCTCTTGTTTTGCCCCGGGCGTCTTTCGTGCAGACTCAACTGGGATCCCCTGCAGGTGAAGGTGGCTTAGATAATATCACAGTTACTACACGCAGAACCTGTTTGGGTTATTTTCAAAATGCAAGGGGAGGGAGAAGCACAAGGAAAAAAATGCAGCCGCAGCAACAAAGGAGGCCTGCGTGCAAACAGCGTCAGGAACTCCCTTCAGGTGAGCGCGTGGAAACACGGGCTTTGCACGAAACGGCCACATGCGTAGAAATGGTTCAATGGTTCACACTTAGGGTGTGCGTGCTCGAGCGAGATGGCTTATGAAAACAAGAGTCACTCGTGGGGCATGTTTGGTAACAACGCAGATCGGAACTGTGAACCTGACGCTTTTATATGCGGATTATCGTATGCATATTAGAGTGCTGTTTGTGTTGTCTTTGGCAGGTCTGAACCTGCTTGACCCAGTCCCCTGCAGCCTTCGTTGTCTTTTTAATGATCGCATTTCCAGTCAAAGAAACAGTCATGCAGACCCCCCCCCCCCCCCCCCCCCCCCCCCCCCCCCCTCTCAGTTTCTTTAACAGCCAGCCTCTCTGTCACTACAAATTTAGATAAGTGAAAAACAGGGGTGAATTATGACATTTGAGTCATCGCTCAGTGGCCGGTTTGGGGAAAAACGAGTCGTTGTTTTGCCTCTTAACTGAAGAAAGCCAAGCCGCCGAGGAAGGATGGCTGCGTGTCTGCTGCAGGCTTTGGTAAACAGAGCTCGCTGGTGGTCCGAGGGGGAGCGAGCAGATGTCTGCTGAGAGGTAGGCGGCAAGCGGCCCCTGGGTTTGATCAATGGCAGCGTGTTCAGCGTGATGCAATCGAAGCTGACAGCCCAGTTTGCCAATATTTATTTCCTCTCCGCATGCCAACTGCAGCCAGGTCCTGCGAGCGCTTAGTGTGTTAAAGCTGAAGAGTGTCATTTCTGCGCCACTGGCGTCACCAAACTGAACTTCACTAATGTTTTTAAAAGAGGTTTCCCAAACATGCAATCCAGTGAGTTTACATAACGGCAGAGTCTTACCAGTTCTTGTTTAATACTACATATAGTGGAAATGGGATCAGAATGGACAGAATTGAACTTGCATGCATGCATGCTAACCCCTAGACCATGACTCCAACTGAATAGTTTTTTTCAGAATGTGTAATGAACATCCACAAATTAGGAATAATCTTGAGTAAGTGTCGCCTTTTTCGCTTTTGGCTTGCTTAGTTGGGGACATTTAATTTCAACAATATTATTGATCTGCCTTCATTGACACCATTATATGAGAACTGAACTGAGCTGGACGATGACATCACGGTTTTCTCAAGAGTGGCAACATATATATATATATATATATATAAAAACTAAATTAATAACTTTTTTACAACAAAAATGAAACATCACTGAACTTAAGCTGGACTATGACGATATTTTCTTCTGGAAAACAAACTGTGTTGCATTATTTTCCTGTTATCACTGTAAAGCTGCTTTGAAACAATCTGTATTGTAAAAATTGCCATATAAATAAAGGTGACTTGACTTGACTTGACATGTTGGAACTATATGACCCATGATCTGTGGTGTATTTCCCAAAGCCAACTACAGTAGCAAGTTCTGTCATTACCAACACAATTCAGTGGAACTTGTGAGCATATTTGGTTTTGGGAAACACACCCCAGTAAAGCATTCGTTTGTACTCTGTGTATGTTACGCTTAAACTGAATTGATCTGGATAAGATAATGCACCAACTTTGCAACATCGACACCGTTATTGAGCTGAAGTGAATCAATACTGAACTGATTTGAGCTGAATAATGACACTACTGACTTCAGTGGAGCTGCTTTACAGCTGAAATTTAAGTTGTTTCATAATTCAAAAACCTTAACATTGTTATTGTTATTGTTATTGTTAACGTAAAGCTGCTTTGCAACAATCTGTTTGTATAAAGTGCAATATAATTGTGAGGACGTTGTGTCATATGTCAGCATGTCTGTCTATTATTTGGTCCTCGTCTGTGCAGTCGAACACGCTGCATGCTTTGATGTTTACATAAGAGAGTAAATCATCAGTTACTGAAGACATGCAGTGCACTCTGACAAATGAAGGGTGTTTCCCTTTCAATCACTGGACTTCTATCTTTCTCGGTCTCAACATATTTATATAATCACAATAGATACTAACAGTCAAAGCTGTAACCACCATAGACACTAACAGAAATAATAGACAATAATTAGACAATGATTAAAAATGGTTACCCAATATATATATATTTTTTAACCCACCTCCACCACCACTGGGACATATTATTAGTGATTTACATTAGGTGGTCACAATTACGTTTTTAAAAGGGGTTGGAAAACATATTTTCATATTTATATATTCTTGATTCTGCTCTGTTTGTTTCTTTGGATGACAAGTTGAAAAAAGTTTTTTTTTTTTTTTTTTTTTGCTGGTCTGCTTCAGCAGTCTAACAGCCCTTGTTAATGTAAAAATGATTGAGATGGAGATTGAATTAAAGGAGGCCAGCCTTACTTGTTCACATAAGATGAGTGCAAATTCCAACGCTATGCTTTAGTTTGAAATAAGTACCTACTCAAGAGAATAAGCGACTTTGAACGCAGCCAATGTGTAGATCACAGAGTGCATTGACATGCTGCTCGGCTAAAGCAATAGGACTTCCAGAATCCGATAACGTCACAATCATGCTGCCGTGTTTCCCAACGTCATGTGAAAGTTCAACCAGTGGAAACTGGATCTCGGGTGTGACCAATCGGACTGTGTCTCACAGCTCTCAAAGTTGCATAATGCCTGCCTATGGTTTTCATTGGCTTCCTGCGAAAAACAACTTATTTGTCCTGCCCTCAAACACTGTAGTTGTAGCTGAGACTGGAAGAGTTTGGTTTGAGTTGTTGATGAGGAGAAGAAGCTGTTTTCTGTGCTTTGTAGACCAATCACAGCAGACTGGGTCATCTGACCAATCAGAGCAGAGTAGACCAATCAACAACAGACTGGGCCATCTGACCAATCAGAGCAGAGTAGACCAATCAACAACAGACTGGGCCATCTGACCAATCAGAGCAGAGTTGACAAATCAGTGCAGAGTAGACCAATCAACAACAGACTGGGCCATCTGACAAATCAGAGCAGAGTAGACCAATCACAACAGACTGAGCCATCTGACCAATGAGAGCAGAGTAGACCAATCAACAACAGACAGGGCCATCTGACCAATCAGAGCAGGGGCCTGTTTCAGAAAGGAGGTTCAACCAACTCTGAGTTAAAACTTGAACTCTGAGTTGACTTACCTTGAGATGGGAAACTCTGAGTTTTCGGTTACAGAACAGCTGAAATGAGTTAGTTCAATCAACTCTGAGTTGACCTACTCTGAGTTAAGCAGCCCACAACTATAAAAAGCCATTATCAATGGAGCACAGATATTATGAGTCACCATGGCAACAGCGCCAGACAAAAAGAGGTCTACACGTTTCTCACCTTTACATTTTAATTAGTTATACAGTGTTGGGTGTAATTAATTACCAAGTAATCTGAATACTGCAATTTAATTAAAGGGATAACTCTTAATTCTTCTGTAATTTAAAGTAAAATCTGATGTAATTGCATTAGACTATAGAAAAATTCTGTATATTTAACATACATTTTTAAAAGGTATATTTTTAATTGTAACCTTCTCCCTCTACACACTTTGGTCAATTCAAGAATAATTCATGCAATTGTATATTGTTTATTTGAAAGCATTAAAAGTGCAGTTTCTTGTCTCTCCTTGTATTGTTCAAGTGGTTGAGGTTGATATGGGATTTAGTAATTAGTAATAAGTAGACATTAATCTAATTACACTGTTGAAGATGTCATTTGTAGTTAGTAATACAAGTAACTTACTCAACTGTTATCAGAGGTGAAAGAACAGTATGTTATTCAACCTAATTTTAATTTTCATGTAGGTACAATCCTGCAGGCATTAAAAGAACATGGCAGCAGCTGAAAATGAAATATAAAAACATAATTCAATTAGGTAAGGCTTAAGCATATCATGGGTGTAGGCTACCTGACTTTACATTTGACATACATAACTAAATAGCATCCAGTGTCTAGCAGTGCAACAGCATTTTTGGCTGAGGGAATTCCTGGAGGGACTTCAGAGCCAGTCACTCCCGAAGATCCAAGGGCCTTCATAAAATGTAAGAGGTTTACATGTGTCATTTTTTATATAGGCTATCTTTGATATTTCCATTTATTTTACTTTGGGTTGGGTTTTTTGTTGGTCCCAACATATTCTGATGGTAATATCTGTCTTTTGGAGCCTCCTGTCCCAACATAACCCCAGGCAGCTGTAAGTAGCCTACTCAATACACCAGAAATTATGATAAATAGTGTTATAAAGTGCACTCAACCAAATGCTCATCTTCACAGGACGATGGGGATAAAGAGTTTCTGCTGCCACAGAGAGGTAATGTTAATATTATGCGTCTACACATCACACAATCTACACATTCAGATTTTTTTCACATATTTATGTGGAGTAGCCTATAGAATATAAGTTTATATCCAAGTATAAACGGGTATTCTTACGATCTTATTATTTTTATTAATAAAAATGTACTGAAAGAATGAATGAGGTGTTTAAACACCACTTCCTCTTTAAAAAAGGGGAGGGGACCGAAATAAACTCTGGGTTTACCGAAGAAAACCTGCTCCCAACCAGGTTAGGTTCACAGAGTAAGTTACCATGGTAACTGACTCTGAGTATAAGTTACCTCTCTTTCTGAAACAGGCTTGACTTACTCTGCTTTCTCAGGTTTAACATACCTCCCATTCTGAAACAGAAAACTCAGAGTTTCCCTCATTTCAGGGTTAACATACTCAGAGTTTTCACTTAACCTCCTTTCTGAAACAGGCCCCAGAGTAAACCAATCACAACAGACTGAGCCATCTGACCAATCAGAGCAGAGTAGACCAATCAACAACAGAATGGGCCATCTGGCCAATCAGAGCAGAGTAGACCAATCACAACAGACTGAGCCATCTGACCAATCAGAGCAGAGTAGACCAATCAACAACAGAATGGGCCATCTGACCAATCAGAGCAGAGTAGGCTCCCGGAAAAGAGGGGTTTAGAGAGACTGAATCTTTGAATGAATTGTTTCAAACTCTTGACAAAATGAGGTTATCTACTATGTATATTATGAGAAATTGAACATGTTTTTGACCTTTGCATGTAACTTTGTTGTAGCAGACCTCCTAAACAAAATTAGGAACCTTTATAATAGCATAGGGGTACTTTAACATTTTAATCCTAAAAACATGGTGAAATGTTTTTGTTTTTTTTCTCTTCTTTTTCTGGCTGTTAAGAGTGATAAAAAGAGATATCCAAAATCCGCTTTGTAAAAACTCTAATCTGTCAAAAGAAACAAGAAGAAAAAGGTTTTGTATGCTGGAAATGTATGCTAATTAGCACACATTTAGTAAGTAAGTAAGTAAATCTGATTTATATGGCACATTTAAACACAGCAAAGCTGACCAAAGTGCTGAACAGAGTCAGGCAAATTAAATAGAAAACAGAATAAAACTAAATAGAAGACCGAAAATAAAATACTAAAATTGAATTAAAACGCTTGGGAGAAGAGATACGTTTTCAGCCTCTTTTTAAAAATGATAATAGAAAGTGCAAATGGGTATCATCTGCATATAAATGAAAAGAGACATTGTGCCCCCTAATAATATTCCCAGTGGACGCATATATAAATTAAAGAGAAGAGGACCCAGAATGGAGCCCTGAGGTACACCACTAATAATAGGGGCTGAAGATGAGGAAATACCCAACCATAGGAAAAGGAATCTAAGATATGTCTCTAAGATATGAATTGAACCATTTTAAGGCGGTACCCTTGATGCCAATCAAATGCTCTAAATGCCAAAGTAAAATGTCATTGGACACCTTTGCCAAGCATTTAATTAGATAATGCCTCATTTGCATATTTAATATAATATTTCAGTAAACTTGTAATACAAAACAGTTGTCTGAATTTGCTGTGATTAATGAAGAGTTGTTTATGCTGATATCTATTACTTATTAGTTAATAGTCCTTCAATTCTTTAATTCCTTTAGGCCAAAATCCTAAATAAACGGTTACAGAATTAATTCATTGTTTGAATTCTCTAAAACCATCCGTTCTAAACTTTCACCTTCCTATCTAAAAAATTATATAAATGTCTTGTTTTCCCCTTTTGAATTTTGATACATCATTGAGACTGTCCGTGAGTCATTCTCGAGACACGCCATGAATCTGTGCTGACAGCAGATCTGTTTGCTTACAGAGAGTTGTGTGTCAGTGCAGGTCATTTCCTCGTAATGACACCTTCACTTGTTTATCTGTTGTTGCTCTCGTCCTGTGCTGAGATTTTATAGAAGAGAACCTAAACATGATGACTTGAGTTTCTCGAACCTATCTTACTCTCTTTCCATTTCTACTGGTAATATTTATAGTAGATTTTAGTAGTTTACATGAAGGGATTTTAAATAGTTTACATGCATTTTTAGTACTTTAGTAGGCTACGTTTAGTTTATAGTACCATGCAGTCAAGGACATGTGCTTGTAAAAAAAAACACTTCTACTCATAATAAAGAGATTTCAAATCTTGCTTTTTATAGGTTTCATTTAAAGAGTCACAGAACAGTCAAAGTAGGGATTTTTTTTTGTTGGCACTTCCAAAGAAACTCAACATATTCCCAGCAGGGAACGTTCTCAGAACTTTAGCTAACGTTCTCTCAAAGTTCTAAGCAAACGCTCTTCCAGTAATGTTAATAAAACGTTCAGTTGGAGTTATCTGGTCTTTAATAATGCTGTCATTACGTTAGTACAAAAACATTATTTATCAATTTTCATACATTTTTCTAAAACTTCTTTATTTGGATGGACGTGTAATATTTTTTAAATGTTTCAGAACGTTCAGAGAACATTCAAAAGTAACGTTACAATAATGTTTGAGAAAATTATGAAATGGAATGTTCCCTAAACCTTCACATAAACACTTTTCAAACCTTTAAAAAAAAAACCTGGACGTTTTGAACGTTCAGGGAACTTTAAAAAACAACGTTTTCATAACTCGATGGGAATGTTAGAAATATGTTCTTAGAACATATATTTGCACTTGTGCTAAAAACTGTTGTATCAATGATGTTTGTGTCTGTCTCCAACCGTTTATGTCTGTGCTGGTTCAATTTCTGTTTGTTTAACTGAGTGTGTGTTTAGGGTGTGTATGTTCACTCGTACGTCGGGTTGTGTCTAGTGTCGTGATTCATCTCATGTGTATTTGGGTTTCCCACCTGAACTGTGTCATATTACGGCCTTTTGTCAGTCACCTATTACATGTGTCTAAAAATAGGCACTGATTGTATATGTGGCTACTGATGGCCCCCACCCAATCGACATCAACAATCTAATAAGTTCAAATGATTTATGGCCGGCTTTATGTTAGGTAGGTGTTTGATGTCAAAATGGACGTCAGCATGAGGAATGCACCCACACAGGTAATGGAGTTCAAGTTCGGCTTTGGTGCTGTAAACTCTCACCTGGGTGTTGACATTAGATCAGGTTTACGGACAGGCTATTTATAACATTACAGTTGGAAGAAGTTTTATAAGGCTTTGCAAAAGCCTTATTGACTTATGGTCTTTTGTCCCATTCATTTTTTTAAGCCAGTCTCCGGGTGGTTTTTACTATGTACACACAGGACACTATTGTTACAAATTATATTGCATTTCATGAGCAAAACTTTATTTAGCTGAAGCGGGAAGAGCTATTACAAAACCCTAATAATATTTATAAGCCACCCTATAAAATACAAAGATTTATTTATGAATCATACTTGTTTTTTGTGTGGTTCTACATGACTGAGATTATGTGATGATGCAAGTTACTATTGTAAGTCTTGTCTGATTTGGTGATTAACTCGTCGTAACATTTCAGAAGGTATGTCCTGGATTCCAGAGCTGAACATTAATACATGAACATGGGGTTAAGAGATCGAGGTCTATTCTGAAGCACAGGTGGGAATTCAATACCAGGAGCGTTTCTGAACAGCCCCTAAAAACCAGCTCTTATTTCAGCATTACAAAGGGAGTGCAGCTGAACAGAGACAACAGTGAATCAACAGCCTCAGCTCGGGCCACTGTGGAAACATTCATGTGAGGAGAACATCACAAATTTGTATTGGTCAAGCCATGCAATGGATTGGGCAGGCACGCCGTTTATCTCGAAACATAATTAACCAAGGGTCCAAACTAACAAACAAGTGATATTACTTTAAATAAGAACTACGTACTTGTGTAAACTCCACGATAAAAGTATAGAACAAGTAATAAGATCCTGGTAGATGAGTGATGATCTTCCAGCGCTCGGTAAATCAATACCTGACAATCTGAGCGATCAAACCAATCCAAGCACGCTCCAGCTATAAAACAGTGTCCGATTGGTCACACCCGAGATCCAGTTTCCATTGGTTGAACTTTCACATGACGTTGGAAAACACGGCATCATGATAGTAAAGTGTCCTTCGTTCGCACACTTCAGAATCTCGCCAGAAGTAGAAGATCATCCGGGTACTTTTTGCCTAATCTTTTATGAGTACTGTGAATTCTGACACACTACTTTTGTCACATACTGTTTTTCGCCAAATATATAATAGGAAAGTATGCGATTTAGGAGGCAGCCATCATCTTATGAGACCACCTGCTCTAAATAAAGATATATGATCTACTATGGTTTACTAATGTTTCGTGAACTTACAAACCAAAACATGATGCAAAAGCATGATGTTTATACTGTTTACACATACGTCGGCGACTGTTTTTCATACAAAAACGTGGTATTGTTTGGTGTCTAACTGAAACAAATATGCTTGTTGTATTCTGCTAGTTGAGACCATTTCAGCAATATGACACAAGTCTATCTTGTATGTACGATGATTTTACAGATCACATTTTCATGTAAAGCTGGTATTTTTTTTAAATGCTATGAAATTTAAAAACATGTATGTTATGAAAGTAGTGCACTTCTAAAATGTCTGCAAATTTAAAAGCACTTGTTAAATGTTAGTCATATTCCCTATGTTCACTGTAAATCCAAGTTTCCAAGCTTTAAAACAACATTTTGTTAAGTAAGTGGTTAAGTAACATGATGACTTTGTTGGCCCCGTTTCGGATTTAAAAGGTAATGGTTGAAGATAAATCAATTCATAGTTAATTTAAACAATTTATGTAAATTAACATCCCTGGTAAGAATCAAAGGATTTTTTTAATGTAATTTTCAAAGCAATTCCTCATGTGATTATAAAAAGTGTAATTGGAAATAAGTGGTGCAATCTGGAGGTGTTTGTTTTATAATTTCTTTTCTAGGGTGTGTTAATTGCATAAATAGTTGCTAAAACTAGACTGATACCAAGATCAAAGCTGTCTAATCCCTCATTACACGCAGTATATGCCAAGGCAGTCACCCAGCTAACAGGGAACGTTCTCAGTTCTGGCAAGATTCTCTCAAAGTTATGAGCAAACATTCTTCCAGTAATGTTAATAGAACATTCATTCAAAGTCATCTGGCGTTTAGTAATGCACAAAAATATTGTTCGTTCATAGAAAGTTTTTATAAAACATTTTAGTTGGATGTTGTAATGTTTCTTTTTTTTAAATGTTACTATAGGCCTACTTGTCTCAGAACGTACAGAGAACATTCAAAAGTAACAAAGTTCATAATGTTTGCCGAATGATGAAATGGAATGTCCATGTTTCTTTAATATTCGCATAACCAGAAAAAAACTTGAAAACATAAAAAAAAAAAAAAAAATGTTGTATATATATATATATATATATATATATATATATATATATATATACAGTATATATGAAGAGTTCAGATGCAAAAGCCTCTAAGTGCCATATGAAATTTTCTTCTAGAATGATCATTTTTATCAAGCTCATATGTTTAAGTTCAGTAATTTCACTTAAATGACAATGATTAATTGTAAGAATCATTCTAGAAGAAAATTTCATATGGCACTCAGAGGCTTTTGCATCTGAACTCTTCATATATATATACAGTATATATGAAAAACAAACATCCCAGTGTTAAGCATGATGGCGTAAATGCAAATTTCAAGCAAATTGATATTTACATTTGTTGTCCATTTATATTAATTCAATAGTTGCTGCAGTCCTTCATTTAACTTCTTAAAACATAATCAGTGATATACAATTGAGTTAAAACTGGCTGTTTTGAACATGCTTGTGTGTTTATTTATAGAGATAAATTTAACTGGTAAATGGTGATTTTTTTTGTTCCACTGCTCCACAAATGTTTGCTGATGTAATCGCACTCCTCAGGTGTGAGTAATGACTCATTTTGTCGTTGCTAAGGAGGTGCGTGAGAGCTCGTTCCACTTCATTTCACCAATCATTCCACCTGCCTTGCAGATTACCAGATGAGCATTATCAGATGAAGGGTACAAATCACTTTTTATATAAACATCTGCAGTCATTTAAAAAATGAGACTGTGCAGCAACACCCTGATGACAGGACTTTGAATGAACTAGAAAGAGTTCAGTTCTTCATCAGTCCTGTATCTCATCAGATCAGAAAATATGTTTGATGAGCAGGTGTGTGACGTCCTCTCAACTCAAGGCACTTCCTCTTCCTGCGAGCTTTTGCAAACACATACACAGCGGACGGGGAGAATAAGGCCGAGTCATGATGACGTAGAAAGGGCTTTTACATTCCCAGCCCGTATTGAAAAAAGACTGAATGTTTGGCCAGCTATTATCTTCACAGTGAGATTGTAAGTGAGATGAAACCGGCTTTGAAACACCTGCCAAAAGGATTCAGTGGGCAGAAAGGAGCGCTGTCTGACAACACATACTTTCAGTGACAAGACTAAAGAAACAAAAACAAAGCTATGGCAAACAGTCGTCTCACGCACAGAGCAGCCGGCTTGGAAAAAGCCAACACCACAAAAGACCAGTTAGTTAAGGGGATGAAGACAATACCATAAAAAACAAAAACAAACAAAAAATGTTTGCATTGCAAGTCAAGATATTTTGAGGGCTTATTTGAATCTGTTCAATTTTCGCAGTAAAGAGTACTGAGCAAATTTAACAAATGAATGCATAGGCCTATAAAAAATACTTTTTTAAGTGGTTCTTGTTGTAAAAATTGCCACCCATTTCGATAAAAGCGTGAATTATGTGTTGTGGGTGGTTGCCAGGGCGTTACTATGTGGTTTTTAGACTTTAGGCCAGATTTAAACCGAAGCGGTATTTGTACTTAAGTTCACACATAATTCATTTATTTACGAGATGAACAATTGCATTTAATAACTCATATCTATACATTTTCAGGACCCAGAACACTGTAAAAAATGTCTAACCTCTCCAAGTCAAAATTCTCTAGTGACTGGTCACATCTAAATTTTTTAATTGGCTCAAGTGCAATTCTTGTTGCAATAGTCTGTTAACATTGGCTCAATGAGAAGACTAATAGAAAAAATTTAGATGTGACCAGTCACTAGAAAATTTTGACTTGGGGATGTAATTTTTTTTTACAGTGAAGCGAAATTGAGCTAAAAACTAAATGTGGGGAAGGTTACTTAGGAAATGTATTAGGTTACAGATTACAAGTTATCCCATTTAATATGTAATAAGTAGTGTAACTATTTCAATTACTTTATTAAAGTAATGGAACTGATAACATTGTATTACTTTTCCACATTTCTAACTTATGTTTTCAACTGTTAATCATTTTCAAACATTTAAACCAGGCAGGGGTAACCTGCAAATGCAAAACAATAACGCTGCAATTTCAAACAAGAGAACCAATTAAAAGCATCAGAATAGCATTGCTTTACTAAACAGCCTTTAAGGCTTCGGGCACATCAAAAACAGGCAAAGCAATAAATTAATATCCAACATATCCTAGCTTTTTACAGAAAATATTAAAGATGTCACCTCCTTTGTAATTGTTAACATTTTCATAAGTAACTGTAATTTAATTACACTTTTTTTCCCCAGTAACTGTAACTGATTACATTTACATTTATTATGTAATTCAATTACGTAATGCCGTTGAGTGTAACTAGTTACTCCCCAACACTGATTATGACATAGTAAGTCATAATTATGAGATAAGCCAAAATTATGACTTTCATAATTGACTTTTTCAATCATAATTTCAACTTAGTATGTAATTTTTTTGTCATAATGGCTTTTAAGTCATAATGTTGCCTTTTCATCTCATAAAAGTTACTTAGTATTCTCAATTTTGAATTATGATTTAAAAAACATGATGTTGTTTTTTTCTGGCAGAAATTGGAATGGAACCAACTGTTGGATAAATATGGCTAACACGTTATAACATATTACACTTATAACATTTTGATGGTCCCCTTTAGTCATTCTACCGACTATAAAAGCAACTTTTCAAGTACATGTCATCTTATTTTTCTAACCCTATCCCCTTATTCTACTAACTCTAACCCTACCTCTAAAGGTCCTTGCACAGAGAAACCTTGCACACTGAGTCCGATGCGTATTAATTAATCAGTTGTGAAAAATTCGCAAAACAATACAAAATAAAATCTTCAAGCAATGAGGATGATTTTATTGTCCTCTCTCTTCTTAAAAAGAGAAAAAGAAAGAGGAAATATTGGGTCCATCCAATCCTGAGCTTGCGTAGAGAGGAAGGAGAGTTTCCATGAACCAGTTGATCCTGAACAGTTCTGGATTTTGGTGTTCGCTTGTATGGTGGCTCTGAATTGTCAAAACCCCTCTCAAAATGCTTGCTACAGATGTGAAAAACACATAAAACTGACAGACGGATGAAAGTTTCGGAGGCAGTGTGTAAACATGATTGACCCAACGTGAGGTCGTATTTAAGTTTTAATGTGCGAAAAGTTCGGACGAGAATTTTGGACTCAGTGTGTAAGGACCTTAACACACTACTAATACTCTACTAATACTCTAATGAGAGTTAGGTGACATGTAGGTGCAACATTACTTATAGTCAACAGAATGTCTAGAAGGGACCATCAAAATAAAGTGTTACCTAAATGTGACCCTGGATCACAAAACCAGTCACAAGTAGCACAGGTATATTTGTGGCAATAGCCAACAATACATTGTATGGGTCAAAATTATTGATTTTTCTTTTAATGCCAAAAATCATTCGGATATTAAGTAAAGATAATGTTCCATTAAGATATTTTGTAAATTTCCTACCGTAAATATATAAAACATTTATTTGTGAGTGAATGCAGCACAATCGCCAACATAAATGGATAACTATAAAGGAGATTTATAAAGTTGTATTTTTAAATAGTTGTATCTCAGCCAAATATTGTCCTATTGTCAAATAAATGTACCCATGTGACTGGTTTTGTGGTCCAGGGTCCCAAATATGAGATCTAATATAGCATATAATACCTAAATAACAGGTGCCTTGTATTTTAACAATCTCGGTTGTAGCTCTATTTCTGTGTAAATTCCTTTCATCTGAAATCCTCAAAAACATAAAGTCCAGATCCTCCACAGCATCTGTGGAGCAAGCGATAAACGGAGCTCCCCTGAGTCACCTCTGTGTTATTATTCGACAAGGAAGTTCAGTCAAAGAGCCTGTCCTGTGGCCTGGCTTTAACCTGTCTGGGAGCTGGCAGTAGTGCTGGCCAGTAGAGGATGTTTTCCTTTCCTCATCAAGTTTGTGTAGTTCTGGAGGAGGAGGAGGAGGAGGAGGAGGGGGGGGGAGCTTGTGGGACGAATGAACTTTCTATTCTGGTCCCTCAGACAAGGAGTCTTTCTCTCCAGGGGGTCTTTGGTGTAAGTTTGACCCACAACCCAGGGGTGACGAGACCAGAGGAAGGCCATACGAGCAGGCTTGCAAGAAGGGGAAGGAAGTTTCATCTCCATGATGCACACTTACCTCAAAAACCTCTTCCTCTTTGACCTTATGGTTGCTGCATACGTCCTGAACTGATGCCACAAATAGTATACAGCATACATTCAACCGACTCTTAAGATGCAAGCCAATAAACCCGAGTGAATATTTTGTAATGCACATAAAAAAGCAGGACTCTGAGAATAGGCTGGTGCCCCAACCTGAACAATGGAGGAAATGGTACGCATTGGCGGGGCGGTTCAGATGAAAGCACTTCCTGTTCTCTGACCCAATGTCATTCCTGTGACGTCACTTTCTGTGTAGTAGCAAAACATACCATTCCTAATGTGATCTACGTAGGCCCGATCTGAAAATAACTGCCAGACAAATAGCAAGCGACCCAAGTCAAGACTTTTCAAAAACATCAAAGCGGAAGTGTGAAGAAATGTAAATATAGTGCAAATACAACGTAGAGTGTGGTGTTAAAGGGATAGTTCACCCAAATATTTAAATGAAACACTTGAATAACCTAATCAAGTCCTTGGCACCCGTGCTATAAAACTACTCTATAATAATTGATACGCACATTAAGGCCGGTAAATTACCAACGTGATCAAAACTTTACTGAAAAGCGTTGCACACAATCTACTACATGCCTTCTGTCGTCTGATTGATAGTTTATACTTTTTTTAACAAGTAAAAGACCTTTTGGTATAATTGTATTAATTGTAATATGTATAATTAAAAACGTCCAGGTCATGGTTCACGTGTCTTTTTGCTGTGAAAGCTTTAGTGATTTTTATAAAATAATGTAAGAATAGCTTTTATATTGTTAGTAATATTTCAAGATGAACATTTACTGGACTGAAGCAGCTTAGCTTTACTCGATTGTCCAATATTTCTTTATTTCGATATAATCCACATTTGACATTCTACTGACTATATACCTTTTCAACTACATGTCGACTAACTCTCATTAGCGTATTAGTAGCCTGTCTGCTTAAAATCAGCTAACACTTTATTTTTTATTATTTATTATGCAATATTTATTTTGTTTGCAGTGGGACACAAAAGGCGTTTTCTCAGTATAGTCCTATGTTTTGACTGACTTCAGAATCATAAAATATAGCAAAATGCAACATAAATTCACTAAAGTAATCAATTTTATTAATATTGTATTTTATTTATTTGTAATCCAAATCTTAATACGATTTAACAATCCATATGATTTTGGGAAACAGACCCAAATTCGAGCCTTTATTGAGCGATCTTCATCTCCATTCTCAACAGCGAATGCAAACGTCAAATAAAAAAATTGCCACCTCAAGAAGCGTTACGATACATTTAACGTCAGTGATTATCAAACGCTCATTTGCTCTCGCCTGCTTCGTCTCATATTTGAGACATGCCGTGTTTCCGTCGATATGTGTTTGAATAAGAAAGTGAATCGGGACAGCATTTTCAGCGACCAATAACTTAAATTCTGCTCTGTTCCTCATATTTCGACATGCCGTGTGTCACCCAAAATATACCGCCAGAGAGGACTATGACTGCAACACATCGTCATTTGGACTACTTTTGGTCTGGCTATTGACATTTTTACAATAAATAAATTCTGCATCCAAAATGGAATACTTCCCTACTACATATGCAAAAAACAGATGTCCGAATACATAGTATTGGAAAAGTCCAAACAATTTCATGTGTCAGGCTTATAGGGTTTATTCAGGTTTTTATTTCCATATAAACATTGACTATTGCAAATATAAAGAGACATACTTGTTTGATTTGGTGAGAATAAACTTACTAAAGTACCAGGGTTACACACTCTCATTACAGTGAACTGTATCAGAACACACAAACACAAGGCATCCCCTGCTAGCCTGTAGCGGCGCACCTAAAAATGCCATAAATATGACACCATTCAACTGGATTTAGTTTCTGGTATGCAGTGCACCTCCAAGACACAAACCGCCGTTACTAAAAAAAAGCTTTCTAAAATGTACATGTATAACACCAGCAAAAACAAGCAATTAAGCAGTAAATCATTCTCATTATCCGTTTGAGTCAAGGTTGGTTTTAATGCAATCCAATTCAATGATTTGGCTTACTCACTATTTCAAGTGCAAATAACATGTTTGCGTACTACAAAATCAAAATCGCCACTTAAAACTTGATTTTAATAACGTAAAGACACGTACACGTATGTACAATGAGAGGGGCAAATCCTGTAGATTTACATTAAAGGAGACACCTGAGCCATAGGAATCCCTTCATGAGATTTCACTGAACGTGCATCACGTCAAGTATCATGTCAAAACTTCTCAAGGCTTGTCAGAAGTTATTGCTCTTAAACCGTTTTAAGTGTTTAAGGGAATCACTGCATAGTTTAAATTCCTCCTCGTGGAGCAGGTAGTCTTATGAACGCAGGTGCTCTTCCTGAGTTGTCATCTCACAACACTTGCTGAGATTCATGAGGTCAAGGTCTCAGCGCCTTTTGGTTTTAGGTCAATGTTTACTGGACAAAATAGAAGTTTAATACTAGAACGTGTCGATGTTTGTGAGATTTTAGCTGTACACAATGTTGTATCAGATGGTGTTGACACAAATACAAACACACATTTTGAGAGGTCGCACCAACATGTCAATGAATACCTTTGAATATGTTTAACATTAATCCAAAATAATTCCTTGATATAGAATGCCTGGCTAAAAAAGAAAGGGTCTCTGTTTGGATTTAAATAGGTAAATGCTTAAGACTCTATGATTGGATCATTATTGCAGTGATTATTATGTTTCTATCATGTTATATGTTTGAAAACAGTTCTTCTAACCCTGATTGATGGAGTGTGTAGCTTTTCATTTCTTAAACAACCGTAGGACGACACATCATGGCCGTATTCCAGGATGACAATGTCAAGATTCATCAGGCTCAGATTGTGAAAGAATGGTTGGGAGGGAACATGAAGAATCATTTTCACACATGAATTGGCAAGGAAAGTCAAGAACTTAAATTCATTGAAAGTCTTTGGGATGTGCTGGAGGAGACTTTACAGAGTGCTGGACTCTTGCATTGTCAATACAACACCTTGACCAAAAATGTATGCACCTCTTGATGGAAATAACATCACAACATTTATTTCCATATTATTATTTTTTCCATGATCCATTGATCTAAACAATACCCATTAGGTGTCAGAAAAGCACAATAATTAGTCAAACGGCCTCTGAGTGGGTGTATTTGTGACATTGCAGTGAACCGCCGCTTGTGTGTAAAATGCTTCTTGCATAACTTTTCTTCTCTGTTCCGGCTAAGGGGATTTCTGTAGACTGTCTTGTAAACATCTGAGCATTGCTTTGATTGTTACTGGTGTGTTTCCATAACACATGTCACAAAATCCATAGGACTGAGTAATAGTGGGGAAGTTTCAGACAGTAGAGTACTATAATCTATCTTTCCACATTTTATTTTCATTCCCTTGTGATTCTTGAATCTTTAATTAAGCATGTTTCAGCACCAAACATCAAAAACATCAGTGTCTGGAGTGTTTATATACTGCACGTGTTTGACTTTCGTGACAAATATGGCCTTTTGACCCTGCAGCCAAACCCATCATGGGGAATCCCATCTGATGCTTAAACCTGTTGGGCTGCTTCATCTCTTCTTTGTTAGCAACCTGTTTTCTGGCAAACTGTCTTCATGTTTTGTCGAACGTATATTTATTTATTTATTTATTTTTCAACATCACAGGTTGTTTTAGACACACTCCTATTTTTAAAATGTACTGAATCAGGCCTGAACTGGTTGTTAGGGTGTTTTGGCACAAAACTGCATGTTACTCAGAGTTTGGGTATTTACAGGAATCGTTTAATCAGGGCAAATGTAACTAAACAGTTACTTGTAGATAGTAGAATGTCAAAGGTACATCCGAAATGTTCGCACTTTTAAAAAATAAATAAGACCTCAAGTTGTGTCAATCATGTTTACACATAGCCTCCAAAACTTTCGTCCATCATACAAAATGTATATGAATTGGTTCGATGTTTCTGCGTTTTTCGCATCCATAGCAAGCATTTTGAGAGGTGTTTTGACAATTCAGAGCCACCGAATGATGAATACGAAAAACGCATACGAAATTAAGTGGACCATGGAAGTACAGTGTTAGCTAAAGTGTTATCTCTCGTGTTGTTGGGATATTAACAGACACCAGTGATTGCCCTGAAGCTGTTCTAACTAAACAAAACAGCAGGTATGTCGAAATTGAAACGCTGGTGACTAAAGCTTACGTCTCTCAAGAACTGTCAGCATTTCAGCGCATACCGAGACAGAGCTCTGTCTACATATTTCACATGTGTAGGCTGCTTGCGTGTGAGTATATAAAGTGCTATCTTGTCTGAAGATAATCAAATCACAAAACCTGCCCATATTGTACATGTATTTAAATTTCAGTCAAAGACCAGATAGAAATCTTTGTAGTCATTGTGTATTTGCCAGCACACAACAACCTGCTGTACCCTAATCAGTTCAACAGGGCGTAACCTACTCCGGCATTCCTTTCAAACGGTACCTGTCTCTGTTTCTGTGCTGGGAAAGGAAAATGATTACTGTTCAAATTTCAAGATCCACCTCACTAATAATAAGCCGAAGTAGGATGGGTTTCCCTTCGAGCCTTGAGCCCTCTTCTGAAAGGTTATTTTGAACTTTGTTAGCACCTTGTTTACACTTCATAGTTAAAAAAAGAAGAATGAATTGATACAGCATTGCTGAGGAAACAATGAAAAACATTATGAAAGCATTATATCATGTATGTTTATTGCAACATTACCTAAATCCTAACCCCTGAAATCACACTGAAGAAATGTTTTGTGAGGTAACCTAGTGCCGTAACATCTAAATTAATTTTAAATAATAGATATTGTTTAATGGCAGATACTGCTGCAGGCTAACCACACACACCAACAACAGACGGAGCTTTACATTTACACAAAACCACTAGATGGAGGGCATCAGAATGAAAGCGAATGCAGGGAACGCACTTTTTAAAAGTTTACCTTCGTTTAACTTAAAAACACAGCACTCCGGGCGTGAGATGACGAAAAAACAGTGAGACGCAGTGGCCGATGATGTTTGTTTGCATGTTTTAGTTTGTATCACCTTGTTTTCATGTGCTCTGTTCCTGTTTCCTTTGTTCCCCATGTTCCCACTCATTTGCTACCATAGTTGCTGATTACGTTTATCGCCTGTTTGTAGTGGAGTTGCTCTATATCTTGTGTAGCCCTGAGTTTATTTCAGTTCTTTGTTCGGTATTGTCTTGTAATGTGTGCAAAGTTGTTGCATTTTTTTTCTCACCGTGTTTGTTTTCTGCCTGTTTTTTTTTTTTTGCCTTTATTATAATTATATGGTCTCGTCCAGCCTCCCACTCCCTTCTCCCTCAGCAAACACCTTTCTGTTCCTCTGTCCTGCATCCACTGGATCCATTTTTGTGGCTCCGTCCAACTGCTCAAATCCACCTTGGTCTTCCAGGTCTCTAGCTCTGCCCTGGTGTGTCGATCCCCTAGCTCCACCTAGACCTCTGAGCCCCGGACTCCACCTCCGCCCACTGTGGTTCGTCATCCCTTTAGGCTCCACCAGTCTCCCTCATCCCTCAGGCTCCACCGGTCTCCCTCTTCCCTCAGGCTCCCCCGGTCTCCCTCATCCCTCAGGCGTCACCGGTCTCCCTCATCCATTGGTCCATCATGGCTCTGGCTTCGCCTCAGAGTTCTGGGTTTCTCAACCTTGCCTCAAGCCTCCACCCCTCTGGCTCAGCCAGGCCCATCCCTCACTCCGGTTTCACCATTGACATCACTCCCACAGGCTCCACCATGGTCTGGCGAGCCTGGGGCTCCTCCAAGGCCCCCCAGGCCTACAGTGTTACCCCAGGTTTGTGTCTCCTCGGCTCCACCTGGGTCTCCACATCTCACAGCTTCACCTCAGTCGCCCTAATGGCTCTGCTCTGGGTCACACCCTGGCTCCTCCCTCCAGCGTTTCCTCCTTCCCATTTCAGGCTCCCCATGTACTGTTCCACCTCTAATGGTCTAGCAGCAGAATACAGGGTTTTTAGTCATTTTCGGGGGTCGTTTTGACAATTGTGTCATCTGTACGTGGAAAACTCATATTTTTGTTGTGTAAACATACCTTTTTTCCTTTATTATAATTTTTGTTAAAGTAAAAAGCTGCACCAAGATCCACCTCTCCTCTCCTCATCTTGACATTTAATTCAATTAAAAATTTTACATATTAAATTTGATAAAATTATTGACTGCCTGTATTTACTGTGACTGAATTCATTTTTATTACATTAAGATATGCTAACAAATTTTTGCGGGTAAAAACAGGAAGAAATAACTCCAACCACAACGTCTTCTATGCTGACAAATTTCAAGCACAAGTTCATTGATATTTCAGTGTAAATATTGAGCTATTTATCAGGGTTGTTGGTTAGTTTGCTAACATTTGACAAGTTTATGGGTATCCAGATATTGACTTCAAAGGCTCATTTACAGAATATGAATGAAAACTACAGCAATAATTTATGGTAGGACAATGATGAGAAACATGCCTGACATCATACTGCATGGATCAAATGCAATGTTTTAAAACAAGGACAAAAATAGATATGTTGAGATCAGGTACGGACAGACGTCAGCTTATCTTTTGTGAAAAGCCACCCAATGGCAGAAATTTGTAACATCAGATCTGTTGCTCTTGCATAATGGCCCGTATGACTGAATTGTCTTTGGAGCAACGGGAGACACCGTCAGCACCTCAAGAGACTAGTAGATAGATATTTGCAGCTGAAATTTCAACTCCTCACCTATAGACACAGCAGTGCTGAATACAGGCCGAGGACATCTGAGATGGTGTCGCTGCGGGTGGATTTTAGGGTGGAGTGTGCTATAACTGTAAGAGTTCTTAAATAGATCATTTGAGCCCATATTCGTGCCTGCACTATTATTATTATTATAATTACTTCAAAAGCTGCTCTTAAAAACAAGGCTGTTATCTCCTTTGATCTTTCACAGATGCATGTTCGTGAAAATAAGAGTGACCAGCCCAGTTATGATTTATTGCATTTTCATCACTTTATTTCAATTTACTGGGCATATAATTTAGGAAAGGCTTCCATCCCTCTTTATCTGTGAAATACATTTATCTGTAGACAAGGTTAAACACTAGATCTTATAATAAACAATGGCTAGATACTAGGATTTGACCTGCATATGGCATCTTTGCTCATGGGCATTTCTGTGAATATTTTTGATTCTCGTACTGACATAAAGCTGGCAGCTTTTTATGACAAATCACTGATGGTGGGAAGGTTATTTCTCTAGTGCGCCTGTCAGGACAGAGATGGTATTCGACTGCTAAGGTATCCCTAACATTTTAACGATAAACCATGATGGTGGATAGGCTAGCAGATGAAAACAGTGAGAAAACTTCAAGTCCCTCACAATCAAGTAAGTGAAAAACCTGTAGCACTATAGCATCAGTGACAACGTTTATATAAACAGTGTACAAAAGAAGCGAGGACACAGCTGTGAAATTACACTTCTCGAATTTCAAATGATTCAAAATTGTATCACCTTTCAATAACTGCATTACTTCTAAGTTGACAAGTAGAGTACTTCCTCTTATGAACAACCATAAACAATTACTTTGGAAAGACTATGCAGGCCCCTAAGTAGAAACTCAACAAAAATTGAATACACTAAAATATAAGTTAGAAAAACCTGTGATTATTCAAACAAAATTGATTTCTAATTAGTGTGCAAGTATAAGTAAACATCAACAAAGTTACTATTTTACTTCCTTAAACATGGTAGCTTTGAGGTATGGTAAACATGTGGTAACTTTTATTCAGGGTTTTAGTTTAACTTTC
The DNA here is from genome assembly GCF_965113295.1 of Leuciscus leuciscus. Classification (NCBI taxonomy): domain Eukaryota; kingdom Metazoa; phylum Chordata; class Actinopteri; order Cypriniformes; family Leuciscidae; genus Leuciscus; species Leuciscus leuciscus. The sequence goes on from NC_138730.1 coordinate 9,396,155, forward strand.
ACAATTCAGTCAGAATTGCAAGATATAAACTCGCAATTGTGAGAAATAAAGTAAGAACTGTGAGATAAAAAGTAGCAATTACCTTTTTTATTAATTTATTCCGTGGCGGAAACAACCTATCGTTGTAACAATCTCTGACACTCATAATGCAAAAGGAAAGTGAACTATTACTGCATTCTCTCACACTTTATTTACACATGCTCTGTTTAGTATTATTTTATTTAAATATCCTATTTAATAATAAGCTATGATTTAAATGGTTTTCTGACTTACATTTAAGCTCTCAAAATGGTTTATATTAGCAGAAATAAGTCAAAGCAAACTTTTATTTACAGACAGTAACCATAATGTTCAAGTAGCAAAATGATTAGTTGTGCAAGCCCTGCTTTATATAAATGTATATAATAAATATATTTTAAAAAAAAACATATTAAAAAAATGTATTGCATGCCACCACCCATTTTGTAAAGTTTACATGATTTTGTTGTTTTTACAGTTTACAGCATTTCAGTAATGAAGGTGTCCCTCTTTAAAACAGTGTAGCGTATACAGTAGTGTGTTGGCAGTGGTTCAAAAGTGGTCATTTGGATTGATCCCTTCTTGTAAACTCAAAGATTCATTGGATATGGATAGCAATTAGATTAGGTTACGACACGACCTTGGTGTTTCTCAAAGAAACAGTTGTTAATTGGGCTGATTTTTCGGTACGTTTTACAAAAACACTGACATTGTGGTTTTGGAAAGCAATAAAATCACAGAATAAATGTTGTAAATGTTGAAAACACCTGTAAATGTTGAAATTACTTTATGTCCTCATGAGAAACAATTACTGTCCAAATTGGGTTATTGTCTTTGACCATTGATTGTGGAAAAAAGGAAATATAGAGGCATATGTAGTTTTTTTTTTTTTTTTTTACATTTATTTTGTTGGTAAACAGATAAAGTCATATCAGGACAATAAACATCCTATGTTAATTCTGTATTTGTTCAGTACAGCAAAAAGCAACACGTATCAACAGTTTTTGTGAATTATGAAAACAGAACTGTGGCCTCACAGCAAGAAGGTCCCCAGGTCAGGTCCCGAAGGCCTTTCTGTGTTGAGTTTGCATGTCCTCCTTGTTTTGGTGTGGGTTTCCTCCAGATGCTTTGGTTTCTACCACAATCCAAAGCCATGCAGGAAGGGTGAAATGACTGCAAAATGTCTGCTATTTGAGTGTGAGTGTGAATGTGTTAGTTCTGTCATATATTGGCCACCCATCCAGTGTGTTTTCCTGCCTATGTAATGGACGAAGGCCAGTGAGAGCAGTGTGTGTAAACCTCACTCCCCTGGCCTCAAGAGGCATGCTAGTGACTGATATTTATAGCGTCCATGTTAGCGCATTCGCCTCCCATACCGGCGATCAGGGTTCGAATTACGCTCGGAGCAGGTCAAGTAGGACCAGTTACTTTTGGTGCCGTGACCCGAATGGGAGTGAGGTTTGGGGGAGGAGAGTGTAATGGACGTAGGCTAGTAAGAGCTGTGCGTGTAAACATCGGGGTTTAAATCCCGCTCGGAGCGGGTCAAACAGGACCAGTTACTTTTGGTGCCGTGACCCGAATGGGAGTGAGGTTTGGGGGAGGAGAGTGTAATGGACGTAGGCCAGTAAGAGCTGTGCGTGTAAACATCGGGGTTTTAATCCCGCTCGGAGCAGGTCAAACAGGACCAGTTACTTTTGGTGCCATGACCCAAATGGGAGTGAGGTTTGGGTAGGGAGTGTAATGGACATAGGCCAGTAAGAGATGTGCATGTAAACATCAGGGTTCAAAATCGCTTTAATCGAACCAAACATGCCCAGTGTGAACACAGCCGTAGATGCAGATCATTTTCTGTGGTAACAGTAGGCGCGTTTCCATTACAGATTTGCGCAAAACTTTTGCGATTTTTTTTTTCTTCTAAATGTCGACAAAAAACTATTGCGAAATGACGCCGTTTCCATTAACGATGTTAGGCGACTAAAACCTAATTTTTTCCTCTCGCGATAAGTAAAGTCATTCCAAAAACCATGGCAACGGACGTTGGTAGGTTTATGTAGCCTACTAATCCCAGCCACTGCACTGCCATTATTATTAATCGAAGGAGATGTATGTGTGTTTTCCAAGCATTAATGGTAAGAAACGACCCTTTTACTTGTGATCGGCACATATGAGGTGTTTCTGGGTGTTTCTCCCTCATATCTGCTGCGAGGTCTTGATTGTGGCATTTATTTGAGGTTTAGAATCCATTATTCCTGTAATTATTTTGTCTTATATGAATTTAATAAAGAACTCTGTCTTGTATTCTGTCCAAACACACCGCGTCATCTAGGCTACGTCAGGTGACCTATAAATGCGCAAAAACTGTTTCCATTGCAGTTTTGCGAAATATTTCATTTTTGAAATGCCTGAAAAACCACCTCATGTGAGCGTAAAAACTTTTTTGCGATAAATGGGAGTTTTTGCGAAAATTACGTGTTTCCATTAAGCGTATTTTCAATGCGCAGTTTCAATTTGCGCAATTTGAAGGGTGATGGAAACGCGGCTAGTGATGCTGTCGATAGAGTGTATTTTTTTTTTTTTAACACTGTGCACTGTCACTGCAAACCCTCACAGCTGGATTCGTCTTAATGATTTTTTTTACTCATTTGCTTTTTCTTTTGCACCTGAGGAGTTCACTAAAAACCACAGGCTCTTCCTTCTTTCGCCAGGGGGGTTTTGACATGCAGGTTGTTATTGTAACTTTTGTTACCGGGCATCAGGTCGTCTCCATGGTGACTCTGGCAGAGCATTGGGGTCATAAGGTGGCAGAGGACACGACTCATTGTGGTTTGCTTTGGCTGCCAGGAGGGCGTGAACGCCACGGCACGCTATACATGCTCAGACACTCCCCGAGTGTTTACTGCTTCTTCAGGGTGTTAGCCGGAGCAAGAAAACATGTGCACAACTTCTGAAAACCTTTCTTCCCACTTTAAACTGTCTGCATTCTCTTTCATTTGCAGTTTCATCCCATTCTCTCTTAGCACAAAAGATGTCTCAGGTAAAACCTGCTGCGCTAATTTATCATATAATGTTTGAAGAGAGTTCACAAGTCTATGTATTAGTAATTAAAGAACAGTTTACCCAAAATTTTAATTCTGTCTTGTCATCGTTTACTCAACCTCATGTTGTTCACAACCCATATGAATTACTATGGCTTCAATTTATGTCAAATTGACAAAGTCAGCACAAAGGTTTCATTATGACTTGTGCTGAACGGAGCAAAAAAAAATTCAAGTCTTATTTCCTCTTAATCTTCAACACCACTGTAGCTCCCAACTCAAATATATAGGCTATAGTCATAATCAAGCCAGCTAACTAAAATCTTCAGAAAGTTTTGCTGACATTCCCATTAAGTTTTACAAACCTTATGTCTGAGTGCTCTCTGAAAGTTTAAAACGTACAGTTTTCCAAACGTTTTAGGAATGTTTTTTATTGGTTTTGCAGAGAATCCTATGTATCTGTTATGACTGCAGACTGACTCAGTGACCTTACAGGAACATGCAAATGATCAAACTCACCCTTTACAGTTCATCCAAACTACTCTAGCAGGCATAACCAGCTTCCTTATTGTTTTTCTTGACATTTCAAATAATAAACGTATTGTTATCTATTTCATTGCTTGTATAAATGAAAGGAGTATAGTATGATTCTTTTAAGTACTGTGATGGAAGTATTGTTTAGAAAGACTTGACTGATGAGCAACCAACCAAAACTTCACAATATATTGTTTAGATATCATAATCTCCTTCATGAAATACTGGAATGGATGTTAAAACGTTTGGGGGTTATTGATTCAGATTAAGAATCAAAACTTAAAGTATATTTACAAGGAAAAATGTTGTTTTTATATAACTTTATTTATTTCATTCATTATATGTTGGGTAATTAATCAAGTAACCTTAAATCATAATTAACTGCATATACCCCCAAACTAAGATAATTCAAATTTAATACATTTTGAGGCAGACAAAATAGTAAAATGGACATTTACAAAAAGTGGCTTTAGAAATCATTGTATTGTTTGTTTAGTTCTATATCTTTGGACGTGTAAGTCTATCACTGGACTGTCACCACAGCAATCCATTTTGGAGTTGAGAAAGACAATCTGTCCGAGGTATTGTTAGTACAAGGTGTGAGGTCGGAAACTCAGGCGGTCGTGAGCATGTGTTGCATGTGTTACGAATCAGTTTAGCTGATAATTGCGTTGAAGCAGTTGGAGTGTTGAAGCGTCTTGTGCTCCATCTGTGCAATTACTATTGAACGGATATAAGTAGATGGATGTCTCTAGCCATGATTAGGGTGTTTTTAAGATGTCAACTTGTAAGTAGTTTCAAGACCTCTGCGTTCTGTTTCATTTTATTGTTTTCCCTCCAGCAATTTTTCAACGCCATAATGCATTGTGTGTGAAACTCTAATTCAGACATGATAGTGATTAAAAAACAAAACTGCATGCATTTTGCAGAAGAACATTGTTTTGGTTGTGCTTCAGTCTGCGTGACTTTGCGGTTGAATATTATCCTTCACAATATATAATGCTTTACAATGAACTCTGTTAAAGCTATGGGAATTTATCTGTTCAATAAAATACCTTATTGCATGGCTTGGTTGAATTCTAATGTAGAATGTCCATCATTGAGGGCAGGATGTTGATATACGTTTAATATTAAATATATTTATTGCATGGCTTGGGTGAATTCTAATGTAGAATGTGGTGTGTTATTTCTTGATAACAGACGCTGCTAAGTATAACACACCGTTGCCATGAAAAACAGAGCGTTGCTATGGACGCAGGATCCTAACCGTAGAGACGGAACGGACTATTTTCTTTAGCGGAAGCAATACAATCGTTTTTAAATCAATAAACTCCTTTTTAAATCAATATTTTGTGTTCTCCAGCAGACTCTCCTCTGTTCTCCAGCAGACTCTCCTCTGTTCTCCAGCAGACTCTCCTCTGTTCTCCAGCAGACTCTCCTCTGTTCTCCAGCAGACTCTCCTCTGTTCTCCAGCAGACTCTCCTCTGTTCTCCAGCAGACTCTCCTCCTCTGTTCTCCAGCAGACTCTCCTCTGTTCTCCAGCAGACTCTCCTCTGTTCTCCAGCAGACTCTCCTCTGTTCTCCAGCAGACTCTCCTCTGTTCTCCAGCAGACTCTCCTCTGTTCTCCAGCAGACTCTCCTCTGTTCTCCAGCAGACTCTCCTCTGTTCTCCAGCAGACTCTCCTCCTCTGTTCTCCAGCAGACTCTCCTCTGTTCTCCAGCAGACTCTCCTCCTCTGTTCTCCAGCAGACTCTCCTCTGTTCTCCAGCAGACTCTCCTCTGTTCTCCAGCAGACTCTCCTCCTCTGTTCTCCAGCAGACTCTCCTCTGTTCTCCAGCAGACTCTCCTCTGTTCTCCAGCAGACTCTCCTCTGTTCTCCAGCAGACTCTCCTCTGTTCTCCAGCAGACTCTCCTCTGTTCTCCAGCAGACTCTCCTCTGTTCTCCAGCAGACTCTCCTCTTTTCTCCAGCAGACTCTCCTCTGTTCTCCAGCAGACTCTCCTCTGTTCTCCAGCAGACTCTCCTCTGTTCTCCAGCAGACTCTCCTCTGTTCTCCAGCAGACTCTCCTCCTCTGTTCTCCAGCAGACTCTCCTCTGTTCTCCAGCAGACTCTCCTCTGTTCTCCAGCAGACTCTCCTCTGTTCTCCAGCAGACTCTCCTCTGTTCTCCAGCAGACTCTCCTCTGTTCTCCAGCAGACTCTTCTCTGTTCTCCAGCAGACTCTCCTCTGTTCTCCAGCAGACTCTCCTCTGTTCTCCAGCAGACTCTCCTCTGTTCTCCAGCAGACTCTCCTCTGTTCTCCAGCAGACTCTCCTCTGTTCTCCAGCAGACTCTCCTCTGTTCTCCAGCAGACTCTCCTCTGTTCTCCAGCAGACTCTCCTCTGTTCTCCAGCAGACTCTCCTCTGTTCTCCAGCAGACTCTCCTCTGTTCTCCAGCAGACTCTCCTCTGTTCTCCAGCAGACTCTCCTCTTTTCTCCAGCAGACTCTCCTCTGTTCTCCAGCAGACTCTCCTCTGTTCTCCAGCAGACTCTCCTCTGTTCTCCAGCAGACTCTCCTCTGTTCTCCAGCAGACTCTCCTCTGTTCTCCAGCAGACTCTCCTCTGTTCTCCAGCAGACTCTCCTCTGTTCTCCAGCAGACTCTCCTCTGTTCTCCAGCAGACTCTCCTCTGTTCAGCGTTTGTTGAAAACGGGTGATTCCCCTGAGTTTGGAGATTTAACGGCTCCATTTGAACTATTCTTACTTGTTGTGACACTAACCTCTGCCATACACACCAGACACACTAACACACACTCAACTAACCTCTGCTGCTCCCAGACCAGACACGTGGCAAAGCAGCCAGAGCAACTTTTCTCTATTTACAGATTTCCTCTATTTACCGATATGACGAGACACGCACTGGCGAATGACTTGTGTACGCAATTTCCTGCAAAATCCATCCTCTAAAATATAAACACTTACAATAGGCTTACCATAGTGTATCAGGGTAAGACAAAAACATGTTTTGGAAGAAGGATTGATGGGTCATTCTACGAAATGGTGGCTTTCCTGTCCCGGCCTCAACCACCAGGAAAAACACTTAAAAGTGTCAGATAATGACACAAAATATATGTTTTTTTGTTTTAATTTAAGTGTTTTATTGTTAATAAAACATATCTAAGACAGTTATATTGCAAACCATTTTTTATACATATTGTAGAACACGGTCAGTACCATGAAATTGGCTTGTCCCTCGGGTCAGGAGTCGTGGTTTAGTGACATATTTTGAGTTAAAAAATATTTTTTTCTCCCCCTTTAAATGTCATAATACAAAGGGAAGTAGTATAGTTATTTAGTGGACTACTTAAAAAACTAAAATATCAACTAAATATTATAAATAATTTACAGGGAATACCTGTCCCTCAATTTCATGTCACTGGTGTTACAATTTATAAAAACCACCACTTTGAAAAAAATCAACATCCTTGCCAACTTCTTTCTGGGTCAAAGGTCTATTGTAGGCGTGGCTGTTTTGAAAAGCACATGGAGAGTGTGCACTCTCTCTTCATCTTTTAGCAATTTGATAAATAATTTGATAATTTCATGCGAGGCCTTAAGATGTGTCACTGGTGTTCTACAGTTTATAGTAAGGGGAAATGAAATTTTATAAATATATTTTTTCAAATTGCATGATTAAGTGATTTATTTACAATTTAAGAAGTGTGGTTTGAGCTACTGTGGCCGCCATCTTAGATATGCCATTTTGTCTGCAGATTTGTCACTGGTGTTATCGTCACTGGTGTTACTGTTGCTGCTGGTAACACCAGTGACATGACAATAACACCAGTGACAATCAATAACACCACTAACTTTTTTCTCAACATAAGGTTTCATAAAAGCCTCAACAATTATATTAATAAAGACTTGTTAGCATTTCATAATAAATGTATAAAAAATTGTTCGAAAAAATCTTATGTTTTGTCATTGGTTTCACTTTGCGTCACTGGTGTTACATTGCGTCACTGGTGTTACCGCCACATGGCATATTGGTTTTCTGGCATTCTAAGTTCACAGTTTCATAGAATATGTTTTTTGTATCTACCTAACTGTTGCTGCATTCATTAGTAAGCATTATAAGGATATGATCATTCAATTTTGATCACTCAACCTCAATTATTTCTAATGTTACAACAAAAAACACAGTGGTAGAAATAGAAAAATGTCACACAATAGAACTTTACACATGCCTGTTTAAAGTAAATTATTACTAATCAAGACAGTTTCTTAATATTACATTAAATTTTTCTGTCTTTGATTATGTATGCAAATTAAATAGTCAAATTACATTCTGGGAAGCCTGAATTGTCATCTAAAATATAGGTAACACCAGTGACAAAAAAGCAGCACAAGCATTTTTTAATGTAATGTAGTAAAAATATAAAAATACATTAAGCTGTCATTTAAGTTGATTTATAATTTTAAGAGGTTAACTATTATCTGACTATAAGTTTTGGTATAAAAAAAAGAATTACATTTTTAAAAAGTTGTCTGTTCAAAAAGCCACCATTTTCATAGAATGACCCTGATGATGTATTGACTCATTATTTAAATTTTGTTAAGTTTTTTTTAATAATAAAAAGATACATAGTGTACCTTTTAAATATTTTAGAATCTTAATCCATTTGTGGAATTTATGCCTATATCAAAAGGCCTCGTTAACTGCTTTTTTAAATAAAGTTATCAATCACTTTAAGCTTACCTGAGATCATTTGGACTCATTTTTTATGCCTTTATTACCTTTTTAAAAAAAATCTTTTTGGTTTTGGTTACCTTTCGTTGGAGGGACAGAAACCACAGCTTTCGTTAAAAATACTTAAATTTGTGTTTCTAAGATTAACCAAAGTTTAATGGGTTTGGAATGACATAAGGATGAGTAAATGATGGCAATTTTCATTTTTGGGTGAACTATCCCTTTAAGTGATCAGATTGTGGGCGGTTCTAGTAAAGAGTAAAGACCTCTGTTTTACTCAGAGTCTCGGACCAGTTTTCACTCACATTGTTTGAAACTCGATTTACTTGAACATTATTATAACATCAAACACAAAAATATATTTCTAAATTGTTTTACATCACAACACAGCCATCTACTGAAACCCCCAAGACTTTATTCTCACAGAACACCTTTACATTTCCACCAGTAGTTTTTAAAAAGCTCCTCATTGCAAATACAGTGAATGCTGTCATTTCCTCCCTTACATTAGTGTTGTTGCCTTTCCTTGGAAATGTACTGTATAGTCATTTAAAAAAATATATGTATGCATTCACAACACCAATATTGCACCATACGGGTTGTGCAGAATGTTTGCATCATTTTCAAATTCCACAATCACGTTACTACAAAAAGTCTAATTTAATAACATTTTCATTATATGTTGTTACTTGGTTTTTCAAGTAACTCAGTGAGGTTTTCTCCTGGTTAAATAAAAGTCAAATACACAAATAATTAAACATAAATACAGACTTGGGCAAAAATAAGTGAAAAGCAAGCAAACAAAATCTGCCAGTGTCACAAGACATTTTTTTTATTATAATTTTTTTTTGCAGTGTTCCTGTTTTCCTTTATTCTTTCATGTCTCGTACAGAGCAGACACTGTAAAAAAAGTACATCATAAATAAGTTATGACAACATATGTTTTTACATTGCTTTAACTCATCAAAATAAGTAAAGCAATTTTCAACTTTTTTTTTATAAGTTATACAAGATTCAACTCATTTTTAGTCAGTTTAATATAATTTAAGTTGAAATGACTTAAACATCAAAGTTGATTGTACTTAAAACTTTAAGGCAGCAACTTTTATCAGTAAACAAACTACCATGAGCGGGACTGCACACTTTCTCACTAATGCCTCTGAGAATGTAATGAGAAAGGAATTCCTTCAACTGTGGGACGGGGTATTCAGAGATTTCACTATTCCGAGGTCTGGCCAACTGGCCCGTCCCAGCAGGGAAAAGCCCAGCAAACTTAGCCTCTCATTTGGCCGTCCGCGAGCATTTCTGAGTGCAATCTAACGCGGGCCGTTCAGAGACGAGGCGAAGCCAGTTGGGAGGCTTGACCTTCTGTTAATTACAGCGACTGTGAGGTCAGAATCACTATTAGTGTCCGGGACGGAGCTGGGATGAGGGATTTTCTCCAGCTATTTTTGACTGGCACGGAGTGCTGTAGCAACACTCTCTCATAAACATCATCCCGGCGTCACGATTATTATGTATTTCACTCCGATGCCGTATACAGTTTATTTAGAGGATCACATTACCGTTTCAAGGCTAAAATTTGGAGGTTAAATAGGAATTTCAGTCAGTATTTAACTGCCACACTCCAATAATGACAAAAACACCATTAAAACGGCAGTTTAGCTTTGTGTGAGGAATACAACAAATTAGTTGAAATGTGAAATGTGGCACCTCATTAATTATGCAGTAAAATAGTTTACTAAAACTCCACTGAATATTTTTTTATTTTTTTTATTAAATATTGTGCGATCACAATATTTATAGTATATGTATTATATAATATGATTAAAGAAATGCACATTGTTTTAATGTTCTATCTTTGGTTTACTGCATTGTTGTTGTTGTTTTTAAATGCAGATGTGAGTCATTTTAGGTTTAATGTTAATGTGAAATCCTGAGCCCTTGTTTATAAAGGGCATCTACTGTAGGAACAAGCACACACATGCATAAGCCACAAAGCACGTACAATTACAGTGGACAAACCCTCGGGCATAAAAGCTTGTTATGAGAAGGATAAAATGGCTTATGCACACACAATGTGGCGAAACTGCTCTGCACCGCACTGAAAACATACTTAGCGTGTCATGTCTAGTGTCACAATAAAGTGTTTCAAAACTTCAGCAAATGTTACATATTCTTTAATTCCTTTGATTCCAACCCTAAAGGTTGTTCCTCATAAAATGTGACAAAAACATACCCAGGTCCACTTAATGCCAGAAGACCTTTAAAATGTGTCAAATGAATGTTTATTCTGAGCACCATTGCGGGTTTTGAATTATTTTATGAACATGAAGCACATCAAATATTGAAGGAAACTGTCATTGATTTTCTTTTTTGTAGTGAACAGCTTGAAGCATTCAAGGAAATCCAGAATAAGTCCAAAAGAAACATATTTTAGGTTTGGTTTTGATACATAATTGCTTCTTTCATAATGAATCAGAACATTTTCTTCAAGGGAATACTCTTTTTTTTCAGTACTTTTTATTATTATTATCCATGTATGTATTACTGTAATACAGTAATATACTATAAAAATGTAATACAATGAATTATGTTACATTAAATCCACCATTATTATTACTGTAGTGTGAATATATAGTGCTGTCAAATCGATAAATTGGGATTAAACGCCTAACATAAAAGTTTGTGTTTATATTTTATATGTGTATATATATATACATACATATTGTACATACACACACACACATATATATATATATATATATATATATATATATATATATTAATAAATTCATATCAGAAAAATATAATAGAAAAAATATATATTCTTTTTTTCTTTTCTTTTTTCTGATATGAATTTGTCTTTCTTCTGGTTAGGCACCAAGTTAGTGATTAAAACAATTCAGTAGTTGCCTCATTTTACTCATTTCAAATCATATATCCGTCCCCTTTGAACAAAATAAAAAGCATTTAAAGAGAAACCATAAAACTGATATAGTTCTTCCTATCTTAAGTTTGTCAGAGGAATGAAGCAGATGCAGCTATTATCCTATTCACACACACACACACACACACACACAAAGTCACATTCCCACAGTTTGTCCCAAAGGACCCTGGGCTAATCACGAGTCCAGAGCAGCTCGGGACAGCCGAGAGTTTTGGGCATGTCTTTCTGCGTGTGCATTAGGTAGTGGACTCCTGTGACAGGGTGGTCTGCTTCTGCCTACAGACTCAATAAATACTACAGGCCCCAACATTAACAGCAATTTATAGGTAGAGAAGTATAAATACCACAGACGATTATTCTGATAAGCGTCAGATGCATGCTGTACTTCATGTCTATTATGACAAACCAGGATGATCTGAATTAAAAAAGTCTCTCTGTGCGAATGCGAGGAATTTGACACGGGACGTTTTCAGGACTAGGACCTCAAGTTCAGCCGAGGTCCAGAGACGCAGATGAAGTGTCCTAAAACCACCCTGTCCTGCTCGGAGGACTCCAGTCTAACAAACCACAGACACAGGAAGAGGGGAAAATGAATGGGGGTCAAAGTTCAGACTCACACGGTCATGCCTGGTGCCTCAGACAAACAGGGAGACTGCAATTATGTGCTTAGCCAACAATCATTCGACATCTGAGGTCACATGCAATTTATGCAAGTCCGAAATGCACATATGTTCATGCTCAACGTTATGTGTCTGTGTGGATCCATGCACACAAATGCGCGGTGATTATTGGTTTGTCAGAGCTACGATGCGTAATAACAGATCAATGTAACTGCCCTACAGATGAGCAGGGATCATGAGACTCAGACTTCTGATTTCTGCTGACTTGTAGGATCGTCTCACACAAACAGAAGTGTGTGTTGCAGTGCGCCCTCTGCTGGAAACACACAGACAAACCCCTTCAGTGCAATAGACTTCCTCATATTTACACATGGGAAGAGTTGTGCCTATCTTAATGAGCTATTTCTAGCTGATCTAACTCATAAAATTGAGTTTTGTTGGTATAAATTAATGTGTGAAGGTTGATTCAGTGATGTTAACTTTTGAATAGCACCAGTTCATTTAGATGTTACCATTTTTCCCATTGTGGATACAGTGATGTTTTGAGATCACGAGTTAAAATAGGCATATTTTAATTTTTTCTATTACAAATTATATGATCAGTTTTTGGAGGAAAAAGTTTGATATTATAGCCGGACTATAGCCTCAGTAATATGGATTTTATTTTATTTTTTACTACATATGATAAAAAAAAAAAAATCTAAAAACCCCCATCATTATACATATGAAAGCACCAACAAATCATATTTTCCAACCTTTTCAGCCTTTTTTTTATTTATTATTTGAACACTTTTTATTCTCAACCCTGTAATATACAAAATGGAGTAGGTTTAAAACTTGTATAAAATGTAACTAGTAATAAAACAAACGTCTACCTACAGCTCATGTGTCCCTCATGACAATTTAAAGACTACAAATATAATGTTTATGGTTGTTTTCAAATGTTATGGGACTGAAGTTAAAAATAGACTATGTCTGTGGTTTCTTTATAAAAAAAAAAAAAAAAAAAAAAAGTTTTGAATTTAGATGTTTAACTAAAACCACAATATGTCAGGTGGTAATCAGCAAGAAATGCCTTAATTTTTTATCGTCTTCCCTGTTTTCCCCCCAAAAAATATTGATTGAGAATTGAGAATAGGTTGAGAATAGCGTGACGGGGTTAAAGACTGGAACCGGTTTGAAGGGAGGCATTGCCTTCAGTTTTACATTTTTACTTCTGTCTCTCTCTCTCATATTGTGTTCTTCTTTCTGGGTCAACATATTTCTACAACACTGTCTTTCTGCTGCTGATGTGGCTGACATCTCTGACATAGGATGCTTGTTAGTGTGTAAGTGGACACATTATATCAACGATTCTATTCATAACAAAATCATGATTTTGCTAAGTATATCTTTAATGAAACCATGACTATTTTATATTTTTTTGTATTTAAATTATTCATGCATGAAGTGAAAAACTCACCCGGTGTGTCACACGTTTTTAACCTCCAATAATGAGAAATAAACACATGTGACAGTGTTGAGTGTGACGGGGTTGAGGTTTTTTGCTCACAATGGTCATTGCTCCTCGTGTAGTGTAGGAGAGTAGACCATACATGGCAGCAATGAAATAGGCTATAGTGTATATCCTTATGAATAAAAATAAAATGTAGATAAATGTATGTTTTAATGTGATGGTGTTGAGTTGTTAAGCTTGACAGTACCCCCCCTTGACTATAATAGGCCTCAAAAATATTAATAAAAAGTAGGATCCTACTTACCATATTCTGCATCCCTGTTAAAGAGACCTGAATGATGTCATTTCTGGTAAATGATGTCACATATGGGTGGAGTCTAAATGATTATATGCGGAGAATAGTTGGTGTGACTTCAGACGGAGGGGCATCACTTTAGTCTGTTTTTTATAAAATATCTTGCAATTTTTTAGAAAACAATTTTTTAACAAGAAATGAACAAATAAATAATTACAATATTGCCCAAAATTATAGTCACTGCATATTTTGTTAATTATTTTGGTGTAAGATAGAAATAAGACATCCTTTAATGATAAAATTTAATATGATTTAATATGATAATGATTTAAATGCAAAAATTATTTGTAATCACTATAATTGACATACCAAAATATTGTGAAGAGCTTTTAACATTTCATTTTGGAGAACCACCAATTTAAATATTACCAAATTGCAGGAATTACCCACCCCTTTCACACAGTAATCCCAGTAAATTACCGTAAAATTACCAGAATGACTTTACCGGTGAATACACAAATATGCTGTTCACACAAGCAATGGCATTAACTGGCTTTTTATCGTTAAAGTCTCCCTGTGGTGAAAATCAAGTTTTTAATGTTGTTTATATGTCTATGTGGTGTTTTTAATATGCTTTAAGACAAACCATGTGTAAATTCATAAGTCGACACCATTGCTGAGTATTTTCTCCTTAAAACTGCAGTGAACCAAAGACAGTCTCAAACACACGCTTTGAAATCGCTGGTGTTTCTGACGTCACAAACTACCTTGTAACCAATCAGATCAACGTGTGATCGTCAACCAGTGGATCTCTGAGCTGAGTGAGTGACTGGAGGCGGGGCTCATTTGCATATTCATAGAACCACAAATGAGGCAAGGGTGTCGAGTTACATTCAAGATATTTTAAGGCATGAAGAAATTTTTTTCAAGGAACATTTTTTTTAAATATGTAATTTTGGTGATCAAAGATGAATTTAAGGTATAAAATGATTGACTACATGGGGACTTTAAGAGACCATTCATTCATCAGTAACGTAAATTACCAGAACCTATTTAACCTATTTATTTTTATGATCTCTTAACGGTAAACGATACTGTGACTTCCTTAAATCTCTAGATTAATAGGTGTATCATTTTTTAATATTAATTTACGTTTTAATCCTCCAGGCCTACTGATAATTGCTTCTACATGTCATTAAAAGGTGCACAGAGCACAGAAAAAAAATGTTGTAGCCTATAAAGAGACACCAGGACTTTTGTCATTGCTAAATCAGTCCAGTATTAGCATGCATAAATGTAAAGTGAATCCACACTCCCCTACTGATGTCAAATACCTTGATGCAGCTTCAGCCCATAAAAATAGAGCGAGCCATCGGTCATATGAAATCAGGATCTGCCTCGTTCCTAATCTGTGAGATTATCGCACAGCCAGTGAATGTAAGCAAACACCCGGGACATTAATGTAATGATAACCATGTGCTAATGCCCGTTTCGATGCGAGTTCCCACCAGCGTTTGGGTCGAGGGAAAAGCTCTGAAGCATCTCATCCAGTGCCACACGAGGTGCTGGGCTTATTGTTCTAACCGAGGTTGTTAAAATCTCAGCGTTTCTGTGAAAACATGGCGGAGTTAGCACCGCCCTCCTCCGCCGTAAACCGCGGTCGAGCCCGTAAGCCTCGCTTAATGGAAGCACAATATTAGCGCAAGCTCAGCGCCGTGTCCTTTTCATTTGGAACATTTCACAAGAACTGTTCTCAGAGGGGCTGTTGGGTCTTAATGTGACAGTATTACGTGCTGTACCTTCCAGTCCTGTGGCTACAGTGTTTTCCGTCTCGACCCTCATCTGGACGCTGAAGGAGGTCTCTGTGTTTATAGCTGATCTCCATATACTCTTTCTCTTCGTGATGAGTTCACACTCAGCCCGTAACAACACGAGACAAATCACTGCTCTCCCACAGAACATCTTTGTTTGATAAACAAAAACACAAAAATCTGGCTGCGATATGTGTGTGGAAGCAGCGCTGCCTCAAATCAAGCAAGTTCCAGTTTCAAGACACTTTTTAATCTTGTAACACCTGTTATATAACATGTTATTTCACTTACACATGTTTAACATTGTACCGTAGAGGAAAAGACCTTCAAACAAAACACAATTAACCTTTAAACGCATACCTCGGGTTTTTGGGACGTTCATTTTTCATTTCTTTTTTTAAATTTAGACATCAACCTTCTTAGTATTCCTCAATCAATTCATTATAAACAATATAACAAGAAAAAAATGATAAAAATGATAAAATAAGACCTGTTATTTTTGTAATTATTGTATAGGGTCGCTAACGACCAGAGGTGTGTAACCAACGCTATCTCACGAGCAATTTTACGAGGTGGCTCACTCGTACGATTTGTCTAAACCCCAGTGATGAGTAGGTTTAGGGGCGGGGTCAGGGGTGTGTCATTTGTACGAATTCATACGAATTGGACAACTTGTAAAATACGTACAATTGAGCAAAAATCATACGAATTCGTACGAGTGAGGTCGTAGTTACCGCAGGCAGAAAACAAAAGAATATGAAGTATCATCAGCAAAACTTGAAATGGCTCCGTGATTTACTGCAGAGCAAGTACTGAATGCTATCAAATATTAGTGTCACTGTCACTTGACGGTGGATCTGGTGAAGAAGCTGTCAGTGGTCAAAATATTAACTTGAAGATGTTGAAAATGATAGTTGTGTGAATATATTTGAGATGGCAAATATGAGCCAGATGTTGAATGTACTAATAGAAGAGCTTTGACCAGGAAAGTGATGATGGTATAAAACATCTGCTCAAACTGAACCCTTCCAAGATCCAAGAGGTAACAAAATATGCTTTATTTTATTCGTAACTCTAATATCTGGAGAGTTTTATATTATAGAGGGTTACACTTTATTTTGATAGTCCACTTTAGACATTTTACTAACTATAAGTCACTTTTCAAATATATTAGGTGTTAGGGTTTGGGTTAGTAGAATAAGCTGACTTGTAGTTGCCAAGTTACTTATAGTCAGTAGATTGTCCGTTGGGGGACCAACAAAATAAAGAGTTAGCAGATATTAAGCAGAGAGTCTATCTAATACTCTAATGAGAGTTAGTTGACATGTAGTTGCAAAGTTACTTATAGTTAGTAGAATGTCTAAAGTGGACTATCGAAATAAAGTGTAACCTTATAGAGATCCATCCATGTTAGATATAGATCCGGGTCGCTAAAGACCTGAAAATGTATTAATGATTGGCGAAACATTCATGCATTTAAGGGTTAATTAATGAATTAATAAGAAATCTCAAATGTTTCCTTGTTCAGTATTTAGATAACCATAATTTCAACTGTTGAAGATTTTTGTCTTGCGCCATATAACAGTGAACAGTAATTAATTCAAAATTCATATTAGGTGTGAATTCATTTTACGCAACCCATGAGGAAACCTTTCATTTGCCTTTATATGGATGATTAAAGGATGTTTGATCCTTTAATAGTTGGAATTAACCTTTAAAGGACGACATGAAAATCTCCCCAACTAATCAACACAAAGTTTCTCAAACTATTGTGCATTATAGACTGTCTGGTAAACATATGAAAGCCCACATTTAATGTCATATTGGACATTCAAAAGAGAAAATTGCTTGAATGGTTTCTTGTGTTCAGGCACGTGTTTTCTTTTAGACGTTTCATCTTTCATTCATATTAAGGTACACATTATCATCAAACCTCAAAATATAACCCATAAAACACTTCAATTTTACAGTCTCAATCTCAGCCTCCTAAGACACACCAGCCTTTTGAAGTATAGGATCAATAAAGCTGGCTTTTCTATCAGATAAAAGCTCTATTTCAAATTTGTCCAGGAATTACTAGGGATTAAGATCTCGGCTGTTGTTTATTTCTAGATACCATAACTGGCAGCCAGTGAGATGCATTAAAGCAAGCTTAAAGACAATAAAATCTGCATCTGAGAGCAAATCTGGGGATAAAACCAAACAGAAACGAGAGGTAAAGAGATCAGCGCTGATGACTAAGGAACTCAAGGTACATACATTTGCTAACATTAGACAGAAATAGCTAGATAATAGTTAGTAGAAACATGGCAAAAAAAGATTGCTTTGCCCAAAATATCCAGTGTAATTGAGCTGATTCATGTTAAATTCTAAAAATATAAAACATATTCTGTTAGTGTTAAAGGTCACCCATACCATTTCTTATAAAAACAACAGACATCTAGATTGTGTGCTCATTAGCCAAGTTAAGTTTGAGAGAGAGAGAGAGAGAGAGAGAGAGAGAGAGAGAGAGAGAGAGATAAATATTTAATATAATCGATATATGATATAATCTCCCAAACCCTCTTTTTGGGAACAATTTCAAATTGTAAAAATGCAGAAAGTTTTCTTATAGGATTAGATTATTTTAAATATATGCAAGTCTATGCACTGTCCCCATATAGGCTAGTTAAGTAATCTTTATCAGGAGGAAAACGTCTTTACCTGTCGTCCAGAGACGGGCTCAGGCAGAATTAAAGGAACATACCACAGTAAATTTAGCCTAAAGCTGTTTTAAAAAAAAAAGTCTGCTGGATTTAGCTTGAAGAAACCAAAGACATTTGCAAAAAATTACACCGTGTTTGTGGAGCGTTAAGGATGGAGAGCTAAAACGGAACATTATGAGAAATGAGGGGAAAAGCACTGGAATGTTGAAAATGCTGTAGACTTTAATTTTGAAGGCTCTGGCTTTAAACATGAGCTGAGCCAATTTAGCACAGTAACAGCTGTAATCTGAGTGTTTTGGCGAGATTAGCTCTCTAGATTCTCAGGAATTTACCCTTGTGAGTATAACAAGCCACAGGTAAATTATTGCACCCCACTATCACAGCCAACATGAATCCGAAAACAATCCGGTATGGTCTGAATCTATAGAGACCAGACAGGTGAGAGGAAAGAACACGAGCATCTCGACACCGTGCAAATATTTGTTCAGGTGTAGCGTCAGACTATCAAGGCCACATGAGCTTTAAACTCGCAACAAGAGAGCTGAAACCTCACTCTCGGCTCCCAGAAAACCATGAGGTCATTAGTTGCGTTGTTTATTGAGCGTCACCACCAAACATCTTCCCCCAAATACCCGTGTGGGTCCCTGAGGTCATTTTGCTAAGTGCAGTGTTTATGCTAACTAACTAGCCCCTTGATGTACAGCCACTTACTGCAGTCGTGAATCGACTAGTCTTTCAAGGTAAGCACCAATCAAGTCCTGTATAACTTTCATCAAGCGATCAGACCAAGCCCTTCAGCTCCCAGGTATCCTAACAAACTGCTGGCGCTTATCAGAGAGGCTCTTGTCTTGAACTTGCGAGTGTTTGAGTTTAACATCCACACACCCACACACACACCGAGCCTGGGTGGTCCGAAGTGTGGACGCGCGTTATCGACGATATGTCGTTCCCAGAACAAGTGGAAGCGCAACGCGAACGCTTCATTTAAAGCGAACGAACACATCGCGCCAAGGGAATTAAAAACGGCTGTCCAGTTGTTGCCGTTTAAGTGCATACCAGAGGATAGCGCCAGAAATGAGGACTATTGCACTCCTTCATATCAAAATAATGTAGATTATCCAGAAGCAAGCTACTTTTTGACCTTTATTTTTAAGAGTGTAAATCAGATTTAGGTTCAGATCGAATCATTTTGTTTTGTTCCATGTGTCTGTTTTTTTTTTACTGAAATATTTAGCATAGGCTATAAAATCCTGCTGTTCTATGATTTTGATTTATTTGTAGAAATGTGAAGTTTTTTAGTTGAGTTTTTCTGTTTATGAATGTTTCTTATTCTGTGTATGAGTGTAATGCTTTCGCCCTAGAGAGGCTCATTGTTTTTTGTGGCAGATAAATTGTAATTTTTACAATATCAAAGTCTATCTGTGTAGGCTATGTAAATATTTCCACCTTCATTTTTTTGGAGTAGCTTACACTGTTAAAAAATGAATTGTTGAGAACTTATCCAACGCAACCTGATGCTGTCAGATTTTTAGGGTCTCTCTTAAAAATTGTCCGAAGTAACACTACTTTGTTAAATGTGTTTGTTTAGTAATTACAAAACTCTCATTCAGCCAATGAATTCATTGAGGCAACTACATTCTCGTTCAAAAAATGTTTAGTTAGCAACATGCCTATATTTCAGCAATAGTGTTCGATTTGAAATGATTTGTTCAGACAACTGTGTTTGACTAGTTGGGGGAACGATGCACTATAAAAACTCAAAATATTGATTCTTTAATTGAAAAGTTTCAGTTGGTTCAACTACCAAAGCGACAGTGTTAAATGACATTGAGTTCACATTATTTATTTGAGACAATTGAACATTTTCAATGCAGCAAGTGAGCATAAAATTCTGAGATTTGAGTTTCAAGTAATCAGATTTCAGTGCATTCACATTTCTTATTTGTGACTCAAAAGTTCCTGTAAACTGGAAAATATGTTTGCTTTACATTTTTTACATATAACTCCCTTTTAAAACTACTTCAAACAATGTACAGTTTCCCTGTACCACTGAAAGGCTGATATCGGTTGATAATGTCTCATGCATTTGCCGTGTTGATCGCCCTAATCTGAACACCAGAAACTGAAAGCCATCTTTCCTTTTATTTCCTCTATTCTATCATTTTTGTACAAAGAAATAATGCAGTTGTAGAATTTGATATTACACACCTTCGACAGCCCATCATCGTATAATAATAAGTCACTGACCAAAAAGTTAAAGTCGACATGAAACTGAAGTTGAGCTCGTGTTTTCTTCCCTGTCGTGAAGTATATCCGAGTGAAACGGCTTCTCAAACAAGAACAAATGTGGGGCGGGGCTTGATTTCGTCCGTGGGGAATTGATTGGATGGTTGTGGTTTGCTATTGGCTGATCTCATGTGAGTGACAGGTTGCTCCGCCCTCATCATCAGAGAAGAGAAGAGCTGCAAGTTATTTAGATTAAAGATTACGAGGCATTTACATGAATTTAAAACACGGCAATATTCCATAAAAAATAAGAAGTGTCTATTTTGATTTCATGGTGACTTTAAACAAATTAAACTCTCCTACATTTGAGCATGTTATTTTTTTTATCAGGACATTCTCAAGCTCAGTCTTCACGAACTGCATCCTGGGATGCTTTTAAACACTGCTGAAGGAGTTTGCTTTACTATCCACTCCAATAAATACATAGTTATGTAATGTGGCACAATATATATTCGCCTGCAAAACGTATTTGAAGCGTTTGAGCAGAAGCTTCAGATCCGAGCGTTTAAAGGTCATGAGAAGCATGTGTTCCGGCTGTTTGGATTGGTTCAGGCGCTTGACGCTGTCCCTGTCCCATGTTCCCTCATTCCTCTGCCTTTGGGCTGGTGATGATGGTGAAGGGGTTGTTCTCGCGAATCCATTTCCTGTCCTCCACACCCACACTAATTAGATATTTGGGTGGCCCTGTTTATTGACTTTGCTGAAGAACGGTGGGTTATATTAACATTTGCACACCGCTTTCTCAGCAGTGCAGCATTACTGGGCCCGTCCCAAGAGAGCCGTTGGAGACGGGAGGGAGCGGCGTCGGGATTGGGGAGGAAGGGGAACAGTCCTTCCAGACCGTCCCGACACCCAAACATCACACTGTCCCGTTTCTTCTATTGGAGATGTGTATTTGTGTTAATACAGCAGCCGGTGACAATTATTACTGTTCTTTTAAAGTGGTCAGTATTGCTGGAAATTGAAAACACACTGTTTCTCAGTTTTATGTGGATGTATAACTCTCTTTAAAGTAGAATCAATAAAGAGATTACAAATAAATATTATTGTCAACACTGCCACAAGACATTATGAATTACTGTATGTGATTATAATACATTATGAATGGATCAGTTTGTACATTTAGTGCAAACATTGTCTTTCAATTTGCATATTAAAAAACGTTTGGTAACACTTTATTTTACAGTGTCCTTGTTACATATGTTACATGTACTTACCATAGTAATAACAGTAAATTATGCATAATTACATGCAACTTACCCTCAACCAAACCCTAATCCCACCCTAACCCTATAGTAAGTGCATGTAGTTACTTAATATTACTTAATATTAAATATATAATTACACTGTAACAACGACACCTTAAAATAATGTGTAACCAAACTTTTAAAAGTATTTACAATAATTTGATAATTTGTCTCATGATGTCTGAATTAAGATGTTTGTATATTAAATTCAGCTTTATATCACAAAGTACTATTTTATTTCCTCAAACCTAAAAAGAAATCTGCATGGGATCTAAAAATATCACTAAATGCAATACTTAATCGTTTACTATAAATACAAATATATTACTGTAAATCTGAATGGCCTAAATATTATATGTTTAAATTACCACTCCACGTGTCGGTAGCTTTTTAATGATTTCATGCACTTTGTAAGTGAGATCTACACAGTTTATCAAGCACTTCACACCGAAACAATGACTTATTTAAGGAGCAAACAGCAACACTCATAAACTAATGTATACGATATACGTTCATATATGTTAACGACAAATAACATTTGTAAAAACAGTAGTAAAGAAGAACTCAGACACGATATTGAACTGGAACACATATTGTATTAGCAGAAATGACTATGACTGGCAACTCCTACACGCAAAAACTATAGCTTTATAAGTATGGTCAAATTCTGAGTCTGTCTTTCTGAAGAGCATACGTTTCAAAAAGAAATGTGCGTATTATTTCTATCTTGTTTAGATTTTTATATTAATTGTATGAATTAAATTAAATGTAAGTAATATTTACATGCATTAAAGTTTAGCATGATTATGCATGAATAGAAATATTGTTCCCGTGACACATGATGGATAAACTCCACATTTTGCACTGTCTCTGCTCTGGAGTGTGTGTTTGTTTGTGTATGTCTGTCTCTGTCCACACCACGTTTCATTCAATCACCGGACAGTAAATCTGTCCATACACACCTATATTTGAACAGTTCGCCGTTGGATGTTTTGATTGGACGGTTTGAAATATAAACATGATACAGATGTATGCTAGCAGAAAAGCTGTTTGCTAATGAGGATTCTTTCAGAAACACAATCTCTGTTATTCACTGGCACATTACACTCGTTTCAATATGCATATTTCAAAACACAGTATACACATATTACCACGTAGTGGAGGATATAAATACAAACACACTTTATTGGCATCGAAGAAGAACCTTTAAAATCCATTGAACCTTTTCCATTTAAAAATAGTTTTTATTACTTGTGGAAAATGGTTCTTTAGATTATTCAAATGTTCCTCATGCTAAGAAAAAAACGAGTGTTTTTACGACCTGTAAAGTGTGTGTAACGCGTTGGTGTGGATCTGCAGCATGTGGAGGTATTCTGGAGGTATATACTGTACTTTGTTTTGTTGCTTAAAGTGAAAATATATTAAAAGTATAAATATTTATGTAGCTCCATTGATGGCAAGAGTGTTGATACCATTAGTTAACATGGACTAAGAATGAACAATACAGTATTTATTAATCTTAGCTCATGCTAATATCAACGTTTACATATACATTATTAAATCCACAGTTGTGTTTGTTATCATTACTCTATGCACTCAGTGTAAATATGAACAAACAATTAACAATCATATTTTTTACTAACTTGAACAAAGATGAATAAATGCTTTTAAAATACATTGCTGCCCAAATCACGCAAGACATTATTTTTGTAACGTAATCCATTACATTAAACATTGAAGGTAATATAATCTGACTACTTTTTAGATTAGTTTTGACCAAACTCTTAATTTGAATAGGATAATCTTGCATCATATCAATAATAAAATTAAAAGAGAAAAAAAAAGATTCCATTCTTTGTTATCAACAACATGAAGTCTATTAAATATGACATTACATCAGGGTTTCCCAGACTGGGGTTCGCAAATGAAATGAAAAGCTAAGTAATGAATAATTTTTTTGTTTGTTATTAAAATAAATCATTTTAAAATAAAAACAAAGATATATAAGGAATATTTGTATTTGTTTACCTGCATGTCATGTGACCACTAACTGACATCAGAGAACCGTGAACTTCATTTTATTATTATTTATTATAATTATTCACTTTTACACTTTTGACCTAAAATCCAAGTGTTTACTTCAAGTAAATATATTAGGACAATTCTATGATCAAAAAGTTATGACAACATTTGTTTTTACATTGCTTTAACTCATCAAAATAAATTAGGCAATTTTCAAGATTCAGTTAATCAAGATTCAACAATTTTTTTAAGTCCTTTTAATGTAATTTAAGTTGAAATTACTCAAATATCCAAGTTGATTGTACTTAATTTAAGGCAGCAACTTTTTCTTTTCTTTTTTTACAGTGATGTAAATATGAAATATGACTTGAATTTGTACATTTTAATGTGTTTGAAAGACAAAATCCAGACTTCCAAAGACAGTCATACATGAAATGACTCACTGAGAGATAATTAATGAATGTGTTGGTCAGGAGCTGATAAGATATTCAATGTTGCAACATGAATTTTTCAAGGAATTATTTCTGTAAATCCACTGATCAAATGCTGTGTTTTGCTCAGTTTTCAGAGGGACGGATGTAAGCAGGCTTTTTTTAGAAAGGAACATTTAAAAGACAAAGTAGTGGGGAGATTCAATGAATTATTGAATTATTAATTTACTGCCATTGTGAGAATAACATGGAATCAATAAATCTGTATTTTGAAACGTAATCTAATCTAATTCCAAGTTGATTTTTGGAATCATAATCCAGATTATTACCCAGCACTGTTAGTTCATGTTAACTAATGCATTTACTAACGTTAACAAATGATACCTTACTGTACAAATTACTAAATACTCGACGTATTTCCTTGTGCCTCTGTGCAGATATTTGTTTATACACAGCTCTCTCTCTCTCTGTGTGTGTGTGTGTGTGTGTGTGTGTGTGTGTGTGTGTGTGTGTGTGTGTGTGTGTGTGTGTGTGATGTATGAGGCCGCTCTCGCTCTATCTGGGCTCTCAGAAGCGGCTGTAGGATGTCAGATTCAGGCCTCCTTAAAGTAAACACACACTCTCTCTCTCTCTCCCTCTCTCTCTCTCTCTCTCTCTCTCTCTCCCTCTCCCTTGACTTTTCTCATTCTCTCAGTCTGTCAGCTGGAGACCACACAGTCAGACCACACAGAGTGTGTGTCGGCCCCGGCCCCTCGCACGCAACACAACCCCGACTCGCACACTCGCCGCACAGGCCATGTTTCATTACGCGCACCCGCACTGGTGTTTTCCACGAATGCGTGTTTACATAAAACACTGAGTGAATTGTATTTTGTTGAGATGTACATTAAATGAATTACAGTTCAAAGAGCGTCTAATGGACTTCTCATGAGAGCGCGCACTAAACATGACTTACTCATTTGCTCACAAGGTGTTTCTGCCGGTTTTCAAAAGGGACACTTTTCTATTTTTAGTTGTGTTTTCGATCCTAAGATGGTTTACCATGAACTACCAAACAGCTGTGTTTATGAAAATAGCTATAAAAAAAGACGAATTTTATTCTGTGATTCATATTTGTCTTGGGTGCATATTTGTGTGTGTGTGTGTGTGTGTGTGTGTGTGTGTGTATGTGTTTCAGTCTCAGAGCTGAAAATACTGACACAAAAACGTGGAATATGCACTGTAAAAAAAAGTTGATTTTTTTTTAAGTTCA
Source organism: Leuciscus leuciscus (assembly GCF_965113295.1). NCBI lineage: Eukaryota > Metazoa > Chordata > Actinopteri > Cypriniformes > Leuciscidae > Leuciscus > Leuciscus leuciscus. Next base: position 9,421,543 of record NC_138730.1, read on the forward strand.
ATCAACTTGAATGTTTAAGTAATTTCAACTTAAATGACATTTAACTGACTTAAAAATTGGTTTTTAAACATATGTTGTCTTAACTTATTGATCATATAATATTTTAATATTGCAGTGTCAGTGGACACATCTGTTTATTTCTTACTGATTTTCTTTAATAAAGTGAATATTTGTACATCAGTTACAGAATTCATGAAATTACCAGCAAGATTGGGAAAACGTATTCCTCTTTTCTAATCAGAACATATTGCTATATCTATATTTAGTGTCACATTTAATTTAAAATGGTACGAGTTAGCATTTTCAGTGTTGCGTTGTTTCACGTGATGGTAAACTGGATAAACACACACACACACACACACACACCTACACAAAATCAACAGGATTGCACGCTGAATGGTTAGTTTATGCACTCCTTCATTGTGAAGTCAAGAGACTAACAATTTAGCCGTCTAAGATTGCCGGTCCCGAAGCGATGAAAGTGGTGCTTTCATTCTCCAGTGGTTCAGATGCAGGACGTCCAGACACTGTTTGCTGACTGATGGTTTGTTTCACCCCGTCCGGCACCTTCTGACCCTTTACCCTCCACATCGTGCCCTCGGGGTCACGTGTGAATGCTTGTATTTAACTTGTGAATCTAGAACAAATATACAGCCGATTCACTGAAATGTGGAGTGAGTGTAGAGCGAGGCTTCTCTGGAGCCATGAGAACATATCAACGTTTTTAGACCACTTGGATGCTTATGATTGTGACTTTTGACGCAAAAAAAATCTTAGGTTACACTTTATTTCGATGGTCCACTTTAAACATACTACTAAATGTAAGTAACTTTGCAGTCATTAGAGTATTAGTAGACTCTCTGCTTAACATCACTTTATTCTGATGCTCCTCCACAGATATTCTACCGACTATAAGTAACTTTGGGTTACACTTTATTTTAGGGTGTCTTGTTACCGTGTTATTATATATTTAAGTTCTGAGTAATAATTAACTTAATGTACTTACTATAGGGTTAGGATTAGGGTTAGTTGCATGTAATTATGCACAATTTATAGTTATTGCATGTAACGTGTAACCAAGACAAATAAAGTGATAAAGTGTTACCAGTAAAACAACGTCTTGTCTGGATCACTGTGTATGCACAGCTGATGCACATGAGTTACTGAGAAACTTGAGATATTATGAACAGAACATATACCTGTCTTATGATGTTAAATGCTGAAAAAGTTTACCTGAGATGAGCAATTATGATAATTATGAGCAAGTCTTACTGCAAATGAACTTTGGCAATGTAAACTATCAACAGAGAAGAGTTTAAGTAATATAGGAGTATCAACTGAGACTATTGTGTGATTATGTTAATTGTAAGAATCCTAAACATATGAATGATTTATGTCTGATGAGAGAGTGTGCTGTTTAAATAACGCCTGTCAAAAAGTAGTTAAAACGGATCATTTTTAGGGCTGGATGGACTGAATATGTGTCTGAACTGCATTTGGAGGCTAGAGATGCTTTAAAAAAAACAGGTTTAACAGGTAAATGTCTTAGAATATGAGATAAAGAAACAGGCATATGATAAATTTAAATATGCTGTACGGTTTATTAAAAGAAATGCAGCAAACTCAATGGCCATGAAATTTCATCAAAATAATATGAATTCTGTATGAAAACTGTATGAATTCTGGAAAGAAGTTAAGGTTATTAATAATAGTAAAGTACCGTTGCCAACTAGTGTTGATGGGGTTGTTGGGGTTGAGAATATTGTTCAATTGTGTATATTTTGAATTGTGTTGAGAGACAGGAATTTGAAGTTAGATGTTATGAATGATGATGGTTATTAAACCTGCTGAGGTCAGTTACGCTATTGAGAAAGCGGCAGTCAATAAAGCATGTGGCCCTGATCTAATCACAGAGGAACATCTGAAGTGCGCCAGTCAAAATATTTGAGTGTTACTTGCTTTGTGTTTCACAGGATTCTTAATACATGTTACCTCAATCTATGTTAACAGTTTTATTAGTGCCAGTTATTAAAGATGAAACCGGTAAAATATCTAGTACACTGTAAAAAGTGATCAGTTGCATTAACTTAAAAAAGTGAGGAAACCCGTTGCCTTAAAATTATTAAGAAAATAAACAACATGTGTAATTGAATTTGACAATTCCACATACATTTTTTTATTTATTATTATGCATGAAGTTTATTTACTAAATAATCGTAAGGCAACTGATCACTTTTTACAGTGTATAGGAAATTATAGGTCAATTGCCTTAGCAAGTATAATTCCAAAAAGTATTTGAGCGTATCCTTATGGAAATTAGATAACTACGGATAATCAGTTTGGTTTTAATAGAAAGCATGGAACTGATTTATGCATATATTTATTAAAGGAAGTGCTTAGTTAAGTATAATAGGCACAATTCTACAGTATTTATGTGTTTTTAGAGGCATCTGATCGCATTAATCACACTAAGCTGTTTATAAAGTTATTGGGTTCCTCATATGTGATAAGGATATACAGCACATCAATCCATACATGGCAGGAATGGATCGGCTCACTTTTATATGACAAATGGGGTACGGCAAGAATATTGTCACCTCTTATTTTTAATTTGTATATGGATTATCTTTCTATTGAGTTAAATGAATGTAAGAGTGGATGTTTAATATATGATGGTCTTATTAAACATGTGTTCAGTTATGCTGTCCCCTTATAGTGCTGGATTACAACAGTTGTGTCGTATGTGTTTAAGCTATGGTGTAACCAAATCATATATAATAACACCACCCGTTGTTTTCAAGGCAAAAAAATTGCCTATAAAAGATTTGCTTCATTTATTTTTTTTAAGTATTATTTGTCTGATTATTTGGTTGCTTCTAGCTTCAAGGGATATTTTCTTCTGCCGTGTTTTATATCCTTTACACGCATCCCAGCAATAACACACATTGCTGCCGCTGACAGCTAATGCACAGTGTGAGAAACTAGTCAAATAAAACATATTCTAAAACCTCGCTGTGGCATAATTCAATTTAATAAATACTAAAACATTTAGAGATCTCCTGACATTAATCATGTTTTGCTCCTTACTTTAAGAGTTAATAGACATTAATAGTTTAGGCCTACTATCTTTCAGTGACCTTTAAGAAATCTAATCAGATGGGAAATAAATCTGAGAAGTAAAAGAATGAAGTGGGAAGCAGGACTCCTCATATCTCTGAGCTGGAGCAGATGAGTGACGTCAGAAGCGCGTGTCACGGGTCATTAGCGGAGATCAGAGTGCATGTAAACACTGCTGGAGAAGAAGAAGAAGAAGAAGAAGAAGAAGACCTCTCATCCTGCTGATCATCCTGCTCTCAACCAGCGCCACCTACTGCACATCACAGGAACATCACCTCAACATCACCATCTGAAAACCTCAGGACAAACACGCTGGCATCCATTTAGCCAAGCTTAGCATCGTCAGGTCAGGGTGCCTTCACTGATTATAATTACAGTTTCTATTGTAGGGTACAGAATTAAATTATCACAGCTGTTGAAGATGACTTTTAAAAAGTAGTAGGCCTATATATTGTATTTCAAACAAGTCCTTCTTGTATTCTTCTCAAATCACGGGACGTTATATTGGAATTTACTCAACTCAACTTTATTTCTAAAGCACTTTCAAAAACCACAATGGGTAGCAACCAAAGTGCTGTATCCAACATGAGAATTACACAAATAAACAAACACATGCAACCAAAAATAAACTACATCATTTACAACACTTTATTAATAATTTATGGCCAACATTCTGGCAAGGTTCCCTCAAAGTTATGAAGAATTCTTCCAGTGACGTTAATAGATCGAACGTTCGTTCCAAGTATTCTCCTCATGACGTTATTTTACACCGTTCGTTTTTTTCTGAAACGATTAATTAGTTCGCCTAACGTTATTTTATTATTATTAATAATACTTGTTTCAGCATGTTTAGAGAACGTTGAAAAGTAAAGTTCCCATTATAGGCTATTTAGGCTGAATGATCAAATGTTCACGTTCGTGTAACCAAGAAAAAAAAAAGAAAAAAAACTTTTTCACAAAGAAGCTCCTGTTCTATAGATCGACATCGTGGAGCTGAAATCCATCGACAACCTCTCGCTCAAGAAAACACAAATTAAAAATGTTTGAGTGCTTATAATTCTGTTTTTCATTTGACCCTCTCTCTCTCTCTCTCTCTCTCTCTCTCTCTCTCTCCTTTTTAACCCATAAGATCACAAGAGGCTGCTTCTACTTCAAGTTATAAATGCTATGAAAATATACATCAGACTGGCAGGACTGGCTTCTTGTTTTGAGATGTTATCATTAGCCGGACCGAATGCTTCTCAGA